>NW_008751667.1:5924-18824 GCF_000715545.1 Opisthorchis viverrini
ACATATGTCATATTGGAGATTACCGACTGCGTATTGTGTCCGATTCCACACATTGAACTTCAATTACACTTAAATGACAACGAACGTTGAGGTCCCAACTGGACATTTTCAAGCTCTCAGTAAGTCATTTTCATACTTAAAAGATTCGGCCGATTCCAAAGTTAGCCCAAACAATTACGGGCACTTTCCAAATGAAAAAGACACAACGAAGGATCGTGTCCACTTTCAACTTATTATTAAGTACAAAGCGCCCAGGTAGATTGCGCTTCTACACGTTGACTGCGAAATTCGCATTGAAATCACATCTGACATTGGCTCATGTTCGGTGACACTCCAAGCGATCAGTATCGTGTTTAATTGAGATTCCACCGCTTCCATTTGTCGCACGAACAACCAGGACAGTGGTTCTGTGAAACAGGCTTGCACAGGGTGGCATTCATGCGAATGATGATGTTAGGTTCAGGTGATTCCTGACCAGTAGCTACTCAGAATAGCCGACGAATGCACTGGTCACTAAAACCAAAACACTCAATCATTACGCTAACTAACCTGCCGCCTGGTTCCCCATTGAAAAACATTCAAGACAATGCATGTTTACCGGGTCATACCTGCTTTCGTTTCGAAAGTTTTCAGTTGACCATCAATCGGTGCACAAACCTGGACGCCGGTCCTTGGAAATCGTTAGACGTTCTTAATGCATGATTCAACAACAAAGTCACAGGCATATACATAAAACTATTCCGAGTAAATACACAATGGGTACACGCAACCACATGTGACAAAAAATAGCCAATACCAACACAACAGTGAATCGAATGGGTCTAATTTCAAGTGGCGTCGATCAGGCAGAAAACAAAAGTACGGAACAGAGACAATGAGAGAGAGAGCGCGGAAAATTGAGAGGAATAAACAATCAGTCTTGTTTGTCTCCTCCTTCTCAAGGCCATACAACAGAAGTGATCAGCTGGTTAGCAAATTGTTGTCGTCAGAACCCAACAGGTTACATGCGAAATGCTGCGAAATGCTGATCCTTACAAACGAGGGCTTATCCGACGGGAACGGAACCATAACTGGAAAGAATAAATCAAGGAATGCTGTTGGATCCACCGTGTTCGCACCACAATTATCCGGCAGTCAACATCGCTCCATCCGCCTAAGCCCCGGACCCCAGTATCTCAACAGCACCAGTGTTGAAATGGAATGGTGAAGATCAAACAAATGAAAATCTACCTCTTTTGCTCTCTATTAAGTAGCTCTCATGTTCACCCACGATAGAAGTTGATGAATGGAGAACGGAAGTTTGGGTGTGAATAACTACTGAAGTATTTGACTGTTTTGATCGGCAACGAAACACGCAGAGTCCATTACAAAACTACTCAGGTGGGAGTCCATTACAGACGAAGCTTCAAATGTCATTACCGGTCTTTTGTTTGCCATGGTCGCAAATATACTCTTGAACACATTCGTATGTACAAATATTCCAGGAATCTGGTCCTCCTTTTCTTGATGGATCTCGTGCTCAAGAGTGAGAAAACCACATTAGTTGATCTGTATCTCCCTCAGTGAATGCCATTGAAACATTTCATCGGTTCATTCAATGAGCTTATCACCTTAGCCTGTTATTCAGCTGTGGATGGAGTTGAATTAAAGAGGAACACTTTGAAGAAGGTCATAAAACGAATGTATGCGGTATGTGTGTTTTAACACTCAGCTGACACAGCATTTCATCCATGGGAATATTTTCACGCTGGTCATATTAGAGTTCCCATTCACTCGTGATCGCACCGTTTCAAAACTTCAGCGCTCATTTCCCCGACATTGCTTTGTATCGACCACTCATCGTCATCTGTTCATGGGCCAATAGATGGGCCACATCGAACGATGATGGCAGCGAATCACGTGATCTCATTCAGCCAACCAAAAATGTATCCGCTTCTCTCATGAGCATTGTTTATACGACACAAACAACGAGTGGTTAATAATGTGACCAGCGCTAACAATGAACTGCGCTTCTAAGTTTGTAAAACTCAGTTTCCAGTGTTAGTTCAATTATACAGAATTATATTGAGTATATGTAACGGACTCCCAGCCCGAACGCTGGTGATCTGGTCGAGTGAATCGTGCATGATTGTGCCTGACTTGAAATACAGTCGGACTCAATCCCGATGAGGCAGAAAAAGCAATGATGCCATCAGAGTATCGTCAAATCACAGTTTTAGGATCACTGTCTGCGAACTGATGCCTACGGTTCAGGTGCCTTTTACGGTGAAATCTGACCAGCGTTTGACTGACTTGCACCTGTGCCCTTCACTTTTGAGCGAATCAAGTCGACCTTCTGTGAGCTCTTTGACTCTACCCTTTGCCATGCATTTCGGACGATCCCCTCTGTCCCAAAAGCTTTGATGACCCCAGAAATCCTCGTCCAATCCCGCCTACCTCATAAATCTAATTATCTCTCCGAGTGATTTTACGCACCCCATGTAGCCACTGTTTCAAAGTCGCATCCTTATTCATTGTAACTTAGCGAGTACTCGGGAAACATTCAAAATCTCTACTGCATATTTCACATTGGCCCAACTCAAATAAAATTATTAAGAATTATGTAAATAAAAAAGCCTCTCATTTAAACTGAGTACTGTGGAGCTATTTTACGAAGAACGTTCCGGTAATGTCGCTCGACCTAACTCTACCAATTCATATCGCCATTCCTCCTCAGAATGATGTACCACAACGCTTCACCAATCGTTGCCTCCGACTGCCTGCGCAGAAAGTTTCATCCTAATTATCAAATTCTCATAAAGATGAAATTTTCTTCCTCAATTTCGGATACGCCATTAGACTTCTGATGCTTCACAGTGTTTTTCGCTATCAGGATGGGGCACCGAAACTTTATGTAGATGCATGAGTATCCAAAGCAGACCAGCAGATCAGATCTAATGCGAAAAATTCTACACACTCCCTTCAGATAAAGATCAACAAAGATATGCGGAGGACCAATCTAGTGCCTCTAAGTCAAGGCATTTAACTGGCAAATCACAAAGGACAGCATATGAACCCCTCTGGTTATCACTTATTCACATGCCACTTCAATGGACTGTACTGGCTAATTTTTCAAGGAGAGCTCGGATAAGGCCATCTTGCCACACAGCAGATTTACGTTGCGTGCTCATCACACTCTATCATCTTCATTTTGGTCTCTACTCTAAACTACCACCACTTTCCAGGTTGTACCCAAAGACAAAATTCTTGGTAATCCTTTCAACACAAACGGATGCACTCAATGCATTACTCAAACAAGCAAGGATTTAGAACCCGTTCCCGAAGCGGTCAGAAATGCGGTTTCGAATTTTAGGGGAACCCTTGTCCAAATGGAGGCTCCTCTCACGACTTACGCAAACGACAAATCCAGTAGTACAATTTTTCCGCAAAATATCACAAAGTGGTGGGAGCGCATGGTTTTCGATTCTCTGATACTGTTTCGCACCCCACTCGATGTGTGTTTTGAGCATGGACCAGTTCATCACCTGGCCAACCTACCAAACTACTCGTGAGTAGGCTGTGTTCATCCTTAATGGCGACATATCGACCGAGTTATTTCACATCTACACGGTGAGCTAGGTGCGCGACTATAGACCTATTTCTCATATTTGCCTTGTTGCATAGTGCAATTTTGTTTGTATCTGTGGGTTTCATTTGCTTGTAACTACCCACAGGGAATTTTTTCTAAGCATGCAGCATTTCTAACTGAAGTTCAGCATACATGCATATTTTGGCGAATATACTGACATCTCGTTGATAAACCTGTAGAATAAGTCACACCTCACAACTATAGCCAAGGAAAAATAGAAGGTTCTGTCCTAATCAACTCTCGGAACACTTTATGTGCCGCTGGGTAAGGCACGCAGTTCGCTGGTTCGTGTTCAACCACAGTATCTCGACTGAGTTCCTCCAGGAACGGCAAAGCTGGCTGTGTCACAGCCTTCCCGGTTCCAGCAAGTAGCATGTCAGCTAGGCGCCTCAAAAGTGTTAGTGCAGACAGACAACGATTTACCCCTCTAATTCCTCCGAATTTTCCCCAATTAAAACGAAGACCATGGTAACCAATGGGAACTCGTTATTATCGATCAATCGGACACTTCCTCATGCTATGATTTGATCACACTACTTCCAATCAGATTTGCATCTGTGAAGTGTCCCAAATCATGGAGATATGTACGTGACCAAGACCAACTTATCGCCACACACATCCAATTCTTTTGGGACGCCTGACCTCGGAGGGTGTGTGATCAACGCTCACGGTACAATCGATTTAGTGCAGGATGATTCGGCTTCCGCTCCCGTTCTGGGTTTTAATTCAAATTTCCCGCTCCGTCATCCTATGCCCAAATTTCGAACTACAGGTCAAACAATTAGCAACTGCACGTTGCGAGAGCCGAACACGTTAAAGCTGCAATGATGTAATACTGC
Organism: Opisthorchis viverrini; assembly: GCF_000715545.1. Taxonomy (NCBI): domain Eukaryota; kingdom Metazoa; phylum Platyhelminthes; class Trematoda; order Opisthorchiida; family Opisthorchiidae; genus Opisthorchis; species Opisthorchis viverrini. The sequence continues at coordinate 10,392 of NW_008751667.1, forward strand.
ACTGCAACCAACTGTGATCATTGCCATGTCGAGCGTTATCGTGGGTTACTTCGTCCAGCTTCCCGGCCTATGCATTCATATATGTATGTACATATGTATGATGTGATCGTATGACTGTCCCGAAATACTCCACTTTTATTCCATAAATCAAACACAATCGAGTCATTTTCATTAGATGTGAGACCTCACTGGATAAACTGACCGCTGTTTGTAAGATACTGCAATTTATGAGGTAATCGGCTTGGCAGTTCTCACAAATGGCAAAAATTAATGTTATTTCGATGTGTGTCCCCGGTGCTTGCTTGGGGTTCATTTCCAATGCCCATATCTACTTCCATAGGTATGTATTGGGAAGTGACAAGAGTCCTCTGAGCGGAAAAGTTCTAGAGTGCTTTTCCACAAGAGAAATCGATCACCGGAAAACTATGACATGTGTGTCGTGTAATAATTGCACTCTGAGGCAACTGAAAAACCAGCAAGAACAATGAACCGCCGGAACTACAGAGCTCAAGACTTCAGGAGAAACCAGGTGAGCTAGCCATAAAAGAATTGGAAATACTCTAAGCAAACCGATGCGCCAACTTTATCAGGGTGGGTACCCAAACAAAAAATTAAAGGACCAAATAACTGGCGGACATGAGGAAAAAAATATCCAAAGAATCTCGCGAAGATCGAACCACAATGCGATCCGATTCGGAGAGAAACCAATCAAATCAGCGGAGTAGCTACCGAAGATGGACGGTATCGGGGTAGGCAGTCGAATCAAAAGAACGTTGGCCACGGTGCAACACAGGTCACAAGCGACCCAGAGAACTCGCAAAAAGACTGATTCCCGACTAAAATGACAACGTTAGCAGATTACGGATACTTTTGAAATACCACATAAATGCATGCAGGCAAAGCAGGAGTACTCACCCAACAGTGCACTAGCATTGTCTCTGCTTTTGGTGACGACACATTTGCAAGTCGATGGGCAGGCTAGGTGAACAGATTGACAGCTACCTGACTAACCGCCGAGAATTCAAGCGGTATCGTCAACCCTTTGGCGAGCCCGGTGCCAGACGTAAGAGTCAAATGGTTTTTGAGGTGCCAATTGTGTGGTTCGTTCCGACAAGCAATTCATTGTTCTGAGACTCATCGAATGTATGTGAGGAGGGTCAGCTGGCTCATTTGGTAATTTTCAGCCCTCAATCTCTAAGTGAACCAAATCTATGCTGAAAACCTGAGAAGCAATGTAAAGTAGTTTGAATCTTACTGAGATTTATTGGCAATGCGCATCTCACGAAATTATGAGACATTTCGAACCGGCTAGTAGTTCAAATAACTGACCGTTCGACCGGGAACGGCAGGTCAGCAGCGTCCATACTACTTTGAAAACGGATTTGGCTTTGAAAAAGTGGTTGAATGGGGTGCGTAAAATGATTTGAAGAGATAGGTTGATTCATGAAGAAGGTGGGATTTGACGAGGTTCTCCTTGGTTATCAAAACTGCTTTGACCGACGGGATCGTCCAAAATGCCTGGTAAAGGGTGGAGTCGAAGAGCTCACAGAAGGTCTACTTAATTCGCTCAAAAGAGAAGGGCGCAGGTACCAGCCAGTTAAATGCTCCTCAGGTTCCACCGTAAAAGGCGCCTGAAACGCAGGCATCAGTTAGCAGACAGTGATGGTAATACTGTGATTTGACGACACTCTGATGGCATCATTGCCTTCTCTGCTCCACCAGGTTTGTAGTAACTGAATCCGACTGTATTTCAAGTCAGGCAAAATCAGGCCCGATCCACTCGACCAGATCCTCGATCATCAACTCCGATGGTGCGGTGAATACCAACATTACATCCCTGTAGATGACTTGCCTACATACTATCTCATGGGGATTTAGGCCAGCTGACTGTCTCCGTTTTGTCCAGAATAGATTCAAAAATTCCATTATTGAAAGACATTTGTAAGTGGAAGTCATTCATTTCGCCGTTGAAAGAAGGTCGCTGTTACGAGGACTGAATCCACGTAAGACAGCACTTCCGAGAGAGTGATGGACATGAAAAACTAATCCGACTCAGGAAAGTAACAAAAATGCCCCTCAGATTATCACAATTACTGGTGAAATTATTCCACCGACTGTGATTGTTTGGCTGCCTGTAACTTCCGACCATAAAATGAATTGGGGGGGGGGGCGCACAGCTTCCACTGTTCACTGGTAGAATTCGATAACTGGAATTAACCGCAAGCGTGAGCATATCACCCGATTCAATTGATGGGACCAATGCGGGCGTACGGCCAGGTACTTTTTTCAAGTTTTCCGAGTTGTATAGCGGCACAGCTGCACTGTTCACTGGTAGAATTCGATAACTGGAATTAACCGCAAGCGTGAGCATATCACCCGATTCAATTGATGGGACCAATGCGGGCGTACGGCCAGGTACTTTTTTCAAGTTTTCCGAGTTGTATACTGGAAAAATGTCTACTCGCCAAGTGACCCAGTACAGCTCTGTGTGGCATCTATACTTATAAGTAGTTATAGGTGCACGTGCAATCCAACTTCTACCCGAGATATTTGTTCCGACTTGACAAAGGTTGCAGCAAAGCGGTCATGTTTTGTCTACACAAATCAGGTCTTGGTCGTTGCGATCGGAAAAATAAAGTGTTGTTGAAGTTTTCCGTCTAGAAACATTCTTATGGAAGGCGGCTGGGAGTCTGCTTCGCAGTAATCATGGTCCCTAACCTGTTCTAGTGAATGAACGCCATAACTACTGTGCAAAATTCACTGAGAGAAAATTCCAGACCACTTATTCAGTAGTTTTGTTCGCAGAGCAACCCTAACCGAAGCATCTGGGCGATCCATTGCTACAGATGTTTACTTGAGACCACTGGTTTTTATTGCCATCGACGTGGCTTGCCAGTCAAACTAACGAGGCGATTATTCTGAACGATGAAAGTTGATTTGATTGTTTATTCAAATGATTTCCTCAGCCTCCGTCTAGTTTCTCGAGAAAATTTGGTGTTGTTCAATTCGAGAAACACGGTGCCCAGATTACGACATAACAACTCACATCAATGTGACATCAATGTGACATTTCACATAAAAAGTATGATGTTACAAAGGCAATTGCGACAGATTACAACTTGAGTGCTTTTCAGTTGTCGGTATCATCGGATTTGATTTCCACTCATGATTTTTATGTCTTCACTAAAATTGCAAATTTAAGCCTCCATGTAGACACTAAATGATGTGTGGTGATTCGATCACCAGCGTTCGGGCTGGGAGTCCGTTACATTTACTGAATATCCTTCTGCGTCTTTGATACCTGACGTTTACAAACTTAGAAGCGCAGTTCATTGTTAGCGCTGGTCACATTATTAACCACTCGTTGTTTGTGTCGTATAAACAATGCTCATGAGAGAAGCGGATACATTTTTGGTTGGCTGAATGAGATCACGTGATTCGCTGCCATCATCGTTCGATGTGGCCCATCTATTGGCCCATGAACAGATGACGATGAGTGGTCGATACAAAGCAATGTCGGGGAAATGAGCGCTGAAGTTTTGAAACGGTGCGATCACGAGTGAATGGGAACTCTAATATGACCAGCGTGAAAATATTCCCATGGATGAAATGCTGTGTCAGCTGAGTGTTAAAACACACATACCGCATACATTCGTTTTATGACCTTCTTCAAAGTGTTCCTCTTTAATTCAACTCCATCCACAGCTGAATAACAGGCTAAGGTGATAAGCTCATTGAATGAACCGATGAAATGTTTCAATGGCATTCACTGAGGGAGATACAGATCAACTAATGTGGTTTTCTCACTCTTGAGCACGAGATCCATCAAGAAAAGGAGGACCAGATTCCTGGAATATTTGTACATACGAATGTGTTCAAGAGTATATTTGCGACCATGGCAAACAAAGACCGGTAATGACATTTGAAGCTTCGTCTGTAATGGACTCCCACCTGAGTAGTTTTGTAATGGACTCTGCGTGTTTCGTTGCCGATCAAAACAGTCAAATACTTCAGTAGTTATTCACACCCAAACTTCCGTTCTCCATTCATCAACTTCTATCGTGGGTGAACATGAGAGCTACTTAATAGAGAGCAAAAGAGGTAGATTTTCATTTGTTTGATCTTCACCATTCCATTTCAACACTGGTGCTGTTGAGATACTGGGGTCCGGGGCTTAGGCGGATGGAGCGATGTTGACTGCCGGATAATTGTGGTGCGAACACGGTGGATCCAACAGCATTCCTTGATTTATTCTTTCCAGTTATGGTTCCGTTCCCGTCGGATAAGCCCTCGTTTGTAAGGATCAGCATTTCGCAGCATTTCGCATGTAACCTGTTGGGTTCTGACGACAACAATTTGCTAACCAGCTGATCACTTCTGTTGTATGGCCTTGAGAAGGAGGAGACAAACAAGACTGATTGTTTATTCCTCTCAATTTTCCGCGCTCTCTCTCTCATTGTCTCTGTTCCGTACTTTTGTTTTCTGCCTGATCGACGCCACTTGAAATTAGACCCATTCGATTCACTGTTGTGTTGGTATTGGCTATTTTTTGTCACATGTGGTTGCGTGTACCCATTGTGTATTTACTCGGAATAGTTTTATGTATATGCCTGTGACTTTGTTGTTGAATCATGCATTAAGAACGTCTAACGATTTCCAAGGACCGGCGTCCAGGTTTGTGCACCGATTGATGGTCAACTGAAAACTTTCGAAACGAAAGCAGGTATGACCCGGTAAACATGCATTGTCTTGAATGTTTTTCAATGGGGAACCAGGCGGCAGGTTAGTTAGCGTAATGATTGAGTGTTTTGGTTTTAGTGACCAGTGCATTCGTCGGCTATTCTGAGTAGCTACTGGTCAGGAATCACCTGAATATAACATCATAGTTCTCATGAGCGGCGGCCGGTGAAAGCCTGTTTCACAGAGCCACTCTCCTAGATGACCCTATGGATGCAGTGGAATCACGATACAGATCGTTTGAAGGGGCACCGACCACGCACCAATGTCAGTACTCTGTAAACTGGTGGAAAGTTGATACGATCCTTTGTTGTGTCTTTTTTATCTGGAAAGTGTCCATCGATGGTTGACCAGGCTTGAGAATATGCCGAAACTGCTAAGTATAAAAATGACTTACTAAGATCTTGGACATGTTAACATGAGAATTTAACGTTTGTTTTCACTCAATGTGTGGAATCGGACACAATACGCAGTCGGTAATCTCCAATATGACATATGTCAAAATGTTGACTGTTATTGACTGGTACAGCGCAGAATTTAGATCGATCCAGTGATCCTCCATAGCAAAAGAACTGACCAGGCAAACTGTCCAACGCATTTTGCTTGGCATCCACCTGATATGTATCGGAATCGGGTACGCTCAACGGCTATACGCGACCTGAGAATTCCCCTGTTATGACGCGAGCCCAACCACTCCTAGCGCAGTGAGAGAACAAGACCAGACCTTCAGAAGAGGCCTTTTACTGCCTCAGCCAAAGGCAAATTACAGTGAGAACAACATCGTATATATAGATTTCGGGCGACCTTGGGGAGCGATAAATCAGTTAATGCACACAAAGTATAACTGGCCAATAGGAAAACAGTGCGGTCTTTTTGGATTGGGGTGCAACATGCCGGAAAAGGCGCGCATTTTGCTTGGCATCCATCGGAGCCTTGATAGGTGACAGAGATTTTGGAATAATTTATTCCAGAGAAGCGTCCTTTTGAGGTAACCGTCAGATACCTCGAGTGTTTTTGAGGCACTCTCGTTGCATTTGGGACCAAAAAATCTTCATTTGTTCGAAAGCGTTTTTGGTGAACTTCGTGATGTTCAACTTTTTTCGTAACTACCAGTTGTGAAATCTGTCAATGTCTATACTGAAGTCGATGGTTTCCCACCATCAATCAGCCATAATTGTACTTGTTGTCGTCCAGCTAACGACAGACTGCTTCCGAGAGACCGTTTCTCAATATATCTGCTGTTCTGTTTCACATACCGTGTCTTTCAGTCTTCAATGTGTTGATCGAAAGTCAACCTTGAGGTTGCCTCAGTCACACATGAGAGTTTGACTGGACGGGAGGCTCTGTTGGTCCTCTCGAGTGCACCAATTTTGTTTCCCTGTAATTCTACCCATTTCGCATTTCTCCACCCCTATATTGGCTTGTACAAGCAGACAGTAGAGATAAGATCCAACTTACAACCTTCAGGAGAGTAACCGTTTGAGACCGTTCGTTCAAGTGATGGAATATTACCACAAATCCATCCAAGAAGCCTGTTTATATTTCTAGCACGTTTAACTTGTGTATCGTGAATGTTGAAAACCAAACATTTACCCTTGTTCTTTATCGAACGAATGCGATTTCCAATTTTTGAGAAAGTTTTCTCATGGCTATGTTCTATTCTCATATGTTACGAAAAACATGTTAAGATGTGAGCAAAAGAACCACATTGGCTTACCGTAGATTTCTATCTCCCTTTGTTCGAAGGTTTTTCGTAACTACCACTGGACAAATTTGTCGATGTCATCTGTCTGGGTAAAAACAAACTGCTTCCGAGAGGCAGTTTCTCAAAATATCTGCTGTTCTATTTCACATGCTGTGTCTTTCAGTCTTTAATGTGTTGATTGAGCGTCAGCCTTGAGGTCACCTCAACCGTACATGAGAGCTTGTGAGTGAACGGGATGATCTGCTAGTCCTCTCGTGTGTACCAATTTGGCTTTTGTGTAATACGATCTATTTCCAAGTTCTCCACTCACCTATTGACCTGTACGAAATGACAATGTCGTTGAGATATAATATACCACTTTCTTCACGATTAACGGCCAAAAGTTCCAGGACATGTTCTTTGTTCGTTAAGAAGAACATGCCTTAAACTGCGATTAGAAGAACCACGTCGGATTGGATTATAATGTTCTGGGTGTTACTATGCTAGGAAATCACGAATTGACCGAGATCGGCACTGGTCACACATCGGACCCCACGTAATATACAAAATCCTGTCATTGTCATTAGCGACCCCTTTTGTGACTTGAGCAAATAAACGTGAGGATCTGATGGAAGGCCATTTGTCACTACAATGCTTTAGGTTCTGTGAAACCAAACTGTCTGGAATAAGAGTAGGATAGTAATGTTCTTCCTTGATGGCCTGAACACACATCCTACATTTGAAGTGTTTTTACCGAAAAACAAAGCGTAGTTGTCACACAGTCGAATGTACAAAATGGTTCCTGAAATCCAACAAAATTTTACGCAGAGGTAAACTAACTGATTGTGAAGTCAAGTGATGTGATCATTTGCAATGGGCATTTCGTCCTGTCGGTGAAGCCAATCTCTGCTCAAAGTCCGCGGTGCACTACAGGTCAGCTGTTCCGTTCCTATTAGGAATAAGCAGCAGTACAGCTCTCAACCAACCCAGAGAGTTTCGAATCCGAGATCTTCCGGCTGGTGACTAAGCACTCAACCGTCTGATCAAGAATGATGATCATCGGTGTGACTAGCTCTTATCAGGACATCCTTCAGTCATAGAAAACACATCTCGTGGTCATGTATGGACTGGCTCCTTGAGTTGTGACTTTTAAGGAAGAAAACGTATCTCCAACGAGAATGGAAGAATGTACTCAGCTTCTCGGTTTCGCAGAACAGATCGGGTTCATCTACAGGCTGAATTGTCCATTGGAAAATATTGCATTGCTTCACAGTGAATCTTCCGGATATGCTGGGGACGATCCGCCGAGTGAACAATAAAATTATTCGATTCTTTTCAGTCGGAGAACAACTGAATGTTCTTCTTATATGGATGCATTGCGAGAAACTCACCAACCCAAAAATGTGACTGAACAGAAAAGGACCAAATATCCTTCTCTTATCGTGAACGGCTTAAGTTCAGAGCCACCTGTCCTCTAGAAAATTTCCGACACCTGTTTGTTGACCAGTCAGTGTTTTTTGCGATCGATATTGTGGAACACGGCCCAAAGGATTCCTTGTTTTCCTGTTTTTATCACGGTAGTGTTTATCGGTTTAGTTAACACACGAATGTTGACGATTCCAACAACGGGTATATCACACTCATTGTGAACTTAATCCCTAATCGTCACGGTTGTCATTGTTATTTTGGTGGACAGGAAAATATGATTAAAGTTAACGAATCTTCGTCGCTGTGTCTCGCTAAGAGTATAAATATGCACGTACTAGCAATGACAGGGAAGTTGTCGAAATTTGAAACATGAAGCTTCTAGTGTTGTGTCTGGTATGCATCAGGACAACGGTCGCCCTCGACTACAAAGACTGCGGTAGGTCACCTGGCATGAACATTCTGTTTTGCATTCCTAATTCGAACATTGGAATATTTGTTCAGGTGACACACGCTTAGTTTATTAAGAGACGCACGCGTAGTCATTTTGGCACTTCGTACTAGTTAGTGAATATGGAGACAAAAGT
>NW_008751667.1:18894-86765 GCF_000715545.1 Opisthorchis viverrini
GTTTATTGGTCGAAACGACTGTTTCTGCTGGAGCATAGCACCTGGTAATCAATTAGAATATTTCATTCTATATGATCAACTTTATTTTGTCTCCAGGTTCTGTGGAAGCGGGCGCAATAAAATCACTGAAGGTCGAAGGATGTGATCGAGCGCCATGTGTCGTGAAAATGGACGGTATAATCAATGCCACAATGGACATTCTATCTCGTAAGTCCTTCTACTTCCAAACAATTCTTTTAGCTAGTAGTTTGAAGCGAACGAACTGATGGGTCTGTATCCTCTCCCCAGGAGATACTCCCGTTACATTTCCCAAAAAAACATCTTGGGCCTCAAAGTTCAAATTCATCTGATGTTTGTCCTAGTACGATGACGGGACGAAAAAATATTTTTCTGTTAATATTCTTTGAATAAACCAACTATTTCATTTTATGCATGCACTTGTTGGGATAATGAGCGCGTTCGTCAAATTTATTTGTTGAAAATATATCTGCAGTGAAATGAATCCACGACGAGAGATTTGCAGATTTTCAGTATCGTACAGGTGTGCATGAGTTCATTTAGGACTGTTTCAAATGTTAGAATTCTCGCACACAATTCACTGTTGCTCGTTGACTGTTAACCCAGGTGTTATGTGATTGCCTCGTCGATGTAGAGTTGCGTTTGAGACTTGCACGAAACATATTTGAAGGTAAGTTAAAAAAAAACTGGAAACCGATGGCGAATGCTGCTCACGGGTGCTATGGCTGTAATAGTGTGTGAAGGAATTCAGCAAATTATCCATGCATTTCAATGGTCCTGTAACGTTCACTACTCACAGGTTGTCAGTAGACTGGTGTGCGAATTTTTACCCATAATTCTACTTTCCATCCATTCAATTATAGCGCGTGATATCGAGGATCCGAAGTCACGTGTTTTCTTTTATATGGCGTCGGAACCGTCGGTCTCGATCAAGGAGGAGCAGTGGGATATTATGTGTGGTCAGAATAAAAAATGTTCATTCAAAAAGCAAAAGAAATATGCTGTTTTCGTGGAAACACCACCAGTGCAAAGAGATGTGAGCTATCCGATCCCTTATTTCACCTGCTTTCCGTTTTCGGGGGTCTCTATTATTTGTTTTATTGTATCTTTGTTTGTGTTGTTTACACATGACACAGAATGCATGTAGGGAAACCTTTGAATCGGCAGGAGTTCGCTCAACGACTTCGGCGTTCTTTGCTCTATACAGCAGCTTGAATGATTGCTTGTTACAAGAAATAACGACTCTGAGATCAGATACAGGTGATCCGGATTTATGCGCATTTTCGGTTTGTAAGGGCCGTTCGTACACAAGTGAGCACACACTGACCTGTTTTTGCTTATTTTTCAAAAGGCGTACACAATGTTTCACACTTAAGCGAGTGCATCGCTCTACAAACCTGTTCCTTTGACGGTAGCGTTAAATATTGTGATCAGAACTCATGTGTTCGAAAAGTTTCACGGACATTGGTCTCGGTGAACAAAGGTTTTAGGGGACATAAATACTACTCATGCCTTGTTGCCGCACTTTCAGTCAGGCTCGAAAAATGCAGATGTTATTGCTCAGTATTCGTTCCTCAGTTTCATCTGAATTTGGTTTGTTATCTCAAAATGATAAAGCCAGATTTTCGATCGGCTAACCGGAAACCGGTCGTAGGATTATAATTCATTCATGCCGATGAGCGTCTTGCTGATAGATGACCTCGAGATTGCATTTCACTTGTCTTGGTTCATTTGAGTGAATGAGCTTCACTCGAATTCGCGACTGTTCTGTGTAGTTGATCACGGTAAGCATAATGTTGAAGACACACCGAAGAAATATACCCAGCCTGTTTTCTGTCATCCAATGAAAATTTGTGAAAATGACTTCGATTTGTAAATTGCGAGGATGCTGAAGGTCCGATTCATAGAAATCTGTTGTTTTCTCAGTTTTCCAGTTTTGCTTGGAAGCTTTTGGACGGGAAGAGTGTCGTCTTTTGTGTCCGTTGGGATATCAAAGTAGTCTGAAGGTGCAAATCTGTAACTATGTGTTGCGAGGAAAAGAATCTTTGCGATAACACATGTTTTGTTGTTTGTGGAGTTGGTGGAGGCTGGTAGAATTTGGAAGGTCATTGACGAGGCTAATTAATTTTTACCGCATGTTCTTCCGGACAGGCAAATTTAGGGCCGACATATGAAATTTAAAAATCTGCATAATTAAGTCGGACAAACTTTCTACAAAAAATCGTATTTGAGATCAAAACCTGAAGCATTCGATTCTTTTCCGACGAATGACAATGCAATTAGAATGATGCGTCTGGGTGATAGAGCACCCAGCGTCGAAGGAACTGAGTGACGAATGGTCGCTTGAACCACGATTATACTGCAAACGCGGTAAACTGGGACATGGCGCCGGAAACTGATGACTCCAGCTCATATTCATTTTGAAGTAGGCGGAAGTAGAAGGTTAAATCAAACTTGCTTATTCAGTATCGCCACCTCAAGTTTCTGTTAAGAAGCCAGTCGATGGAGATGTCTTGATGTGGTCCCGTTATTCACTCTGTACACTCTGTCACTCTGTAGTACACTTCAGAACCACCCTGATAAAATATTGATATCAAAACGTTATCTTTTAAGTAAACTGTTGGGGGCACTTTTCAAAGAAGTATCTGGATGGTGTCCAGAAAGTGGTGAAATCCCCCTTCATAATACTGGCGAGAAACAACGAATCCGGCACACGACGGATCACGTCACAAACTACCTGAACTATTAGCCTTTGCATTCAGGTGAAGCACAAGGGATGGAAGAGAGATGGAAGACCATAAACTGGAAGCTGACTGGTCACGACTTCACGACTCCTAAGAGGGGAAGGGATTGTTGGAGGGGTTGTATAGGAGCGACGAACTTTAGAATCTACCGAAAATACGCGTGAGTACTCTACCGATGAGACCATACGTGTCCGAATCTGCATGCTGCTCAAGTGTTGAATGGTTGATGAGGAAACGAGCCAGTTAAACATCTGACTGAGCCACCACAATAATTTCCTCTCTGTTGATGTAAACAGGATGCCCAGCACAATCTGATTGGCATTGATTTCACTTGGAATCACCTGCTCTAGACAACATTGTGCCTCCTCGGGAAGCACTAGGCTACCTGCGTAACCGTATCCAGACTAGCGGAATAGATAATTGCATACCAACGGTGTCCGGAGGCCAGCCGTCCCTAATAACCGATCATCACATCATTTGGACGGATGTGTAACGTGCAGGACATGGACCAGACGAAGCATGCCCTGATTGGCCAGAAGGCCAGCCAATCCGGATCGAGCACCTCTTACTCGACGCTTTTCGCTTCTCACAGAAACTGTAGCACGACATTGTGGGACGCGCTGGGATAACCCTATAAATACATCTGTAATAATTTTCCTTTGTCGCTATAAAGAGCTGCGAACAGTGACCTTGCCCTTTGGTATACAATTGTGGGTAGAGCAGGAAGCCAAAGGACCGATACAGAATTGCACCACCGTTCAGCAAGATACAACAACTGGCGACGGGTTTGAGATATGCAGTTTCGATGGAACAGTCGAACTGATAACGTCTCATAGGTGTTCCTCTTTGATTGTCACTGGCTTGTATGTTCAAGGAGGGGCTTGAAATTCATAAAATGGGAAATTTGTCATTTCTAGGCTCTACGTCGATGGCATAAACGCCCTCCTCCCAAATGAATCCAGTCCGAAGCAGGTTCTAGCGGAATTCTGTCGGGTCCATCTAAACATCAGCTGCCTTCTAGATTCAAATTCGAGCCGGAATCTCATCAACTTTCTCAATACTGAATTCTCGATGGGAAGCGATGAGGTGGTTCACAGAACAGTGTATGAAAGAGGTGTGGAAAGAGAAGTGTGGAATGAAAAATACATCCATTTGGACAGTTTTGTCCGTTTCAAACCAAGCGACGTCAGACCGGTACAGCAATGGGGAATCCACAGAGACGAGACGCTGGAAGCTGGATTGAAACGACGAGTGGATTCCATCACCTTGAAAGGAATATTCAGTCCGTTTTGTGCAAGATGATTCACACGCGCCAAGACTGATGTGAGTATCGCTTACGAGGACACTGGTCTATGATTGTCTGTCCTTTAAAGGTTACCCGTTTGTCAAAATTATATTACGGGACGATGGAATAGTGAACCAAACGCTTGGGATTATTCCCCCTAAATTCAGTGCAAATGAAATTGAGTCTTTGTAAAACATTGTAAGCGTTGTATGAAACAGTTGGTTATGAGGAAATGGAACATCGCGAATATATGAGAGATTGTTGATCGACGTTTACGCTTTGAGGAATAATCTTTATTGCAAGCAGGGAAGAATACAAAATGAACCTGTTAATGACAGTCACAAGGCTTTCATCATCAATATAGTGCTCCTTAGGTGAATCTAAGCCATTCGAAGCGCGGCGCGTTATTTCCTACCGTTGATTGTTCAACCAGACCAAGTCTTGGTGCTCGACAAGTGCAAAAATGTCGAACGAAAAATATACAGGGTAACTGGTAATCTCATCTTGATTGCTGTTCCCCTATTCGAAGTACCGTTCCAAAGGTTTCTACCGTGTGAATGAGACTATATTTGGACAAGTTCTTCAGTTCAGCGTTCTTTTCAGACAAACATTGCCACACAGGTTTATTGAGTTCAATCTATCAAAGTGTAGCAGATTTAGTCCGGAGCCAAGCTGCGAACCTACGTGAGCACTGAGGTTGCACTCAGCTCCGCAGTTTGCTTATTCATGTAATTGACGGACAAGTATACCTGGAGTTACACTCCACCAGTCTGGAAAGCGTACACCGAGATTCCGAACAGTCAGACCTTCGTGGACAAACACCACTCTGGCCGCGAATCTATCATGGTGTCTACTAAGGAAAAATTACTGTACGCGACTAACTGGGGTCACCAACAAAGCGATACGATGCTGTCACTGAAGGCTGTGCTTTGTGTCGATGCCCGGATACACTGGTGGGACGGTGACCTTGACCCGAGTCAACCCATCACGTGAACACTCAATCTCAATTACTTCTAGTTCATATTCCATTCCACGTCATCAAAGAGGAGCAGACGTGAGGGAGATCTTTTTAGACGTGACATCGGCAAACGGTGCCTGATATCCAACAGATGAAACACAACCATCTGCATTCATGTAGCAGGTAAAGTTGCAGTTGCAGAACGCACACGGTCGACTGCATGCACATTGTTATCTTCATCCAAGTCGAGCACACAGCGGCTAGTACAAACGTGGTTTGACCAAGCATAGCTAGGCAGATCTGAGCTGCGCTGTGCTGAGATTTGATGAGCGGCTAGTACAAACGTGGTTTGACCAAGCTGAGCTAGGCAGAGCTGAGCTGTGCTGTGCTATGCTGAGCTGAGCAAAGAGCTGAGCTGATAACAAATTGTTGGGTCATTGTCTCAGTCATTGCGACTGTGCGCTGCTCTACCGATCAAAAGTGATTACCACGAGCTTAGTAAACAGAATGGCTTTCTCGCGAAATACACTCATTGCTGAGCTGAGCTGAGCTGAGCTGCGCTGAGCTGAGCTGAGCTGAGCTGAGCTGAAATGAGCTGAGCTGAGCTGAGCTGATCTGAGCGAAGAGCTGAGCTGATAACAATGTGTCGGGCCATTGTCTCACTCATTGCGACTGTGCGCTGCTGTACCGATCAAAAGTGATTACCACGAGCTTAGTAAACAGAATGGCTTTCTCGCGAAATACACTCATTTTCATAGCAATAGGGTTTTCACCGGAGACTCAATGGAATCTGTTGGACACAGGCCACCTCATGTTTCGATCTTTACAATATGTGCGATATCACGTTATATTTTTTTGAGGAAACACCGATTGCGAGTAATATTCTCTCACAACGGGTGTCTACATCTTCAAAGGATTAAATTCTTTTAAATAGTGCTTATTAACCCTTCAAGATTTATCATTTGAAACGACGTTGCCGAGAAGATCTTCATCAGTCCCTCTTCGAACCTCATGTTTCGATCTTTACAATATGTGCGATATCACGTTATATTTTTTTGAGGAAACACCTATTCTCTCACAATGAGTGTCTATATCTTCAAAGCATTAAATTCTTTTAAATAGAGCTTCTTAACCCTTCAAAATGTATCATTTGAAACAACGCTGCCGAAAACATGTTCATCAGTCCCTCTTCGTTTACAATCTCAGTGGGAATTTTCGAAAATACAGTGTATCGAAACCACTTTATGTCGTCCATACAGCCATCCAAGTGGCTTAATTCTGACAAGGCAAGAAAGCTTTGTGATTTTTGGCCGTTTCATTTCATTTATTAGATTTCCGTGACAAGTTGGACGGATCTATCTCAGTTTCAATACCCCTGCAATCAACGTGTTCCACTCGAATCGAAACTACAAAAACCACACCTGGCGGGCTTCTTCCTCGACATCAGCAAATGCTGGTTTCTTAATTCATCAGTTTCTATCAACTTGACGCATTGTCAGACGATGATAAACGACCCGGTGGTCCTAGCACAAATGGTGCTTTATTTCCGCGCTCCGTTTCTCAGAAAGCCCCACGGGATAGTGATGGAAACTTGGGGATAACAAGTAGCAGTGCGATTTGTTCCTAGCCCAGTGGAAAAGTATGTGTTCTACGAAATTAATTCATCAGTTTCTATCAACTTGACGCGTTGTCAGACGAAGATAAACGACCTGTCCTAGCACAAATGGTGCTTTATTTCCGCGTTCCCTATTCTCGCAAATCCCCACGGGATACTGATCGAAACTTGGGAATAACAAGTAGCAGAGCGATTGGTTCCGAGCCCAGTGAAAAAGCAGGTGTTATACGGAGGCTGTCCGGTGGCTTTATACTCTGTTATGAATCACGCGATCCATAAGCCCGTTCGGGACGTGAACCTACTCACAAGTTCAGTGATATTTACTGACACGTGTACCAAGATGAGAGCTAGCAACAGAATCAAATGAGTGAAAAATGACGCCGCCCGTTGTAATAGGGCAATGTGTTGCAAAATTTATCACTCTAGTAGTCCGAAAGAGATGGCTCTCCAACGTATTGATATTTGTATTGGATTTTCACACTTCTGAGAAATCTTTAGCTTAGGAGGGTAAGTCGATGATAGTGCTGCGTGACTGCGTAAATACGACTTGTAAGTCCCACTTCGTGCAGAAGCAACTGGCCGTGATCTTTCTCCACCATTTTCAAGACATTTGATGGAACCGTAAACGAGTTTTCCACGGTTTCGTGATTAAACACTGTTCTTGTGACACGATCCGAGCGAAGTTCACCATGGTTACATATAAATCAGTTCTACCTAATCGCGCAGTACAATATGCGTTTTTTCAGGTCGACCTTAAACGGCCGGTGTACAGAGAGAAGGACTGAAGCGATCGGTCGTCAGACAAGGAGTATTTTCTACCTTGTTGACAGACCGCTGTTTCGTCCTCTTGTTTTCGTCGGGGTGTACAAGCGGGGTACTCTTCCCTGTCCAGGGCCCGTGGTGATTCGTCCGTGGTACCTGCAGTGGGGGAAGAGAGAAAGGGAGGGGCACGTATAAGGTCATATGAGAAACGGGCAAGCAGATACATTCGAGTTTCAAATGCGTTACATAAGAATGACCCAAATTTACCGCCCTTTTGTGTTGTACTGTTGTTTTTTTATAAAGTATCTGAAGGAGAGTGGGGACAAAATCCCAGTAATGTGAACACGTTTCTGGAACAGCATGAGCGTCCGAGACGACAGACGGGCCCCCAGAGCCAAGGTCATTCTGGCAAGATAGACATGTGGGTGTACCAATCACAGGCGAATAGCTTTCTTATTCAAAGTTGAGTGGATATGCAAATAGTGCAACTTCATATATCGACTGATCTGAAGGACACTTGGAGGTACACATCCATTATGGAAATAATGTGACACGATTTTGGGAAGCTTGAAATATTCCATTCAAGCCCACCAAATAGCGAGTCCGTTCTGTTCATCTGTTTTGCAGGCGATTGATCGAATATGCCATGAGGTCATGACCTTAACTTAAAGCAAACACAAGCCAGCATTTTATGATCACTTGAATAAAAGCTGAGATATGAAATATGCCCTGTTTTCTGTCGAGAAATTTACGTAATACTGCAAAACCTAAGAGCATTACACCCGCGATCGATAAGCAGTTCCACATTATTCAAGACTTTATCTGCACTAGTTGTAGAAACCCAGGAGATTGCCAATCACTGCACGAAGTCGCCGTGGTCTTCAGTTGAATGATCACCAGCTGTAATCGAGGCAGTATGACTATTTCAGCCCAGTTCCCAATATAATTTTAGCGAAGTAATTTGCTCTTCTTCCACATAGGATAGCCTCATGCTCTTAGTAATGACTTAATTTAGGACTTTTTTGTATTGGCCCTGAGGATTTCACTTGGTTCAATGCTTGCAGATTTATTCAGGTTCAACTCTGGAAATTCAACTCTGGTTAATACGATGGCATACCTTGGCCACTATGTTAAACACAATGGTCATGTAGGTAGATATGGTAAGTGAAACTGACCAATGCTGGAAAGGTGAAAAAATTGCACACGGGGAGAATCATCACCAGTATGCATTTTCCAAATGGCCAGGAAGTCTTGATCCCGACACCCTGACCTAGAGGTTTAAACTTTCAAACATTCGGCAATCACGTGTTGATCATCATTGTGTATAGTTTGCACTCAAACGGGACCCGTCTTTCAAATCCTATCACGTGATCACATAGTGGCTAATTCCTTGGGGAATGACTCCTCGGAGTTTCATTTCACTTGCTTTGTGAATTTTTTCTTACCGTGAACTACCCAAAACCTGATGAATTTTCGGCATAGAGTGACCCTCTTTACGAAATTTCATTTCAATTAGGAAACACGATCGATTTCTCGATGATATTTCATAGCATGTGGTGGTTCTCCTGACCTTTTTTTCTATTCTGAATGCTATAAATTAGTGGGATTTGAACAAAAACATCATCTTCTATTTCTGGCCGCGTTTGTGATGGGGACACAAGATGGGTACGTAGAACGTCGTGTGCACCGCAAATAAGTGGTTCAGTAAGTAAGTAGTTCTGTAAGTAGTTCTGAAGACATAAGTTCGTTCTCCCTAAAGCTTGAGCTCAATACAGCTCGACGGTTAAGGTGCAAATCTAATTCCGGCATCTTAAGTTCTGCTGTCTGGGCTTGGGCGTCCTGACCAGTACCGCATTCTAAGGGACTTATTTGGATGACCTGACAGGTACGCCTCAAAAAGATTCTAAAGTTGAACGATTCAATCATTTGCTCACTCTGCTTGACGTCAAGTGGAATCAGGTTCACTGCCCGTATGACATAGTAATGGGCATTGTTAGAACGCTTTGACGGAAGAATTGGCCCTTCAAGATTGTTTTTTTGGATAAAGTTGCTGCCCAGAAGGATTTCTGGCGCAGTAGCTCAAGCCGACACTTCCAAGGTACAGCGGTTAGAATCAGAAATGATTTATCTCTGTCTTCCTTCTACCAACGCGATGTGTTTAGTGGATTACCAACAGAACGTTTTATGAAGCACGTCACTAGCTATACAGCCATCATTTAGGAGCTGGAAGGTAAAATTCCTTCTCAGAGTAATTCAGTATGAATGAATGAATATGTCCACTCCTATGAAAACAGCTACTTCAGTCAAACGATGGATATTTTCAAAGCATAAGCTGTTCATGTGACTAGGGGAAAATGGCACAACTTAGACGGTCCCGTTTTAACACCCCATCTTATTGATAGTGGACCTAAGATTGACACTGAACTCGTTGTTAGAACAAATCAAGTAGTACAAGCCAGGATTTTAAAGTTCGAAAGAACCAAGTCCGTTTTTCTCGCAGAAGTTTCCCGCAAACATGTTTCTGGGCCTAAGCTTTGCCACGGAGAAGTTTTGTACATGTGTTGCAAACAGATTATGGTTGTACTGCAGTGGAGTGTCGACGTTAAACATTTATGCTTTGTTGTCGAAGATCAGGATATCCCCCACCCGAATGACCGTGTTCTACATTAGACACTCGTTTTGACGTTTGAAACATAGATGTACTCTACGATACCAAATTCAAGCATCCTTCCTGTTCCATGGGTGCCTTTCTCAAGCTATTTCTCACAGTGGATGACTGCTTAGTGGTGACACAGACGGAATAACAAGCTTCATCGGCATAATTAAATGCCATGTCTTTCAGTTGGTACACGAGCCAGGTTTTGTCTATGATTGGCTGCAGACGTGTTATATTCACTCTAGATCGATAAGTTATCTAGGCAGCCAATAGTAGTCCACGTGACCATTCTGCCGTCCAATCCACGAACTGCCTATGGAAGTGAACCAGTCATTTTCAAATATAGGGAGAGGGAGTACACGACGATGATTCCTAATCATCTCAGGTGGTTTGATGGCTCAGCGGCAGAATTGTAAGCAAAGCAGTTTCGATAGATAGAATTAAAGAACCTAGTGAAAAGGACCGTTGTAAAATCAGCTGAATGAGCCAAATAACCCTGTTGATTTGCGCAAGCGTCCAACTTTAATGCGTGTGCAGGCATCTATATCACACATATTAGACACTCCCCACAGTGGATAACGGCTGTTAACTTGCCGAATAAGAAACTGCATAGCGTTGTGATTATACACATATATTCAATCCTATCTATCTGGTTACAGAGGAGCCATTTTCCCTGAAAAGCCACTTTTTCGCGTCCTTCAAGTAGTTCCCCTTGAGGAGTGAAACCACTATCACATCTGATTACAGTCTACGCAGACGTTCCTGCTAGTTGGCTGACAAACAACTGTATCTCAGTGGTGCAGTCAAGTGTGGCACAGTTGTGCCAACGAGAACGGATTCCTAAACCTAATCTAAGTTGATTTCTAGACGGAATTGTTGATCCTTGGCAAATTCTGTGCTGCGCATGAATAGTCTTTTCTTTAAGATTACCAAACTCACATCTGAGATTACGTCTTGCCCCACAGTAGGCAGTCCAAAAACAACCCGTGTTGCTGAGTCCTCAGTGAGAAACTGAAAAATTGCGGCAAAACTGCTCAGTTGTTCCATCGCAATACACTGTTTTGTCTTTCAGGTTCCGTAACAACGGATGCGGTGGAAGCGGTCACCATCGATGGGTGTGCTCAGGAACCGTGCGTCGTACGAGCAGGTGGTACTCTCAAGCTAACCATAAGGTTTACCTCACGTAAGTCCTTTCCAATTTAAAGTTGCTTTCACAAAGACTCAGCCTCGGCACATATGCTCACCTTTGTCTACGAAACCAGTACCGCAAATGGGACTGTCCTGCGAGGTGAATTCTAGGCACCGCGGATCACTGGTTCCGCTTTTCCTAGCAGTACACAATGAATGCCGAAAAACAAAACATATCAATATGCAGACCGCTTCGCCGGAGTGACTTTTCGTAGTTCTAACCAGAGAGAACAGGAGATAATCGAAAGATGGCACACGACACCGTCGGCTCAAATTTATTAAGGCATGTGTTGTTTTGTGTCTGGGTATCTTCTCAGACATGCGTGAGATGCTTGACGAAGGCTGGGTGCACATAACCGCTGCTCGTAGATCTGGTTTGCTCGTGTTTTAAGAATTGGGACAGAACGACGCAAACTTTCACACCATCGATTTCATGGATTGTGGTATTGCGGCTTTTTGATCCGAGCCAGACGGAAATAGACTTTCCTGATCGCTCCGAGTGTTTAGAATTCTGTTGACTAAACCACCTTCAGAGTACCCATTTGGCTAATTTCCTCGGTGCCACCGTCCTGAACAATTTTGGTTAAGACATGTGACTTGATAAGCCCCGAACTGGCAAAACGGGACGTCCTAAGCCGTGGTAAGTTCATATCATCACAACTCAAACCACCTGACTTAATGAGCGACAAAAACAAAAAAATGTATCTATAACGTTTTCAACTTTTGCAGCAATTTCGCAAGCCTTATTGTCACAAACTACACAATAAAATCAGCCGTGGTTTTGAAACATTAAGTCAGTTTTGATTTATTTCAAAAATGTGGTACGGACTTTGGGAAACAGATCTGACACACTGGTCATCTTGGCCGAGAATTCACGTGGTCATAGTGCTTCGGTTGACTAGCTTTGTGCTGTCGTAGTTTGTGGTGAATTTACTCCAATAATATACCAGTGGTTAAAACTGGCGAAAGGAAAGAAGAAAAAACGAAGAGAATGATATCAAGTACACTTTTTGCCAGGTTATGTGAACTAAGTTTTCCGCTATCGGAAAACGAATGACTCCACAACTTGCACAGGGATACAGGACCATTTCGTAGTGGATATGATCTAGTGTTGCACGTTCGGAAAAAAACGGTAGTATGTCTTATCGCTCAGACCACAAAACAGATACAAGGAACGCTATGTGAGTGAGCTGACCATTAATCAGATCAATGGTAATGATGCCTTATATGTAAAGTGAGCTTCAGCTTTGACTACTCACTTCCTATCAGTAGTTGATGCGTAATTTTCTACCTTGTCGTGTCCCCTCTCCATGTAGCGTTAAACATGGTGAAGCCGAAGTCACGCTTTTTATACTACTCGACATCCAGGTCAACTAGTCCGGAACGAGAAGACAAGTGGGGTATCGCTTGTGATTCGGATGAAGAGTACTGTTTCAAGCTGAATTCAAACTACAACTTCAAGGTGGAATCCACGTTACCAAATGAAAAAGTGAGTTGACATTCTCTCAGTCCACCAAGCTGGCATATATTTGTAACTCTGGATAGCAAGTCGTCCAGTTGTGGCACTGTGTGGTCGTCTGTGTGCTTTTACTTTCTGTGAAGGAAACTCAAGTGGTAACACTACGATTTTCTCCCAGGTACGAGGAAAGTGTAGTGACCTCAATGCGTGCTGTTAGTTCCGGTGGACGCTTATTACCAGTTTTGTCGGGGTTCCTACCTGATTTGCAGCCGTTTTGTTGCCATCTGAGGAAACATATTTAGTGCACTGTTACGTCTATCTGAACCAAGAGAGTGTAAACCTTGAACACTTATCTGGTTTTTTAGGGGCACTCGGGTAACTAAACTCAAGCGACTCACTTATGGAAAATCAGGTTTGCTGGTTCGGATTCGTTAGCACATTAAGACGAGTATGTGACACACCCGTGTTACTGAATACTGCTATTCAAGACTGGAATGAGTGAGCAGTTCAATTAATTTTTACTGCAGAGGGTGAACGACGTTCTGGTGACTGAGAGATCTACGAGCACTTGAGCTATGTCCAGTAATGTCTTGGCGGCCAAAGTTACGACTGGCCTGTGTAATCCAGTAGCAATTGTATAAAGACATGATGCTGCTGGAGGAGTCGGTCGATCATATTCATGTGCCACTCAGATGAACCCCAACCCTCTCATCAGTGCACCGTTCGGTCAGTTGAATATTGCGAGGTTGAGAAAGCCTTTTTTCCCAAAACAGACAAACTAAACCAAATAGCCTACGTTTTTGTCGTTCAACCCTGCTGGCTCAACACGAATACACCTGACTTAATTAGGGGCATTCGGGTAACTTAACTCAAGCCAAAGTTCCGACTGGATGAACCTCAACCCTCTCATCAGTGCACCATTCAGTCAGTTGAATATTTCCAGGTAGAGAATGCCTCTTTTCCCAGAAAAGATAAATTTAGTCAAAACAGTCTAGCTTTTTTGTTATTCAGCGTGGCTGGCTCAACACGAATACACCTGACGTAATTCCAGTGTTTCTTATCACTTAACTCAAGCCAAAGTTCCGACTGGATGAACCTCAACCCTCTCATCAGTGCACCATTCAGTCAGTTGAATATTTCCAGGTAGAGAATGCCTCTTTTCCCAGAAAAGATAAATTTAGTCAAAACAGTCTAGCTTTTTTGTTATTCAGCGTGGCTGGCTCAACACGAATACACCTGACTTAATTAGGGGCATTCGGGTAACTTAACTCAAGCCAAAGTTATGAATGCTAGACTGATAGTTGGTCAAGTATTGTTGAAATACCTGAGCTAGACGAGTCATTTTCGCACCAAACAAAATAAGAAACCAAGTTTTGACGTGCGAGGTGGAGTGTTTTTAAATGCCTCACCTGGCGTCTTCGGGTCTCTAAACTGCACCCAGAACAAATTGTTCGACCAGTGATAGGTTGTAGTTACTTGACCCAATCGATATTTAATAAAGTCTGATTTGTTATTGTTCAGTGGCTTGAAAGTTTTGTCTCGCTCATTCCGATTCAAACATGTGAGTGATTTGCGCTCCAGAGCATGACTTTCTGACATGAAAGGTCATGTTCCGACCGATAAAAACAGGACGCTCACGAGATGTCTTCATACACGCATCCAATTCCAGCTTTTCAACATGATAACGATTTGACCAACAAAAGTTTGCAAAAGTGTTCCAAACCTGTTTCTGAAAACTGATTCGAATTCCAACTTGTTTTTTAGTATGGCGGTATGGCGTGGCAACTTCTGAACCAGAATAAAACCGTCCTCTGTGTTCGCTGGGCTGTTCAGACCAAGTGATTTGTGTCCGGAATAATAAAAAATCTAAGCATGAGACATTTTATATTGAGACTATGGGGGGACTTTAGAAGCGATACTAGATGGGAAGGTGTTATATTCGAAACTGACAGTGTCGAGTCTCGAAAATTTGCACGTCAATAGTCGTAATAAACCCCAGTAAATGTGGATGAATCTAGCTTATTCATCCCAAATCGTGTCCCAGAATAAATCAGACTGCGCTTCAGCAGTTAATCAAAAGTGGTTTCGGAAGTTGTAGAATGAACGTTTCATCACTCTGGCTTGACAAGACCTCCATTTGTCCTGGCGCAATCATTCTGGTGAGCTCACTTCGAACGTGGAAGCATTTCTAATCAGGGCTCATCTGCACATTTTTGATCTTGCTGAGGTTTTATATCAAGGCATTTGATATGCGAAGCAATCGTGTCATCACTCTCCCATAAATGCACGATGGACGCAACAGAATTACCACGTTTCTAAATCGGGTTGGTGTGCGTACCAAATAAAACAATAACTGAACAAACGAACAGATACTGAAAACGTAATTTGAACGAGGGACGGCTTTTGAAAAAAACTGTGGATCAATAATCTGAACTAAAAGCGATCTACCGGGCATATAAACTCAGCGGGAGCTAGAAAGACCTTAACAAGCTAAGAGTTCGGCCTCGCTCAGCATACGAACTCAGGTGCAAAATTACGAATGGTCTCATAATCCAATGGTCTATTCATCGGTCCCCTCATCAAGATAATCTTCAAGGACCTAGATAAATTTGTATTGTTTTCCAATGACTCATTCTCAGTATCGTCACAGTTAGGATGTCTAATCACCACAGCTGCTGGAATATCACCAGATCGTCCAGTACCAACTTGTTGAGGTATATATATATATATATATATATATATATATATATATATATATGTATATATATGCGGTGCACGTAACCTCATCTCCGTTCACTTTGTAATTCACAAAGCTGTACAAATTAAATGTGCTGACTTTCATATCAGATGATGGTTGACGTTCCCAGTTGCGCTTGCGGATCACGGAGCCGGGATCCTTTTGAAAACTTGATACCTACAATAGAAAGCGGACACTTCAGCCAGAATCTCCTTCATGCCCACAACAAGAATGGCGACTTGTCATTGTTAAATGGATTTGGGGGTTTTTGAGGAGACTCAGTCATTTTCACCAGGGTTTTCGTCCAGTCACTGAAGCCAGCGATGGAGCTGAGTTGGTTCCGGGATAACGCACATATCAGGCATGTTTTCTAAATGTATCGTCTCACCAGAGTTTGGTGCACGTTTAAAAAAAGTTAAGTCAGGGAAACGCTCGATGTGGTAAGTTTCACCGAGCTGCTTGTGTCCTTCAAGCAGCCGAATGCACACAGAGCAAGAACAATAATTCTCCCCACGATTGTCGCCTGGTTTTAACCAAGTGCAACTTGGTTCCATTGGATGTCGCTGCGTAACCAAGTTGTAAGACGGGAATGGGGTGGAGATGAAAGACCTTCAACGGCACAAGGATAACAAAAGTAATGTGCCTCGTTTACAGTGTCGTGTATATTTTCAACGCCAGACGCACAATTTTGTGCGAATTGTTGTTTGGGGCAAATACGTATGGGTCATGAGAAGTTGACCAGAGACTAGACAAATGCTTCTCCCAAAACGGTATTTGGAATACTTTCATGGTTTTCTCGATTATGAGCAAGGTCATACACCATTCTCTAAAAACGAATTTGAGGTTTAATCATGCCTTTGATGCTTACGTGAGTTTCTGTCTAACTAATTCATCTATGCGGTTCGTTTATGAGGACTGCCCAAGTTGGTTTGGAAAGCTAGCAACTGATCTGCTCATACTGTTCTCGATGGAAAAGTGTGTAGGACAGGTTTTGGTTTCGAATATGGGGCAAAAAAGGACACTAAATGTATCAATCCGAAACACAAGTCTAGGACTCTTTATCGCCCACGCGTTGATTGCAGGAATTATGGAATTCTGTCGTCAAAAGTTTGCTGAAACCTAGAAATGTCAAAGGAAGCGCGAAATCAACTCACTGGGTATGGATTTAGTTGAAACCTCTACGGACGTCAAGAACAACGTAGATATCGTACAGTAGGAGGTCTGATGGCCTGGAGTTTGCTGATTCCGAGGAGTTCGACATAAAAACCCTCAGGAGAATATGATAAACGAGGGATTCAGCTGCGATTCAGTTGAGACTCCCGTCGAAAACAGACCACTATGCGGATGAGTGGATAAGTCGCAGTGCATTTCTTTGAAACCTGTATGCTGGCGGTAAACATTCTACTGATATCAATGAATTCATTTTAGGCAGAAAAGTCGAGAAAAACTGTGCGGTTTTTCCAACATCAGCAGAATTTCGACTACGTGACCAATTGGTTGACATTTGGACACAACCGTGTGCTTACGAGTGGCTGATAACCAAGTTGATAAGCTTTCACTCGAGAAGGACAGAGCACTACTCATTTTTCAACCGCGGAACCGCGTCACGTAATAACGTACTGAGTTCTCACGTGGGAGTTCCGCATATTTTCTGAAAGTGTTCTTCTAAACTACTTACAGACTGATAGTAGTGTTAGGAGATAAACAACTTTTTTAATAAACCTTTTCTCACGTGTGACTCCATTCTATACTAAAAGCCGAGAGGCGTTGCACAGGATTCTAAGCATTATTGACATTCATCTGCAGAAAGCATCTCACAAGTGCCCAAGCAGAGTCCAGAATAATGCTTCAACGTTCCAACTCCCTTCATAATGCTGACAAAATTTTAAGTAACTCAGATAAGGCGATAATTCACACGAAGTGTATACCTTCATTCTGCAAAGGAGCCATTGAACAAGTGCTACTGACTTGAATCTCGTGAATGGATGACAACTGGTGCCCCATAAATTCCACAGTAAGAGCAATTCTGATTGACAATTAACCAATCGTAATTTAGGCCGGGAGCTTATGGGCTCTCATTTGCCGTGAGATCCAAGGGATGCGCACAGTTCATGATTCCCAACGAGAACTAAAAACTCCATGGTGCTTCTCATCACAAATTGTTGTCAATTTCACAGTAAAATCTGACCCAAAACATCCAACGCTGCGATCCTGTCAGTCTATGAAATGGCTTATAGCCTAACACGAATCACACTGTTTCATCGGTGTTTCTCCATACATCTCACGGTTGTTATATGGATTTAGATCTACTTAAGTCTGGCCCTTACAAAGATTTCCCACTCGCAAAAAAACGTAACTAGTATTTTCATGGGGTTGGCTGAATGTGGGGGTATTCGCTCTGTTTGTCTGTGAAGCTGATGTGAATTCAACAGCCGGTCCAAACGGGATTGATTTGGACCATGATGTTTCAAACAACTGTCCCTTCCTATTCATTCATTAGTGCAATACACAGATGCTTCCTAATGCATAACCTGCACTACAGATACTACTTACATAGCATACAAGCACCACAACAAGGTCCAACAAACATTTTGAACGTTTCACTGAAATTCTTCTTCCTAATCGTCTCTTCATGATTCGGTAGTCTCGGGTAAGATCCGGAGTTAACAAACTGCTCGAACTGTCACGAGAAAATCGATTATACTACGGTGTATCTTACTGTTTATGTGTCATTATCCCGGTATGATATGGAAATGTATGGATTGTAGTCAGCCAACGGTATTTTGTTGAGTGTTTATCGGGTGAGCTGACCTAATCGCTGTTCGAGATCGCCGTGCAACTGTAATAGACGTCAGCATAGTCTCGGATGGGCGTGGAGAGATAGTGTGGAATGAGAAGAAGCAGAAGTATGGTGCTGATGAACATTCCCTCGCCATAATCTCAGCCCTACATGCCATCGGTTGTGATATCGACTTTTTGGTTCACTAACCGATGATCATCTCTTATCGAGGGATCTGCTTTCCTCAGTCCGATAATGCTGTTATTGGACTGGGACTTCCTAAGGTCGCAGTCAGTGACTTGTTTTTGCTTGCCATTTTGGGCTCCCTGCGTACTTATGACACTTTTATGCGTGACACATGGCGTTGAAGGTACATTTTTGCCATTTAATCTCACAACAGACCCAGTATGACGGACACTTTGTTGCCTGATGTGCGAGTCTTGACTGTGCTAGCGCCTTTTTTGGTTGTTGGTCTTTAGACGCGTGTTCCCATACCAAAATCTCTACATACTTTGGGATTCACCTCATCAGACTGGCACTGTCCTTGGCATGATTTCGAATGAGACGTTTCTCTCTTCCAGTTTGAATGTGTTATATTTTAGTCATATAAGTCTGCATAAATGCGACGTCGGGTTTGAGACGGGGTGTCCTGTAAAGCGGTTCCGCATTTGCTAACCCGTCAAACATACACTGCCGGGCATCTACAGTCTGATTTGCCCTCATGGTTGGTAAGCCTGCGCCAAAATATCCGCTGGGAAAAAATCATCTGGAATTATATCTGTGTAACGTACTACTCATAAAGTCGCTGAAATTCCGTCGGTGCCTGAGAATATCACAAACGAGAGATTCAGCTGGGTTCCAGGTGAGTCTCTGGAAAAACCAAATTAGTTTGCAAATGAGTGTATATTTGCTCATCTGGAATTAATTCTAGTTACGTCTGTAATGAGTGCTGGGCGCAATTGCGTAAGCCCGTAATCGAAAAAGGAGGTAAATTTGCGTCAAGTAGAGTCCTTGAAATGAAATGCGTTCATGCTATGACCAGGTGCGGCTAATGGCCTCTTGGATGGGTTCAGAGATTATATCTGAATCTTCCCACGGCTATACGCTGGTTAAACGAATCAAGATTAGGTAATCATTGAGCGAATGTTCTCCTGAAGTGTGACGTACTTGGTGACAGTCACTCAGTGGTTTCCACACTTCTCCTGGGTGTAAGTGCTAGGAGAACTCTTCAGGTTGTAATTTGTCCCGCCACAGCATTCCAGTAGGTTACCATTCCTGCAGTTCGTTCTCTGTGTCCCAACATTCCATTTCTTGCTTGATTATGATCACTCTTCACTGGGTTGGATAAAAGTATGCTTGCGGACTGCACAAGTTCTGTGCGAATTTACGCACCTGCTTGCATGAACGGTACTTGGGCTTCAGTTTCATCAGTATCATCTGGATTACTTGAAGACGACAGTGCCTTTTGAAGAAAGCATTCGCTGAGGTGTAGGAGGCCAGACAAAAACGCAACAAGAAGTATGGTACAATATTTTTGCGGAACGAAGAAATGGTATTGGTGGAGGCTTCGAGGAAACCAAGAAAATGATGGTTTATGGTTAGGTTACCCGAAAGCAGAATACGGGCGATTGCCAAACGTTGGACAATTTGCATAGTCTGTGAAAAGGAACGATTTACTATTCGTCTGAGAAGCCAAAAGCAAATCCAACGTTGATCTAAGCCTGAAATGATCTCGATCAATCAATTGGGCTGTAACGGTGGTCCCCGAATAAAAATGGAGTTTATTACTTAACGGTCACGGTTATGGAAAACAAATGGACAGTGGGTGTAGTTCGTTCTAAAGAACTTTTCCTGAGTAATGTACTACTCATAAGGTTGTTGAAAATCAGTCGACAGCCCTTGACCGGTTTCGCCCTTCCACTTCGGGCTCATCAGGTAGGCGCAGTCCCCGGGTTTCCGTCAACCTTTCAAGTAGAACATAAGGCTGTGGATGGATTTTCAGCAATCTTTTGAGTAGTGCGTTGCGAATATACATGTACCGCGATATCTCGAATGTCGTAGCGACTGAAACATGAGGCGGCCTGGTGCAGCACATTCAGTTGCCTGAGAACATCACAAATGAGAGATTCAGCTGGGTTCCAGGTAACTCTCTAGAAAAGCCAAATTAGTTTGCAAATGAGTGTATATTCACTAACTTCCACTGAGCTCTGTAGCAGATGGTTAGTTGGAGAACAGGTTACACCTGCAAAGGGAATTGGACAAAAGCAGTGTGCAAGACATCACAAATTTCCACCGCTGACTGACCCACTACCATGGTTTTGTGAATAGCACTTTCGCTGAGCCAACTGAGCATTTGAGAGCGACAGAATAGCAGAATACAGTTGCGTACCAGCGAACCTTTCACGGGAGACTCAAAACATTTCCAGCTGTATCTCAAGCATTCGCTGAGGTGTAGGAGGCCAGACAAAAACGCAACAAGAATTATGGGACAATATTTTCGCGGAACGAAGAAATGGTATTGCTGGAGGCTTCGAGGAAACCAAGAAAACGATGGTTTGTGGTTAGGTTACCCGAAAGTAGAATACGGGCGATTGCCAAACGTTGGACAATTTGCATAGTCTGTGAAAAGGAACGATTTACTATTCGTCTGAGAAGCCAAAAGCAAATCCAACGTTGATCTAAGCCTGAAATGATCTCGATCAATCAATTGGGCTGTAACGGTGGTCCCCGAATAAAAATGGAGTTTATTACTTAACGGTCACGGTTATGGAAAACAAATGGACAGTGGGTGTAGTTCGTTCTAAAGAACTTTTCCTGAGTAATGTACTACTCATAAGGTTGTTGAAAATCAGTCGACAGCCCTTGACCGGTTTCGCCCTTCCACTTCGGGCTCATCAGGTAGGCGCAGTCCCCGGGTTTCCGTCAACCTTTCAAGTAGAACATAAGGCTGTGGATGGATTTTCAGCAATCTTTTGAGTAGTGCGTTGCGAATATACATGTACCGCGATATCTCGAATGTCGTAGCGACTGAAACATGAGGCGGCCTGGTGCAGCACATTCAGTTGCCTGAGAACATCACAAATGAGAGATTCAGCTGGGTTCCAGGTAACTCTCTAGAAAAGCCAAATTAGTTTGCAAATGAGTGTATATTCACTAACTTCCACTGAGCTCTGTAGCAGATGGTTAGTTGGAGAACAGGTTACACCTGCAAAGGGAATTGGACAAAAGCAGTGTGCAAGACATCACAAATTTCCACCGCTGACTGACCCACTACCATGGTTTTGTGAATAGCACTTTCGCTGAGCCAACTGAGCATTTGAGAGCGACAGAATAGCAGAATACAGTTGCGTACCAGCGAACCTTTCACGGGAGACTCAAAACATTTCCAGCTGTATCTCTCTTTTGTGAGATTCTTCGTGGGTCATTGAACAAATTTCGCCAACCTCGTGATGAGTGTGCTTTTACAGGGAACGGATTAGTTCTAGGATCTTCTATCCACAAGTGTTTCGTGGGAATCGAGACCTCGAACACGTGGGATTACTGTTTATGTCATCTAGGCCTCTCAAGATTGTACACACTACTTGCAATTCCTCACCACTGGTAGACTCTTCCGGTTCATAATCAATCGATTTTTACCAATAATCGCATTTGACGGAGGCAACTGATGCTGTGAATCCACCTTCCCAATATCTGAAGAGGAAGGTCCTCAATGAATGAAAGCAGTCTGTGGTATGGGTGCCGTTCTAGCACATCGACTTCCGTGGACGCCGTGGAACTCTTTATGCATGCGAATAACCATGGCAGGCAAAATAGAATTAAACGTCTTGCGACACAGTCATTGAAGCACCAAGCGTTCCTCAGTGTCGTGTGTAGTGGTGCAAAACGGTGCACATTGCTGATGCATATCCTCCTGGCGACTTTGTTTATTCTCTTATTGAAAAAATACGAGAGAACACAAATGTTAGCTGATTCACTTTTCTAGCGCTTAACCGAAGTAGTTGGCTTCCGTGGACGGGAAGTCAAAGGTAACATCGTTATGTCCCCAAGGTTAGTATGGCCGTGGGAGCCCTGTTAAAGCATGCTAGCATATCGTTCCTAACACATAAACCGGCAACTTCTAAGTTATGACTGTGTAGCCAGTTAGCATCCACATGACCTACTGGTGTAACGGTGATACTACTGATGGGGAGGCACGCGAGTAGTATGTGTTGTTCGTAGAATTTCGCTTTGCGTCTTATGAAAAGGTGAGATCTGTTGCGGAATTCGTGGAGCCACCTTGTAACATTTGCTTGAGTTTGACCGACGACTTAATGAATCTCCAGGAAAGTTCAAGAAGACGCGTTCGGGAGAAGATAGGTGTCCAGTTTTTGTAAACAAGATGCAAATTAGAGTTTTGCTTCCCTGTTCAGTGGCCTGTAACCGGTCATTTGGCATTTCTCAATTAATAACTCCGTATCGAAAGCCCTCTTCCTTTCACTGGTATTCATTTACCGCTCTGTCCACATCGGTGAGCCACGAAATTACTTGTATACAGGGAAACTAAATCCTCCCTGGTTTATCCCTGGCGGAGTTTCTCCCCGGGGTCTATCGTGCTTTTTATGAGTAGATGAAGTATTGTGAATTTTCACATGCTCTTGACGTTCTGAGGTAGGGCGATCTTGTCCAAGTTAATCGACTGACTGTTCCATCAGTCACCAGTTCATGTTCGTCAAGGAGGTTTTCAATGGCAGGAGTCGAAGGAAACCAAGATAATCCACAGCTCATCTTCGAATTATTCAGGAATGACATTGATCCTCGTTGTGGATAGCAGTTTTGGTAGCCTAATCTAATTATGGTCACAGCACAGGCAATCGATCCTTTCGGAGCCACTGAAGAAACTGAACTACAGTAGTTGAATTTCATCTCATGTTCTTCAACACTATTGAGTACTTTTGTGATCCAAAACAGCTGACGGCATGCTGGTGCCTCAAGAATATATATGCTCTAGACGCTTTATCTCAAAGCGATCCACAATACATCCCTTCCTAGGATGAATTTCTCCCTCAGGTAGATCATTTGCTTCCGTGGGTTCAAAGCGAGTGTCATTCTGGCTTGCTGAAACAATGATGCCTTCAGGAGTACCGTACTTAGTGACCTCCTCCTGACAGCCCGCGAGCGATTCTGGGACAAGCCACAGATTGAGGACTTACTGGCAGTTTGAAAATTCCATTTTTTTGGCAAGATTATCCGAATCAAAAAGGATTCTTTACATGTGAATTTGTTTGCGTAATACACGTAACATATAATATCAAATATATCAAGGAATGAGTTTATCCAGAGACCTGAATGCTCAAGGTGACTTTTCAGTTCCAGCCAGATCACAAGAGTCGAAATGTGGTGCATAAAGTCAAAAGTGTAAACATTTCAAAAGAGTGCCAGTGAACGACTGCAAAACAGATCACACCCAAACCGTGTACAAGCGCGATTCTGTGTTTACGCTGACTTTCTAAAATTTGTGCGGTGAAATTAGTTGATAAATTGAAAGATTTGGTGGTTACCACACCCCTGGAATACCTCCTCTGAAGCTATGAAGTACCATATTTGCATGTGACACACTCATGCCAGTAGGGTGGCTTCTTCAAGCTGTTCTTACGTGATAAACAGTCATGTCTGCAAAATACGCCTTGATAGACTTGTTTCATAATTGCTGTGGAACCTGGTTTTTAGAGTATAAATAGACTGTGTCATCCAAGGGAGATGTTTAGTCAAACGTTTGGAAACACATGAGCATACTTATCTTGGCCACAGTGATTCTTCACCACCTGGACTCAGCGGACTCGGGTATGTTTAGTGAGCAAGAGTTTTGTTGATTCACATGAAAACACTTTCAAGTGGCTTTTACTGGAACAGCCACCGAGCAGGAGATATCTCATAATAATCATCCACTTTGATTGTACTATCACGTTGTATAGTTATGTTAGAGAAATATAATTGGCAAACGGCATTTAAGAAACGGGTTGCAATATCTCTTACATGTGTATTCGATGCTGTGTGATAGTTTGACGTTCCAGTTGTGGGCTAACAGAGACGATGCCAACAACTGAAACGAATATTCCATGGCTTGACAAAGATTCAACCGCCGACCATAGCTTGACACCCTATGCACGGTTCCCGTTGTTCAAACACTTGTTCATGCCTTGCTTGCAAATCGCGGCTCTGTTGAATGTATAAGCGATGTGAGCCGTCCAATGCCGATTTGTTTGTTTGTGATACTACAAAGCTCCGTTTAACAACGAAATTTGCACAGACTCTGCAGAAAGGCGTGTTACAAGAGTAGTATACAACAGAACGAGAACCCGTAGACCACGGCTTGCCAAACAGCCATAATCCCTAGAATCGCCCATAGTTTTCTTAATGTTTTTACTCTGTCCACTGATTACCTATTCGGTAATCGCATCAAGACTGTCCAAGCACGTTCTGCGGATGGAAACTCTGCCACTACTCATGAGTAGTCATCATACTAAGCCCTAAGAGAAATCACATGACGGGGAATGGGTGTAATTGACGAAATTCCTCAGGGAAAAAATACTGTATTCATGTTGTTTACTCGATACTTGGAAGCTTTTACTGCCAAGTACAATTTTGCTGAATGTAGAAATGATTTGTAATCATCTGATGGCACCTTGCAGTCGTTCGAGAAATGGAGATAAACGGTTAGAGAAATGCTGTGCTAAAAGTCACGGAGTTTATAAGTAATATTAATCTGACACTCAGCGTGCAAGGGGGATCTTTATTAACTGACATCAGCTAACTGTTTTGAATACGGAAACCCCCATTTGGTTATCCCTGAGCCTAATTCCGGCCGATATTTTATTGACTAAACTAGAAATTGTTGCATCCAACATAGCAATATCTTCTTTGGATTTTAATGTATGATACTTAGGTGTTACGTGACTTGTCTTTTATTCAAAAGTGAACCAACTTTGACGTTGGATGCATTTACCAAATCTATCAAAATCCAGATATACTGCTGATCCGCCGCACGAGTGGGACCATAATACAGATGTTTCAAACGGGAACAAAATTGGATGCGCGGTATAACCCGTTCTAGAACCATCCTGTTGGTGAGAAGATGTGTGGGGTACCTTTTGAACGTAACAACAAAAGTAGGTATTAAAGCTACGTTAAGGCAAAGCAGTAGGGCTCTCATGAAACTTCAGCCATACACGTCCCCTCCCGGTTTCGTGTCGAAAACAAGTGTGAAACTATCAAGAAGGTCAGATTCCTGAATGTAACCTCAGAACGCCTCTAAAACCTACTGCTCCACCAAAATCTCAAAAGGAAAGTCGGCAAGCATCCAGACCAGTCAATCATTCAATCAATTCAGCAAAAGCCAATGAGTCCTCATGCACGCCACAGAAGCACGACCGAATGTGATCAGCGTTCAGGCATTCCACTGAGGCACGATCGATGTTGATGGGTGCTCACATCAGACAGCCTGGATCAATATCAGAAAGTCTCCTTTAAATAACGTGGAGCCGTTGTAACTTTTGCTCTCGCACTCGATTGTGCGGAATATGGCTGTTGTGTTCCCTTCTGTAAGTCTTTCCTTCAGGCACTGGGCAATGAAGCTGGTCAGCAGCAGATACCACAGGTCGGCGAATCAGCAGATATAACAGAAACCAAGCACCACAAGCTACCTCACAACCACAGTGTTACCGAATCCTACCTAGCAGCGTCTGCCATAGAAAGGAGACACTGTAAGTCAGTATTTCACGTAAGACTCTACAACATTTATAGAGTGGCTGTCCTACACACGACCCTTACCAGCTACCTTATGATCTGGCAAAAGATGTCAGGTTGACCTACCTCGTCCGACTACCTCAACTTGAGTCTGTCAGCTTGCATGCTCTGTGGGTTCATCATTTCAGCAGAACGATGACCAGACCACTGTCTGGCGGACCTCAGTCAGCTTTGCCAGCCTAAAGGTTTTGCTAACAAGTACAAGCCAGCAGGTAAATATGTCGTCTAAAAGGTCGGTCTATAACTCCCATTATTCCCGAACATTGAACAACGCTGACGCCATTGCATCGGAAAACTAATTCAATGTTTTCAGATCCACTTGCTCTAGATGTCCAACCACAGCGGGGCGTCCAGTGCGCGCCACGCACACACTGAAACGATGAAGCCGAATATTCTCGGTGATATGTATGCAACACGCGACTACGAACCGGTTTTAATTTGTACTTATCCCAGCCAACCGATTACAGTGTTACGTTTCTGACTTACTTATCATATTATTGATTTGTGGACTCTTGTATATTTGCGAGTCCGTTGGCAAGATACACCTCACTAAAACATCCGTTCTAAACGTGATAATCATTCGATCATGCTCTCTTGTTGAGAGTAGATTGCCTCATTGTTGTTGAAAGCGTCAAAGACGAGTTGTTGACAATCCTATCAAACAAATTGCCATCCAGATAGAAGACATTCACTTGCTTATAGAAACATATGTGCTTCCAACCATAGAATGAGTGTGGAAGGTGAGCTTCATTCAGTGTATCCGGAAAACGGTCAGCATGCGCCACTGCTTCGTGGATCTTGACAAAACAACTTAAAATGTGGGGCTTCTCATTTGTACCGTGTACAGCTGTTTAAACAGATCTCCCCCAGTATGGACGCAATACACTACTCTAAAGGTTGCTGAAAACTCTTGGACAGCCCACGACCGGTTTCGTCCTTCCACTTGGGGCTCATCAGGTAGGCGCAGTACACGAGTTTCCGTCAACCTTATGATCTACTTAACTCCGCATTGACAGACACACTCACCTGCATATCAATTCGGTATTGACGATAATATCATCCGAAATTGAGCTGAATCGCTCTTTTATGAATGACGTTCATATCATGTTCTTATCTTGTCCTGACACGTTCACCGTGATGAGTGTACACC
This sequence comes from Opisthorchis viverrini, assembly GCF_000715545.1. NCBI lineage: Eukaryota > Metazoa > Platyhelminthes > Trematoda > Opisthorchiida > Opisthorchiidae > Opisthorchis > Opisthorchis viverrini. The sequence continues at coordinate 46,028 of NW_008751667.1, forward strand.
AAAAAGTAGAAGCGCCAGATTCGAACACCCCATCTAGTGGAGCTTATTAGCAAGGCATTTTAGGCCATTCCAGAAGTTGCCGGGTGACCGCCTTACCCCTACTCCACCAGGAAAAAGTAGAAACATCTGAGTTATCCTGTGTAAACAAGCTAATCCGAACAAGCTAAAGCCATGTGGCTGGCCATGAGTGTGCATGGCTAAAAGTACTGAAAAGAGCAAGATTCAAATTGTGTACATTCCTCTGGCATTCACGAATATACTAGTGTGGATAGAGAGAGAGAGAAAACCTCGAAAGCGAGACCCATTTTCATTCATAATCTACAGTCCTGTATTTGGTTAGGTGCTATAAGTTTGCTAGCTTTCATTCCACCCCGATCGCATGCACTTTTGACTTAACAGGGTTTGTGTGGATTTCCGGGCGAGAAAGAAATTAATTTTGCGATTTTTTGCAAGCGCATTCACTGGAGCCTCTGTTTTCTTTGGCCTTTCAAGTGACGCGTGCTACAAACGGGATTGCTTGTAGGAACATGGCCAAGCCACTTTCGTAATGGACAGTAATAATCCTACGAAGCTGAAAGACCTACTTTGTGGGGTAGTAAACGTTCATCTCCCTGGGTGTTGGAATTAAATCCATTGAAACAGGAAGGCATTATCTTGAGTGAATTTATTGGTACCTTCAAAATATCGCTCGAATTTTCCCCATCATAAAAGTTTATGGGGTACACTTTGAAACAAGCGAAACTTCTGGAATCGTGACAACAAGGTATCGAAAAAAGGCGTTCAGAGGAATAGTACAAATACCTGTTGGTATTTTTCGTGATGTCAGCAAGCCAAGGAAACTGATTTCACATATTTATCAAATATGAATGTGTGTGTGTGTGTGTTCATACCATAGCATGCGTTTATCCAATGAAACAATTCACGTTGTGTTTATTTACTACTGATAGCACGTGGAGTAGTCGCAGTAAAGTTCGATTCTCCCGACGGTATACTGCATGTCGGAAATAAAACAGAAATCACATGTACCACAGAGGAGGGAGAAAACGGTGCTTCAGGAGGGCAGCTGGCAATCAAGGATTTGAACAGCCGTACGGACCTCGTCTCGATTGAGACTAGCGCCCACAAAATCAAGCCACCGGCTTCGGGAGCGACCTACACAAAGTACGGGTCCACATCCGTAGAGTGCAAATATGAGCCGAATTCAATATATATATATATATATATATATATATATATAGGTGTACGAAAGGCGCTCATATATGTGACCTTCAAAAACATATTTGAATGCTCATTTTGCGACCAACAGCCAACCCGCTGGACGGAACGTTGGACGGCGAAAACAGTGGAAACCCGGAGGTAACATCGGGCTCCACCAAGGAATTTCAGTGCGACTTGGTTCCACTGGATGCTGCGAAATCCTTAAACGGAAAATGGAAGGCTACTGTGGACCCAGTTGGGGCGGCAACCGTTACGGAGTTGGAAGACGGTAGCTCAGCGAAGATAGGACCTCCAAATTCACAAGGTTACCAAAACCAACCGAGCTCGTTTAAAGTGTCGTGTGCGTTTTCAACGCCCGAAGGAACACCGATTTACACTTTTGAACGGACAGTAGCGGTAAAACGTAAGTGATATCTGAAATGCATGTTTGGTGTTTATATCTCCCTCGGTCTCCGGGGATCACTTCTTGAAAAACTTCCAAAATGGTTCCAGGAGTGTCGTTATCCATATCTCGACTCATTCCAGTCCAGATGTGTCCACTGTTTTTGTCGGTTTTTGTCCGGTGCCTCCTCCGTTTGATATCTCCCTGATCTGCAGCTGGTTCGGTCCAGTCCGAAGATGTTGAACGTGCATCCAAGGAATGGTCTTTCAGATCATTTTGAATTCGGAAGTTCACACACAATCTTCCGGCGTTCACACCACAGTGACCTGTTTCTCGGGGGTTGTTGACAAAGCTTACTTAGCTGACACCTGTAGTGTTTATGGCTTACATAATATTCTCACGGTGAACTATTGAGGCACAGCTCTATGGCAGGTAATCGACCAAAGTGAAGGTCATGCATTCCGTGCCCAGCCGATGCTGTGGTACAGTACCAGTGACAGGAAGAAGGCCTTCGATGCGGAGTTACTTATCAGGAAATGCCAAATGAACCGTTACAGACTGTTGGACAGGGAAGCAAAACTCTCATATGCATCTTATTTGCAAAACCTGAACATCCATCCTCTCTTGAGCGCGTCTTCCTGAACTTTTCTGGCTATTCATTGACTGTTGCTCGAATCCACAAATTCCGCAATAGATCTCTCTTTTCAAGAGACGCAAAGCGAATTTACAAGAAGAAAACATACTACTCGCATGACTCTCCATCAGCAGTATCACCGCTACACCAGTATAACGGCGGATGCTACTGATGAGTAATGTGAGCAGTATGGCGTTTTCCCGTAACTCCGCCTCGCTTCTAATGGAAGGTGCATCCCATGACTCTGCTGTGAATGGCTTTCCTCTTTACACCAGTAGCAATTCTTTGTTTGGGCCCTGATACAAGTGGCGCAAATGACTAGTTTCGTTTTAATATTGTCCCAAGCTCCCACAATACACACACTAAGGGAAACTTCGGGGCCATTTCGGCTTGCTCAGAATTCCTAATCCGAGCATTCATCCTATAGTTTGTCCTGCACAACTATTGTAAACCGAATGCATTACACCAGTTTGATTACTGCCGTAATTTTATCAAGGTTTCATCAACCTTATGTTCCACTTGGACCACAAGACACGATGTTAAACTAGTACGCTTATTTGCAAAAGGAAACCGGGCTAAATTTCCTGTTTATGACAAGTAACTAAAGAATATCATGCAGGAGACATTCGTTTGGGTTTTCGGTGGATTTTTTTTTGCGAAAACCAAACTGAAACTTCAGAGGAGTGAATTTGTCGAACTTTCCATTCCAGTTTTTCAGTGCGCACCTCTTTTTGTTCAGCTCACGTAAATCTACCTTGCGACACCTCAGTTATTTCAGTTATCGCCTGTAAGCACGTACCGCTGTGTAGAAGCTGAGGGCTGGCGTGTTTGATACTTGGTAACGTTTTAATTACAACGGTTAGGAGGAGAGTCGCCAACTTTAACACAATTTCACTGTCCCTCCAAGCATCTTGCTCTATTTCTAAATCACAAAGTACTCACGGATACAACTCGAAAACTGTAGTTTTCGTGGCCAAATGTTAGACCTATCCAAAGGGCTTTGAGACAAAGCGGCATTCGCCCGACGAATGCAAGTCAGAAACGTCACGTGCACACCAACAGGTTTGCACCGCATGTACGAAAACACCAGAGACGTGAATAGAGCTTGAGGACTGTGTGGAAGTCTTCTAGAGAGTCATCAACCCCATAAGATCGATAAGAAAAAAGTGAAAAATAGTTTACCAAAGGGATGAACAAAAATCGACGGCAATGACTGGTGTCCCTACTACTATTCCGCACTTTCGTCTCCCAAACAAGCGTTGTGTGCAACAATGCAGCATGCTGATGGGTCTCTTGGGGTGCAGTCTTTCTTGTAGCTCACAGGTTAGCTACACGTTTGCCCGATTGGTGTACGGGATTTGCTGTGGTTTACTCTTCTCGTTTATTGTCCCAAGTTTACTCCTGGCGTCTGCAGTTGTTGGGCATCGTGTGAGTCGACAGCTCAGCACAGAAATGCCCTGTCTCCTGCAATTATTGTTTGCCTGCACAAAGTGTTTTGGGGGTGGGGTGGAGAACTGCAAGAGCTTTTTCGTTTCATGAGTTGTGTATCAAATGGAGATTCAGATTCTTGTGCCTTTTCTACTTTCCTAGATTCAAATAAGTTTTATAATATATCGAACGTTTTTCGCGCTGCTTCCTGAACTCTCCAGGGACACCATGTGGTACTTTAGATTTAATGATGCGATGGTACGGTCATCTACGCTTGACCAAATTTCCCATCAAGGTTTAACCGTACCATGTAGGTTGGAGTTAAATCAGTCAAATAGCGGTACTTTTGTGCATCCGGAGTGCCTGTAGCGCGAAGCGGTTGAGGGTTGGCTAGAACAGGAAATTTGGTGAAGTAATGAGTCTTATTCAGGTGACAATGCGAAACTTGTGGAAACAACGGGGGTAGGCTCCGGACGCCATACTCTCTGACCTCCAAAGGTTGACCATGATCACAGGCAGATCAAATAAAACGATCGACAAACGTTTGAAATCAAGAGTGCGAATGTGTCATCCGGTTCAGTACTGGATGTCCTCCGGTTCGACCAACAACTCACAGGCTTCTGGTCGTAGGTTGTGGACAAATGAGCTCGTCGAGCTACGGACTGAGCTATCAAATTAAGGAAGGAGCGAAACAGATAAACAAATGATCAGCACCGGGAACTGTCAACACCTGTTACATTCATTTATATAAAATTTCAGCACTTGAGGTATGACGACCAGCCGAAATGAAAGTGGACGATCCGACAATGCAGGGCTGTGGACATCAGTGGTTCCGATCGACATCTACGTATGTTTCAACACCAATAGCAACTTACCTTTCTGGAAGACTGATTCGATGATTCGAAGGCACGACAGAGACATAGGCATTTGTAAGGTGGTGACAAACCGATCCTGGAAAAGTTACCTTGACAAAGTCAATGCATGTTGCCGACTGGAAAATGCAACACATGACTGAATTTATATCCCCATCGTCGGAAGAGTTCTTTTCTCTTCCCAATGTAACTGTTTCGGCGAGTCCTCCCCTGAGAGGGGAAAGTGTTGGGCTCGAGTTTCTCTCATAGTAGAGTTCATTAGCAGCGCATGTCTTCTGAAATGCTGAGATTCGAACGGCGGGTATATGACATACGAGGTGAGTGTGTTATCAATAGTCAACCGTCTCACGCCGGACACACTACGGGCAAACGTGTTCGCACTTCTGCAATGGGGACACCTCAAACAACGAACAGCCTTGGATGTGGCCGCTGATTAAATCATCTGTCATGAATTCCCATTCTGGTGCGTCATTTAGGCTTGAAGTTCAGTGGAATATGTTCTACCACAGCCGAGGTTTAGTGTTGAGGAAACAAGCTAGTCTCGATTAAATGTTTTAACTTTACTCAAACCATCACCAAACGACCGGTTAGTTCTGAATATTTGCTATATATGTGTGGTCTAATCAAAATAATCGCACCAGGCTAGGAGAGAGGCTATTCGGACCGGAATACCGCGACAAGTCCCGCAACCAACTGGACTCAAAAATCGATTGCTTCAGTCGAAGCATTTTGGTTTTGACATCAGATCAATTGTTCCGTTTCGACCACTGTCTGCCGAGTGGGATCAAACTATACGGTAACGCGATGCAGAGCCTTAAATTATAACCGTATCAGAAATAAGAGTTCAACGAAATCATTGACAGGTCTGAGCGTTTCGGAAGTGCGGCAATTTTCTGAATAACCGTTTGATTGTTCTGAATGACATACTCGATAAATGCTCAATTCCGTCTCACATACAAATTCACATTTGTCGTGCCCAACAGAATCTACCGATGCAGGTGAGTCTGTGTGTGAAGTAGTTTTAATAGTTTTACTATACTACTTTCTTCTGTGTTGATAATTTATGGAAGTATCCGAGCCTATAGACAATATCTGGCAAATGGCTGGACGTCAGAATTGGGGCGAGTGAATGAAGTCGGTTGGTTTGTCCCAACCGTTGCGACACACTTTCAACAGCTCACAGGTTATACGAACATCAGGGTGAACACTACAAGGTCCTATTTCCCTACACAGCCTGTAACTGAATCGCCAGGGAAAACAATGCGCATAGTAAATGCCAGTCTATGACCGATCTGAAAAATTCGGGACGTATGAAGCCGAGGGATTCTGTCTAACCGAGAGTGAGGCTGAGAACGCTGACAACTTCAGGTCCTGTTTTGATGCACACCAATGAAGGCATACGAAGATCCTCAAAATTTTCCGTTTAAATGTAAAACAAACAAAGCCCACATAAATTTTACGCTACTTTGTAGTTACTCTCTTCGTCTTCGCTGGGGTCTTGACTTGTAACGAGAAATACACATGGACCAGCAAGTGTGTCTACATTTTGATCCGTCCCGTTAGTCAGAGACCCAATTAGGGTGCCTACTGCATACGGCTGGAACTTTCCAAGCAGATGTCCAATTGGGAGTAAGGAATATTATCTCAGCCAGCTCCCATAATTCCATATGCACTGCAATCCACTGATTCATTCAGCCATATGGATGGGTTTCATGATGGTTATCAGGTACAAGACCTTATCCACACTGTATGGAATACGTTCGAAACGTACGCCAAGTTCACTTCCCCTTATGAGATTATCAAAAAATGATTCAGTGCCCAGAAGGAAACTCTCGTAGTTCAACAACATCCATGTACATGTTTCCGGTATTGATTAAAACATTCAAATCCTAACGTGGTCAATATTCTGTCCTGCGTTTTCCCTACCAACTACTGGGATTCCTATCGATGGCATATCTTTTAATAGCTGGCGGTGAAAAAAACGTCCTGTCGTAAAAGACGTCGTCCTCACGTGAAAGACTTCCCCGTAACTTGATGTTACCGGAAAAATTCCGCTTGCATAGACATGTATCTTCTGGTCCTTTTATATTTGAAACCTTCCTCGCAGTTGGTTGGGAATTTTCGCCTCTGATTAGCGTTCGTTGAGAGCTATAAATTATCGATAACCTGGACACAGGTATTCAAACGTGACTGACTGAAGGTCGCTGAATCCCGGTCAACCTATCATTCAGGCTCAGCTGTCCAGCTCGAAGCGCACCCACGCGAAATCTACGGGCCCGGTGTTGCGAAATTCCAGCATCTGGAAATTTCCGTCAGTATGTCTTAGCCATTTCTTATTTGTAGGCTTTCTATGGCCGTAAAATAATGAAGCATTCTTTGTCTGCCGAAAGTAGGGGTAGGGTGATGTACTTCCAACTTGGTTGGTGCAATATGGCAATATGATCTTGGTTTTGTTTTGTACGGCTTGTGACTTTCCGTGGCGCGCATAGCCGGATTAATGACTTCGGAATTCCAAAAGTTCATGCGAATCCTGGCTGATGAATTATCTAGGCGAATTTTACTGGTCATGCGCTTGCAAAACAAGTCAACAGGCGAGCTCACTTGCACGGCTCGTGACGTAAACTACTCAAAGGCGTACACCCTGTAGATTTTGGGAGAATGGTGAATAAAATTTGACCTGTGTGTTACCTAACCTCACAGACGGTACAAAGAAAGAGATACATTCTTCCTATTTGTGACAATGTTCTCTCAGCCAACACCTCATCCTCTGTAAAGGCCGTTTGATTACCAAATTACACCGAAACAGTCAAACAGCATCTTTTTTTTTTTTTCCCCCCCCCCCCCCATTGTACAGGTTTCCCGGTGAGACCAACACTGACAGGTCAGCTTACGGCTTTGCACGTGTCTTTCATGATCATCATTCAACTATGTGGATAATATAGTCTGCTGCATACAATATTTCGTTTTTTTCTCGTCACCAACGGCACAGGTGATGTAGTGGAAACTTGTTAGTGCTATTAGCTTCTACTCGAAGTAATGTCAGAAAGTGAATAACACTAACAATAAACAGTATAGTGGCTAACATAAACACTAGTACAATTGAATAACATATGAAAAGGAAAGAGACTTATCCAGTTCTTCGGTTGATAAGTTGTGGTAGATGATGCCGAGGTTTGTCGGGCGCGGGTCTTGACCAAGCGTGTTGAAATCATCGTCTAATCCAAACGATATCGAGCCCAGACTTTTCCTGCACAGTGAGTCGTACGTAGATTTGAAACTGACTCTGAAGTGACGAGCGTCTGCATCCTGCTGTGGTTGTTCCGCATATATATTGTTAAGTATCCCGATACGGAACTTTGAGTGACGCGTAGGTTCAGCAATCCCGAATATCAAAAGGAAGAATTGGGTTCGTAATTCTAGGGTACTATTTGCACAAAGGGTAAGCAAATGCGTACAACAAACCTCAATTGTTCACGTTCGTGGCGTCAACACGTTCACAGGTCTGTCCCTGACCGGCACAGTGCAGTGTCAACGTCCGCACACGAAACAATGGCGAGCGGAATGATGGCTCAGTAGCGTGGGTTGCGGTCGTTCCCTCCGATGACGGTCTCGTGATTCTCATTGGGCGTGCGATCACGCGGAGCCCATGAGAAAACAAGTCAAGGCAGGCTCAGCAAACGGGACATGAAAGCACATGGGTAAGTAGGTCAGCGGCGCACATTCACACACAGACACGCATGTCAATACACAAGTGTCGGAAGGGACTTCCTCTGCGGCAAAGTGAGTGCCGGGTACCCATATGCAAAACAACTGGAGGTCAAAAGTACATAGACGGAGTAAGCAAATGAATGGGGAAATTATCATAACGTCAAGTTAGATTCAACTTATATGCGTTTACGTTTTGAGTGAGGATGCGCTTGCATTGTTTGTCTTAGGATAAGATTCCAATAACCTGGGTTAGTCATGGGTCGAATGTTCATGACATAATCAAAACAGGAATGAAACAGTGGGTGTGTATGCGTTAAACAAATTATGTGAGTGCTTGAAGGTAAATATTGATGAGGTAGTAACCGAACTGTGAAGATAAACGTTGACGGGAGGGTAACCCACAAACTGATAGGTCATGTTACCATGTGTCACTGTTCAATTTTCAACCAATCATGCAGCATACGTTAGTGGATGTAGGTAACCAGTTCCGTCACATACGAATCAACTCAAATAACCGGTATCGCATGATCCAGAAAGCCACCCGTCCCCCGCGGGGCTCTTCGATAAACTCAGTGTAGTTGGACGAATTTCTGAACTTTTTAGGGTTTAGCTGAGTTGGTTTTTTTCAGGCTATCTATATGCAGAGGATAGCGAAACAGAAGGAGGGCGAAGGCAAACGGTTCTGTCGTCGCCGACACCACACCGTACAAAAAGTGTTTCCTGGGAAATGGCCTCGTCTTATCTAAAGCCTCCTTACTGTCATCAACATCCCATCATCAGCATCAAGGGCTGATAGTTGGGCACCTTGCGCGAGTGAAAGTGGACCTTCACACACTCACTCAGACAATCTCTACAGAAATGACTACTGACTAGCTGCTGTGTTGTGGAGATCACCTTACCGGAGATCTTCACCGCTTGCTCCACTCTGTATTAGGCTCGGAGAACGACACGTGCAGTACATGACCAAGCCATGGCAGCTTTTATTTCTCGAATGGCGTCTCCATTGCATAAGCAAACCCCTTTTCTGATTGACCTTGGCGATTCGTAGACACCAGCCGAAAGGACAATGGTTATCAAACGCTCAAGCCCGCCTCACCCATGAAAGCATACAGCAAGACACCTCATGTAGTAGCCTGCCATATAATATACTTAAAATTTCGAGAGCTTGTCTCAGAAATATGTTCCAATTTGGGATCCGAGGTTTGGTGTTTCGGGCATTGTTTTCCTGGGTCAGAGGTCAAAGTTCATGCGACTTGGGGGTGCGCAAAACGCCCCTGAAAAACCTGAGTACTCTGCCTCGAAATGCAAGTGACACGCGTTTTGACTGCATTTCCGGAAGCGCGATCTTGGGGGCGAACCGGCCAGAGAATGATTTTTTCTATTCATATCGACCGTAATTCACTCATCTGTTCAAAGAGAAGAACAGGGTCGTATGCACTTTCCACATCCACAAGACTTGCATCAGTAAGTATAATTTTGTTTACTATCTGGATTTCGGTTTAGAAGGGAAATGAGGATAAACAGACATAGGAAGACCAGGCACAATTATCACACATCCCTTTTTTTCGGAAAGCATTTGAAAAGCTGATAGTATAGTCTCATTCCCCAGCTAACCTTAGAGAAGCGAACGGACACATTGTGTTTAGAAGCTATCGTGACGTCCCTCGCAGTGCAAACCTGGCAGAGAGAAGGGATAATTTAACAAGGTCAAATTCACCTTGAAAATTCAATGGCATTAACAGCTTGGGTCACTTACTTGAAGGCCTTTTTGTAACACTAAAAAGTGTAAATGTGTGGTCCCACAATGTTAAACTCAGACTCTCTCTCTTGCTCTCCTGTTAGGGCTTCACGCATCGGATTCAGATAACGCCATGTAGCACTATTCAGTCATTGATTTACTTCAGAATCAACCGATGAGAATCGGACAAATCTGCTTCCGTGCCTGGCATGCCGTCGAGTGGCATTTTGAACTGGGGCAATTTTTCCATTTTCCGAGAAAAAACAGTTTGCGATTGGTGCATAGATGAAGCAGTCTTTTGTCCTTGCTCGTACGTAAAAATTCCAATCCCAGTAGACGTCCCAAATGAGTTCTNACCCCTGTACAGCCATTCGCTGCGGTCCCCAGATGCACAAATTCGCGCCACGTGGAAGAACATGATGATGGTGGCAGGTAGCGCAAAGAGAGCCCTTTGATCGTGTATTTTTTCGCACATGTTGTGTACATCGATCTCAAACAAATCCAAAGTGCGAGAAGAAGAAGCACCCTGCTTACATGAAGGAGCGAAGATAAAAGTCAACCCGACACAGTGGGTGTAGAAGCATACAGACTGATTTCGTTGCCGCAGTCTGACGAACAGTTTTTCCGGCTAAAGCTAATGGGTTTGTTGGTCCTCGTGAAAATCCCCCATGGATGTCTTCAATCACTGAATAGAGGATGGTGGAACTGAAGCATCTTTGAGACGAAGAAAGAATAGGTAGTCTCCTTTCGTCTGTTGGCCATTGTGTGGGCTGCATTTGAAGCAATTCCTTGGCATTGGATCATTTTTGGTTTCATGGTTCGTAATTGTGCACGGGCGACGATGCTGTCAGAATGCCCAAGCATGTATTAGAATACTTTTAAACAAAGCGTATACCTCAAAGGACCGAACAGACAAAATAGCACTGGAGTCTGCGACACCGCACAGTCACTAGAGTCTTCGCCATACACTTTCCAACCACAAACATGAATGGAGAGTAAGCTCGGGTCTGTAACTCATTTGGAAAACTATTCGGGTTCGACACCGCACAGTCACTAGAGTCTTCTCGATACACTTTCCAACCACCAACAAAAATGGAGACTAAGCTCGGATCTCTAACTCCTTTGGAAAACTATTCGGGGAGTTAACCTCAATGGTGGGAATTTTTTTCAAATTTCTCATGCGAAGATGATTCGTTGGTCAAGAGATTCTTGAATACCGACAGCCAATAGTTGCTGCAACAAAATAGCACTGGAGTCTGCGACACCGCACAGTCACTAGAGTCTTCGCCATACACTTTCCAACCACAAACATGAATGGAGAGTAAGCTCGGGTCTGTAACTCATTTGGAAAACTATTCGGGAAGTTAACCTCAATGGTGGGAATTCTTTTTTTAAGTCTCGCTCATGCGAAGATGATTTGTTGGTCAAGAGATTCCTGAATATCGACAGTTCCTGCAACATGACACCAAGGTCTGTTAGTTTCTGCTCTTTTCACGTGAGCACATACAATCCCGCCAGTTCAGGAAATGTGTTCGTAACCCTCGGCCCAGTCAACTTCACACTCGGACAAAGTAACGATTGAGAAGGACAACCGATTTGTCGCCTCTTCCTCATCACACACTATCAGGAGAACCAGCTCCGAACGTAACGGGACTGACTACATAACAGCCAATGGAATAACCGCTCTCGTTGAGACAGATTTCATTGGTTGTTCTTCACTCGTCCTTGACAGATAAGCTGTATGCGACAGTGATCAATAGAGCAGCTGGCTCGCACGTTTATTGACTTTTCTGGTTTGGCCAAGTGCACCAGGCGGTCAATCGGCTATCCAGACCGGAGTTCACGGTAATGAGAAGGCATTAATGGACTGTGGTCCGCCTGCTGACATTCACCCAGTATTCACGAATTTCCCAACAACTCTGCCAATTACATCTTTGGCTTTAGGAGCTGAGACACAATTGTACAATATGATAATATCGGCATCTCCAAAATGTGCTATCTTGTGGGTGATGCGAATATTGTTCAATTAGGGATGGGTTCAAATATACATCCGATATGCAACCTTGAGTCACGCTTATGACGGACGATCCCGAATATCAAAAGGGAGAATGTCAAACGTTCCAATGTCCATGATACTCTTTTCAACAACAAGCCTCAACTGTCCAAGTTCGTGGCGTCACCACGTATGCAAGTTTGCCATAGTTCGTAAGCCAGTCAAGGGGTGGGGGGGCGCAATGTCGTCTCAGCAGTGGGGGTCGTCTCTTCAGGGGCCAGTCCCGAGATTCTGATTGGCGGTGCGATCACACGGCACTCACGAGGATCAGAGCGAAACATAGCAGGTTCGGCAGACGGTGCACGATCACGCGTTGGTAAGTAGGTGAGTGGCGCACATTCGCACACGCATGCCGGCATACTAGTGTCGGATTGGGTGGCTTTTGCGGTACCCGGTGAATGGCGGGTACGGATGAGCAAAACATGCGATCAAAAGCGGGACTGCTTGGCCACACAATGCTCTTAGCTGCAAAACTTTTGCGCATGGGATAAAACTTTTTACGCCAAAGTGTCGCATTTTGTTGGGTGTGTGCTGAATAAATATCATCCATAGGGCGTACCTATCACAGATAGTCCCAACCATGGTTCTCCGGAGGGCTTACTCCCTGATCAAAAGTCCCGGAGTTTACTTTTGAGTATCAATAAAATGTAAACATAAAATCCATTTTTTTCCAATATCGACGTCACTGATCAGCTTTCAAGTTTTTAGAAGCCTGTTTGACCTGACTGAAGAGTGGTATTGTTAACTTGCTCTCAGAAACCTACAAACAACGGCAAACTCCTTCTTTGGCGCCGTATTTGCTTCTCGTGGATGAGTAGTTTTTCTCTTCGGACACATTTTTCGTTTGCTGTTTGTTTTCTATGGCAGCAACAAGCTGCATGTCTTGGAGCGATGATCAAAATCTTTCTCAGCAAATGGGTTATTGTGGGGTGGTGACTTCAGAAATATCCAATTTGAAGCGAAAGAGAGTTAACATCTGAGCGTTAGTCATTCATAATAGCTTGGCGAGATTTCATACAATTCCACAAAGAAAAGGCCAAAACACAACCTGACAGACGTGCGGGCCGCAAAGACAATACTTGTTTGACAGGAACATGAAAGATGACTCCAACTCACGGCAATGACAGATAAGCCGAGCATACAATCATGATTGGCATAAAGTTTCCCGAATACATTCCGGGTTTGGCTTTGTATCTCCGTGATCCCGCTCTCCCCTTTAAAAAGATTGTCACTTTGTTTAGTCTTGTTGTAAGATGACTCAGTGCCCAACTGTAAACACACCTGCATTCACACACAAGGGTTCTGTTATCCAATTATTACCAGTATCGGCGAAGATCTGGTCATTGTGTGTCACTTTCGCTCCGGGAAAACAACCGACTGCAGGACAAACGCGTAGTACCGCTTAACTAGATGACTTATCCCGTTTATTCGTGCCCAGCCAGCACATTCTTGGGTTAGGGCAAGTGCTGACATGGTAGTAACGTTCGCTGCACAGCCGTTCTACAGTTCTACAGGGTCCCATTACCATCCAACCAAACTCCAAAGGCCGTTTTGATTTAAGTTTGCTTGCACCTGTCCTAAGTTTAAAAGCTACTATTAAAGCAAACACTTAGCTGAGAGAAAATGCCTCCTCTCCAAGGAATACCTAGTGTATCACTGTTCACTCTTGAGAGGTCGATTTTCATATTAGCAACCTTGGGATCGATTCGACAGTTAATACGATTCATCCATAGAGCCCAGGCGCAAGTATATCACAACACTGCATACAGTTTACACCCCCACAGATCATCGAGAACTACGAGGTTATAAAGCGAATTAGGTTTTTCGGCCCACCCATTTTCAAGCTCGCACCAAGCGTGAGATAATCAAGGACAACAAGATAGAATACTGTTGATCAGCTAGCTTTCAGACGACGGATCGCTGATGTTGACCTTTGAAATAACTCCCGTCTGGGTGCACCATGAATGTGAGCAATACTGTTGATCAGCTAGCTTTCAGACGATAGATCGCTGATGTTGACCAGTCAAAGATACAACTTTGAAATAACTCCCGTCTGGATGCAACATGAATGTGAGGAGCCATGAGTTCACCACTCAGCCCTATGCTAGCCGAGGAGTGTACGTGTTGTATCTAGTGCTTACGCCTGCACTGAGCCTGCCAGGCTACGCGATAGGGAGAAGACAGAGAACTCGGGACACGGCTGTATTGTCAGGACAAAACATGCAGAGCGCCTGCGTAATATATAGGATAAATAATTGGCCAGCTATAGTCGTTCACTTGTTCGCTCCGTACAGCCAATGGCGATGTTCCGGTCGTGAACAATCTCAGGCCCACTACGCTGATCGTATGTTGCTAAGCCGTGTTTGGTGAGCTCCGCCAACGCACCTACTTTCCGGGCCTGTCGTACCGATGGTGACCTTGAGGATACGTCACTCTCTGCACATGTGCTTTTTTCCTGTCTGGGCGCGCCCTGACAGTACGGTCATGCTGGAACGTTGGCAGTTCAACATAACCAATCAGCCGTTCCTGTAACAGCTCCAATCTGAATGGAGTGTCAATGCACAGGACCTTCTAGACTCTTCCCAGATGAAGCGTTTGTCGTGCAACCTAGAACAGTTGTGACAGAGCAAGTGGTCGCGACTTTCAACATTTTCCCTGCCCCAATATCAAGTTCACCAATCAGCTTGAAGAATGCGACAGTATCCCGTCCCTGGATGCCCTACCAAAACAGCACAACACTTGATCCAGGTTCTGAGTAATTTGTTGGAAGCCTAATTGGCTGGGTCTTTAGGTACTTTCCCATTCCGAAGGCTTGGTGCACCGAGCCTAAGAAATTTGTTCTCGCGGTGCCCATCAGTCTTATCGCTTGCAGACCTTAATTTACAAGGGTGTAATTGTATTTACTCAAATTAGCATAATTTGAGTACCTCTCCGATTTTGTATTATTTTGTGAGCCTACTCGATGGAGGCAAACGGTTTGGCTCCGAATAGCTAATCTAGCCGAAAGCCACAGGTAGTGAGGCCCAACTTTCAGACTGTGATGCGTGCGTGCTAGTCGGATGCGTTTTAAACCACACCAAATTCGGGTGTTTTTAGTGTGTTGTGGGTTTTAAACCACACCAAATTCGGGTGTTTTAGTGTGTTGCGGACCATAGTCTCCTAATGCCTTCTTGTTACCGTGAACCTCGGTCTGGATAGCCGATTGAGGCGCGCTTGGCCAAACGAGAAAAGTCTATGAACGTGCGAACCGGCTGATCTATGGATCACTGTCGTGTCCGAGCGGGTCAAAAACGTGATACTAAGAATACAACTCATCTGTCAAGGTCAAGTGAAGAACAACCAATGAAATCCGTCTCAACGAAAAACGGTTATTCCATTGGCTGTTATGTAGTCAGTACCGTTACGTTCGGAGCTGGTTCTCCGAATACGAACCAAGCCTCCACGAGTTTCTGATGTTGGAAGTAAATGCATTTCTGAAAACCTAGCAGAAGCTTTTGCTGAACCGAGGGGGAAATTAGACCTCATCTGAGTGGTTCACGGAAAGTTCACAATAGCACAAATGAAGCCAACAATGGACCACCTAAAAATCTTACGTAAATTCTCTGCTACAGAGTACACCAAATTTGAGCTAACGCACAACGTTCTTGTTAAATATAGTTTTGCAGGACTGTACCTCAAAATGCCGTTATCAATTTTGTAGTTTTCACTTCTGCAGGAAAAGCAGATTAACACCACATGAGAAATTAGTGTAGGGCCTGTGTGTGTGCGCCCACTTTCAAATCAGTTCCAGTGGGTGTGTGGGAAACACTCGGTCTTCAGATTAACTAACAACAATCAAACCGAGTAGTTGCTGTAGACATCCCGAAAAAAAGACGTTCAATTCTCTAACTGACTGACAATAGTGTTGCCGAGGTTGCTTCTGACTGTTTCTGTTACGTGTAGAACCACAACTGTGTTAGTAGCCACTATTCAGTCAACTCGATAATCTAAGAATCACCCAACTTAATAGCACTCACAAAGAGAGCTTAAACAGCGTAGGTTGGCTTCACTGACGAGAGACCGTTTGTCCTAAACTCAATCAGTGATTCAACACTCATTTGCCGGCACTTTGGTTTCCATGGAAGAATCACCTGAGACGCAGCGGAATCTTTTGTTTTTGGTAGACTTCAACCTTGTGAGTAGTTTCCTTGATGAAAACATGCTGTGCTATCTCGAATTTCGCACCAAGCGAAACATGATGTGGCCTTTATCCAGCAAAGTCAGGTGAAGAATATCATAGAAAGCAGATTCAGCTAGGTTTAGGCGAGCCTTGCGTACAACCAAACTGACATGCAAAGGATATATTAAAAGATAATCTTCTAACGGTGGCACTTTTTCAGTGCCTGGCTGCCATGCCACCCAAAGGAAGCCCGAGGGCTGCCAGCTTGCCTCAGCCTAGACAGAGGAGGTCGAGATGCAGAGGTCGGATTCGAACGACGGACCTTTCGGTTAGTAAATTGGAGCTTCAACCACTGAGAATAACTTTCCTTCCATCTGAGAAGTCATCACTCGAGGAGCCAGTCGATACATGACCAGCTGATGTGTTTTCAGTGACTGAAGAATGAATGTCGCTATATCCTGTCTAAGTGAGATCCTATCGTAGCCGAACGGTTTAACCGCTGTTTGACCCCTGGCCAAAAGTTTGTGGGTTCGAAACTCTCCGAGTTTCGTGAGATGCGCACTGCCGGTGATTCGCAAGAAGAACTAAACAACCGTACATTGCTTATCGGCTTTCTAGTGTAGATTAGCTTCACCGGTAGGGCGAAACCTCAAATAAAGATTACCAAATTGCCTCATACTAGCATAATAATTTTACGCCATCTGCTGTATACCGTAAAAGTGAGTACATGTATAGATGTGTATATATGTAGATAATCGAAAGCATTTTCCGTTAGCATTCGTAGCTCAGGAGAAAAGTCTGGATTGCGAAAGCATGTACAGGAAGCAATGCAGCGACCGCTATCACATTTTGACCAAGTGGTAATTAGGATCGACCGAATGTCACCAGACGAATCGGCGTGGGTGATTTCGGTCCGGTGACACCTACACTCCCTGTCAAAATTGTGCAGCCCCGGGTCAATCCAATCCCTGTCATGTCTGGATGTATCGCCGAAGGCCGATTAGGCCGCAGCTGAGACCCGCCATCAGTCGACGTTGTTGATGAGGAAGAATCCTTCCCTGTTGACACGCTTGTTCTCGAGCGTTCGCTAGTGTTGTTGGGCGTTGATAATGAGGAAGCTGATTCTGGCGTGTGCACTGCCAAAACGCCACACTCGACTTCGGACTCCTCACTGGATTCCTCACTTTCGCTGGGGACTTCCAACCCGGTGATTAACTTGACACGTGTGAAATGGCTCAAACTGAGTGCGGGGTAGAACAGCGAGGGTTTAACTGTTCTAGCTACACGCACACCATCCTTTAAATCAGACTCCATAGCCTCGGTCGACTGCTTGCCGTTTTGCAGCAAATTCGTAAATGCAACTGGCCCATGTGGTTCGCCATTCAGATAAAAGCCCAGGTGACCTTGATCGCAGTCTAAACGAACACCAATCACAGTCGGCTGATGGTCGCGTTCTAATTGGTCTTTAGTCAGTATTCCACCATCCGTGCGATCTCGGTGCTGTCCAGCATGAACAAACCAGGAGCGGTTGGAGTTTGCGTACATTGCCCACCCAGCATTGTCCAGACCTACCAAGGAAAACAATGAATTCTGGGTTAACCTGAGAAATTTTCACAGGCCACAGACTAAAGAAAGACTACGTCGCGACTACCGTCTCGTGACAAATATTTTAACAATAGAACGATGCATACCGAAATAGTATTTTGAGATGGGTAAAGCCGATGGGACAAAGGTAATTCATACATATCGGGGTTTTCATGAGCATCGTGAGAAATGAAATCCGTGGATCGATAAGCTTTATTGAAACAACCTTCGAGATTCGTTACCATTCACGAAAAATGTGACAGTCGAATCGACCAAATTACAAGACAGCCCTTTCCACACTAGTCTACAACATTTTCAAACGACGGTTCGTAATAGTTGAATGCTCCCTTCGGTAGGTACGTTACTGTAAGTTTGCAAGTAATGATGCGGTTCGATAAATACAAAGACTTCCCAGGAAGCCAAGTCAAGTGTTGCGTTGAAAAGTCTAGTGATCGATTCCCTGTAGAGTTTGGACAAACCGGTACGTTAAACAAAAGACCTTTATCATTGAAGTCCTCAACTGTGATTGGTTTTGCCGAAATGACAGGTAAACCTGCCATCTCTCCAAAAGGCTTTCCACAATTGCACTTGATGTCTTCGTTCATAAATGAATTCGATCCTTTAGATCGTCTTACATTGTAAAATCAACTGCTCGACCAAAACCCAGTGATGGTTGTGCAGTTCCTCCCTTCTTCCTGGAAGAGATCATTATCCCCGTTGTGGGAACTTTTGTGCAAGTATCAGTTTGAGGAGCCAAACTAACAACAGTTACTCACTTCTCGTGCCTTGTAGGTCGTAACCTTCCAGATAGTCTGGAAATCGCTTCAGGCTGTTGAGGGCTGCTACCAGTTGACTCAAGAATTCAAACTTAAGATGCAGTTCTGAATGAATATCGTGCTTGTTACTTTGAGGTGTGGTGTGACAGTTTCTTCATGTGCGACAGAGGATTACGTTACCCTTTTTGGACAACATAGCCTAAAATGAGGATCACTGATTGATAGTGAAGTTTTGATGGCCTGGAACACCAGGCTGAACACTGGCTTGATGAAATCAAACAATCACCAACCAAAACGCTTTTTTCTGATCACCAGACGCGCTTCCAACAAATGTGCTAAACAAACGATGAGCAAGTGATTTAACTGGGATTCAGTTGTCTTCCATTACAAGCAAACTGATGTGCAACTCAGTGTACTTTGCGAATAGAGTACAGTTTGAGTTCAAGCAGGAATCGACCAAAGGAACTTTGCCTTCCTGATGAGACCCAAGAAGGGTGAAACCAATCATGGCCCATCGAAGTGTTTTCAGCGACCATGTGAGTAACCGCTTCAAGAAAATACACTCAAATTTTATTTGAACACAGAAATCTGGTAAGTAGCCATTCATGGTACAGTAGAGCTTCGTTTGAGCTGGCAACTGTTCCATCGAGCAGTACGGAGCCTTGTTCGGACGGGTTTCGACTCTGTCGAGATTTTCATAACGTTCGAAAATTCGTAAGCATCTAATGATTAGAATTAATTCAATTCAAATTCTGCTGGTGAGTAGACTGGTGCCAAAGTATTTAGTCGTCCATCTCATGGGATGTCTTACCTAACATCCGATCTCGCGCGACGCTGTTGAGTGCGACACCAAACGATGGTTGCCCTCTTCCATCATAGGAGTCGATTCGCCATTCCCAGTAATGCGTGCCTTGGGAGAAACCGACATCAGCCAGAAGAACGCGATCCTCAACGTCACCCAGAGACTGAACAGTCACTCCATCTGGGTCGACGCGAAGCCCATTCGAATGCGGCAGTCCACTTGAAGGATCGATGCGGAAGGTGGCTACTGCAGTAAATAAAAGGGAACAAAAGTGTAGGCCGTGACAACTAGTTCAACGACATAACAATAGGGACTAGAACAGATGAACGATTAGACTCACAACGGGCTGTTTTCAAGTGAATAGGGTCACTGTAGGCACTGTGTCCGACAGAATTTCTCGCCCGGACACGGAGTCGATAGGTTGTGTTGAATTGTAGTCCTTCAAGGCGACAGGCCGTTTCAGGTCCAGTGTAGGCCACCTGTGGTTAAAGTTCAAGTGGGATACAACAAAGTGTGAATAGAAAAGCATGAAAAACGGGTGAGATTTCAAGGTGAAGCATCCACAGTCAAAAGTCAATGAACAGATTGAAAACTAACAGCTACTGTGTGGTTTCTTGGTCGGCTATGTGAACTAAAGTACATGTTTTCGTAAACACTACAACTGCAGGGCCATTTCAACGCTTCTTTCAAGTGGTGAGATGTAGCGGAATAACAAGACTGATATTTCGGGGCTGTGTCGCTGTTAGGCAGGATTTCTACACGGATCCCGGTATACCGCACGTCTTCAGGCGCTGCTACGGCCGATAAGCCTAGCCCGCACGAGATTGGCCAAGAATTCGGGACACTTGCCGGTCCGGTGTCAAGACGAAATCTGATTGGTCGAGAATCTGGACCCGACAGCCAATCACGACCCAGTATTGGCCAAATGACGGTTGCCAATGGTGCATCCAGAACGCGTCAGAAATTCCGGAAAATTATAACCGCCTACACTGTACAACTGTTCCTGACTTCGCTTCGGACATTAAAAGACCTTGTGCACCTTTGGTGGTTGTTTTGAAGTGAACGCTAGTTTGAGAGGCTCAGACCGAGAACTAAGCTCCAACAAGTTAGCTCTGGCATCCTTTTCGGCATCGACGAGCCTGTCTCCATCACATCACCTTTTTCCACACATTAAGGTCAAACGAAATCCGCAAATTCAAGGAGATTCTTTGGATTTTTTTGCCGTTCCAATGGGTGTATTGACCAGTAGTCTAAACACTGGTATTAAGAAGCTCGAGATGACTCAGTGGTGCTAGCTTACTAGCTAGAAGGGTTGTTGTTCGAACACAACCTCGGCATCTCAATTACACCTGTCTTGGCTTGGGTAAATTGGCAGTTTATGTCTACCTAGGATGGTATGGCAACTAC
Source organism: Opisthorchis viverrini (assembly GCF_000715545.1). NCBI lineage: Eukaryota > Metazoa > Platyhelminthes > Trematoda > Opisthorchiida > Opisthorchiidae > Opisthorchis > Opisthorchis viverrini. The sequence goes on from NW_008751667.1 coordinate 66,789, forward strand.
GCACTGAAAGGTGGATACAGCCGAACGATTATTGTCCTTTCACTGTGAAGAATAGTCAAACAGGCTATTTATATAGTTTCAACACTCGCATTGCTTCCCTCTCTAGTGACATTCGGCCGGCAGATCGATTTAGTGAGACACAAGTGGGGCTTTCCTGACTGACTGGTTTCGTTCATCAACAATAGGACAACTAACTACAATCAGCTCAAGTGGGTGATATCTGGGGATAGCAAAAGACACTTTGTTACGGCTAAAAAGTTTTCTACAAAGCACATGACGTAGTCCCGACCAACCTACTTTAAATATACCTCCGCGTCCATTGTCAACCTCCAAGAAATAAGTTATTGGATTACATTCACCCGGAGATCGAGGAGAAAATCGTCCTGTAGTTATTTGAACGTTACCAACTATCTGCGAAGGTGGATGAATGGCGTTCATAGATTGGGAACTGTTCATTTCTGGCTGCCTGGTGCCAAACGGAGCCAAGGTTTTGCGGGAACCGTAAGGAGTGGCTGCTGTGTGGCCACCGTTTGACAGTGGACCGTCGAATGCCTTGTCAGAAAGATGATAGGCCGACACCGAGACAGGAAACTGCTGGGGAGACAGACGATTGGGGTGGAAAGGAGTCGCATTCAGATGACCATTTTGTTTGATGGGGTGCAAACCTGGCCGGCATGAGAACTGGGCCAAACCAGAAGGTCTGGATCCACCCAGTGAAGTATCCACGGCGTCTGCAAACGGACACCGAGTCTGGGACGGTGTTTCTTGAGGTATCTGAGCAACAGATTCATTTCGATTGGGACAAAGGCGTGGGGAATGCCAGACGACAAAAAGAGCATTCCCGTCAACCACGCATTCGGAAGACAAAAAAGCGGGAACTGGAGGTGCTAAACAGGTGTGATGAAGGAGGGAATGGAAATGAACATATGAAACACAAATAAGTGTACAGTGACCTGGATGGAAACTAATGTCTGAAGTATTACCACAGATGAACTAATTAGCCAGATTTTACCCTTTTTATTAGAATAACATTTCCTTCAAAACCAATAATATCCTCCACTAGCTTCTGTCGCTCATAAACGGTTATAGACATTTGGGATAGGCCAGAAGAATTTCTCTCTGGAAAAAGTATCACCCAAGATAGTTGAATTTTGTGCAGTTGAAGGATCGCCTTCAGACTGAAAGGACTAGGAACTATGTATACGAAATAAAATGTAACAGCTGTACGCAGGGAATTGCACACCAGAGTCGGTGAGCATAAGCGAGCCATTAACACACCTCCGAGAAACGTAGGTGAATATCAGTTGATAGTCAACCATTCGGCAATGCACTAGACACTGGGCACAGGATAGATTTGGAAAATGTGGACATCCCGAGATCGGGTTATAAGATTCTCACACGGTAAGTGATGGCCGAGCCGGTGGAAGCCGCCAATCAAGAAGGGAATAGAAGACGTGGAATTGTCCAGCTTGTAGATAGCGGTCTTAGATCAACCGAGTTGACACGAGGAGGTGTGCAGTTGTCAACAAAATGGTCTGGGTCTAAAAGTGCAAAATACAAGCAGAGCAAGGCCCAATTAACCATCCTTAGCCCCAACACCAAACCGATTGTCCCGGCACTCGTCGACGAACACAGGCGAAATAACTCTGTGAACGACCCCAAGAGGAATATTCCATTGAGGTGTCTTGGAAAGAAAAAGCAGGGCTGCGAAATCCAGGTTCAACAGGATTTTAGTCTTCCTCACAAGCCAACAAACAGGAACATCTGATTGACACCCACGACCGGTTTCGCCCTGCTTGGAACTCATCAGCTAGACGAATGTGCTGCACACAGGCCGCCTCATGTTTCAGTTGGCACGATATTCGAGATATCACAGTATATTTTCATAAAAGAAACTACTCATAAGGTTGATGAAACCCTTCGACAGCCCACGAACGGTTTCGCGCTTCTTGGGGATCATCAGGTAGGCACAGTGCCCGGGTTTCCGTCAATCTTATGTTCTACTTGAACCATTCAGTTGTAGAATTCCATAAGCCAGAGGTTCCCTTGAGTCCCTCGTGAAAACCAAATTGATTTGCAAATCAGTGTATTTCTCGAGAAGAGGGTGTTCTTGTTTTCTAGGAGTTGAACGCTGATATTTTCAGACTCTACAGTTTCATTATCTTACATGTCCCGAACTTAGACATAAGTGAAACGTGGGTGTAAGTTCTTGTAGAACAAAGCTGCTTGTCACACGTTGTTGAGACGCCCTCTATGGATTCCTACCCATCTGTTCTTGGGTAAAAAGAAGTTACGAAATAAAAACCTTCGGTCGCCTAGCCTGTTCTCGTCTAATGGCACAATCTAAGGTACCCCCGAAGTGAATGAGAACCAAGCTTCTGAGATGCCTCTTCTGGTGGTGCTGCCCCAGGGGCTGAAGGAATGTGAAGAATCTGACCAAATGACCCTATGTCGTGATAAATTCATGTGTTCATTTTTTAAACAGGTACACAATCACTCAAATAGGAGATGTCGACCATTTGTGGAATTTAAACATGGGTCTTGCAGAACAAACTCCACCATGCTACTTCATGGGTCACGTGTTCTCACCTAACATTGTCTGACCCTGGAATATCGACTACCGAAACTTATCGGGGATGATCGATTGACGGGTATGCATATACTATGCCAGTGAAATTCTTGCTAGCGGAAATCTGGTTTCCGCGACGCTCTCTGTATTTCAAAGCCATTCATTAAATGTGGGTAGTTTGTTGAATAAGAAAAGTAGCCGAGGGGTCCGTCAAGTTAGAAAACGGTGTATTAGCAATGTTGTGGAATATGGGTAGCTCGGGTGCGCTGATTGGTGGTGTGATCCACTCAACCCCTCACTGAAGATGCCCCCCCCCCGATTGGTGACAAAACGTTTGCAATCCAACTGCCAAACTCGGCGAACAGACCAACAACCAAATGGTGCATTATTTTGTAGCGTGAACGTGGGAAGCATTTTAAAGGGAATGAAACCTTTCTTTGTTGATCGCGAGTCATATACGTTCCTTTGGTGGCTCACCAACCCCGGAAACACAGGAATATCTGTGCCTGTAACACTCNTAGTTGTAGGGAAAATCCAGTGACTATATACGTCACTGGGGGAAACCAGCAATCGCCAAGCCCCGGTTCACCCCGAAGTGATCTCTTGTCAGACATTACTGCTGGCCATGGTGCTAAACGTTGCAGTGCCTGCTCGAATGTGTTTGACTCAGTCAATCGAAGATGTTTTCTTCGAAATGCTCCGATCGTTTTGCCTGGTTATTACAGATCGGCCTTACTGGTTGGATGGCCGATGCGTAGCCTTTCGTTCTATTCAGTGGAAGACTTCGGTGATTGGCTGGCAGAAGATAGTTAATTCATGCGGTTATTGGCTGCTCACCTGCCCGAATTCCCCAGTACCTGGTTCCTACCTCTCCCTCACAAACGTTTTCTAGGATTAATCGACGAAACCACAGCTTAAGGGCTGGAGGTACAAGAAAGGGAACTTTTCCAGATAAGCCCCGCCAACAAATTAACCCTCGCCACGCAAAGAAGATTAGAAAAAAGAGGATGTGAGATTTGTACCTCTAGTATTTATTGAAGAGAGTGAAATTGGGACATGTCATTAATATTTTGCTTAAAAAGGTCCATATTTTCGGTACCTTTGCCTTGCCCTGCGTGGTTTTCACGGCGAGATATTACCGTTTTATCGATCTTGACGTGTAGACCTGGGCCACCGATAACTGTTGGAGTCTGCAAAAACCGCCAGGCGCAAACTTCGCGAAGAAAGTTCTTCAAGTCAACGGCGGTCATGTGGCTAATGGATAATTTCTCTGAGCAGAATTTGATTTTCGCCAAATTTTTGGACAAGTATTAAATGAACAGAAGTACTGCGCTAAACTCTATTATATACCGATCCAGTCAAGTTCCCTTTCGAAAACCGATTTCTTGTCGACAGTGTCGGACATTACACCTCCACCGGTCAGAAACAGTTGAAAGTGTCATTTGGTGGCCAGTGTTGCATAAACGTTGCTGATGCATCACTCCATTGCTTTGCAAAAAACGTATTGCCGTCTCCTTGTCACGAATGTGAGTTGAAAGCGTCAGAAAGTTCATTTAAGGTTTTGCGTCCGAACGGAGAAAATTTTTGCACAAACTGAGCCTAGATGCGGATAAGGGATTGTTTTCATCAAAAATAGGTCAAGGTTGTGTGCGTACATTAAATTGGAGCGGGCAAAAAGTGGGGCGGGGCCTAACTTTTCGCACATGCACTTTTTGCATTAGTGGCGGGGCTTACCTGGAAAAGATCCCACAAAAGTGTAATTGTGAAGCTTCCGCAACACATGACTACCATCAGTGATGCTGAACCAATCACAAAGCAGCGTGTCAGTTGCAAACTGAGCTTTACTCAGCCCGTCAGGTTTGCCACACCAAGCCTCCAATCAGTCTAGGATTTTGAACCGCAAAAAAGCGGCTGGGAGAGGAATTACTGGGTTTTAATTTGTCGAGTATTTCAATACAAATGTGAGTTCCACTGGGTAGATTCTAACTAGATTTTTGACCGTCAACTCATTACTGTCAGTAAGGCACCTCACGAGAGACCAAGTACCCTGTGTCCATGCCGGATGGCATTTTTCGGTAAGACGAGGATTACATTCTACACTCTGCGCGATAATCTGTCTCGTCAACTTCTTGTTTAGACATCCGAATTGTGTTGGGGTTCAGGGAGCCAGATTTGCACTACTGTTGATTAGTCCCGTCTGCATGGCAGGCACATAGCAGACACATGTGGGTTGATGGTGAACTGTTAGAGCTTCTGCGTGGAGATGTACTGCGTCTCAGAATAGGTACACTTTGATTTGCTCTGTAGGTGCCTGTGACTTTGTGTCATTTAGTGAGGTGCAAATATGGTATGTGTTTCTTGTTTATGGAGCTGAGTAGTATTTTGGGGTGAGCGCATCTCATTTGTGTTCAACGATTCGTGCGGGTGTAGTCGTTTGTCGGCCTAATATCTCCTCTCCATAATTCATAGACTCATCCTCTTGCACATGGTTTTCTGATTTACTAGCTACTCTTCTATCGTTTGTAGAAGCTCTTGGAATTTATGTTCAATCCACATGACTCCAATGAATTAAAGGCTAGCAACTAGCTCTCCTTAGAAGTTGACAGTCGAAAATGAGCAAGAAAATGTATCATCATCAGTCTCCAAACAACACACACATCCAAGAATGAACTTGACCAACGAGAATGGTACAGTGTGGACACCGAACCGTAGACAGAATCGACGCGATTAGGTTATCGACCTACGCGCATTGTGAACCGGTTACTGTTCTCACTGAATGAAACTGGCTAACCAGTTTGGCGGCAGAATCGTCGATTTAACAAAAGCAAGGATGACAAGTCAGTAATCCTGATTACAGGTTGAAGCTCGTGAAATAACAGGTGAACTGGATGCGTCAACTGTTGATCTCATCCTCAAGTGAATCAGTTTTTTTATGAACAGACCATGGTTGGTCTGTCGGATTTTTGTGAAGTTATCCATCCCTGAAGTTGAAAATATTATCCGGCGGGTTACAGGCGCCCATGGAGCAACCTGAGTAGAAATTTTAATCAAGAAGCCAACTGGTCGACACGTTCAGTACGTTTGGGGGGCCCAATCAATGATGCGCACCGTTAATAAACTGTAACAAGAGCACTGTTTTCCCGCCTTGGAGTGGGATATCTACAGCCGAGGTAGCTCAGTGGTTAGGGCGCGAACTTACTTACCGGAAGTTCCAACTCATCCTCGCATCTCGACTGCTCTTTTCTAGGCTTGGGCATCGTGACAGTATCTCAGTCTTCGTACGTTCTTTGGGTGGGATGACTGCTATGCACCAAGACTGTTTTACGGCTGAACGATTGTTACTACTTAGTATTTACCAGTGAAGCCAATGGATGCAGGTGGGTCGAAAGAGCCGTTCCACACCTTTTCAGGTTCATTGGCTGTGCAACACCCAAAAACTCCTACGATGCATCCACAAGCAGTGAGAAGCTACCTGCTTGGTCACGTGTGGCTGATCGTTTGTGTTCAACTTGTACTTGAGCCTCTCATCGTGGACGGTACGAACATCTTTTTTGAATATGTCCTTATCGCTTCATATTCGTAACCCGGTCTTTCAATGCGACCTTTGAAACGAAGAACAGGGGCAGATTGCCAAGACCAGATTCCGTCAAACAGACAGTATTACTCGAACTTGGATCGTCCAAGGATTTTGAGTTCCAGGGTGACTTACAGCAATAAATTCAAAGGTCCTGTGTTGGATAAACCTAGGTCATAGAATCCTTTGTGTTAGAAGATTCACCTTGTTCAGAGAGTTCGACCTTGTCACAGATACTAGGGACCACATTCTGTTTTGGCACTACCATATTTCATGGGGTAGGGAACGCTGGATCCGTTCGGGAGAATATGCGGAAGATCCCCGATAACAAATGCCTTGTGTGTTTACGCTTTTCCGGAATCTACAGTATTTTCCAACTTGGAGATGTAGACAGCCCATGTAGACAGCTGTCAGTTCAGAAAACTAGAGATTGTAACGTTTCAGCTTTGCTATTTGAATAAATCTGCAGTATGGAGGCTGAAATCTTTGTTCACCTGTCTTGTTCTCATTATGAACCTTCAGCAGTGATAATCTCACAACTATCTGAAGATGCCTGGATCTACACTTTTCAGGATAATGTTCCAAAACACCATTCAATCATCGACAGGCTCAACCGAATCCCAGCTTAATTGCTCGTTTGCGAGAGGGTGCGAGAGCTCTTCAAAAGAGTGTATACTTTGGGTTTGAATAGAACAAAAACGTTGACGGAAACTTTGGGACTGCACCTGCACTGATGGGTCCAAAGAAGGCTGAGAACAACGGGTGGTATTATGTCAAAGAGTTTTCAGCGACCTTAAGAGTAGTATGTTCCTTCTCAGCCATTCGGCTTGTTGATCAGCTGTGCCACTTGCTTCACTACGTGGTTCACAACGGTCTCTCAGGCGAATGCGCATATGCGTTGTTAGTAGTTCAACTCACGGAGTAGATGAATGAGTAGATCAGAAATGATGACAGCTAAAGAAAACTTACACAAAGCAGCATTCAAACAAAATATCTACTATTTCGTGAGATCGCTGTCGTAGATTTGAATTACTGTGCTTCGACGTGAGTTGGTTTCTCCGTGGCACGGATAAACTAGGACCTACTTGCAACTGTCCACTATCCTAAAAAAACACGCCGGAATTCGTGTGACCCCGAGAATATTACACTCGTTTATAGTATCCAGTTGTCTTATACAATCCAGCTGTGATTTTTCAAAAATGGTTTTTGGTGATCGGCCGGTTCCCGATTATAAGTTGATGCCCGCACGTAAAAGAGAACGTTATAATTAACAGAACTGATTACAGAGAGCTCACCATAATATTCTTCTAACTGAAGTGTTTCCACTTGTTGACCGATCAAATCCGTATTGACTCTGAGTTCAATTTCACCACAAGCTTTTGTCTGATTGGCAAGTTCCAGTTCCATTTCGAACTGAGATTCTGCTGTGAGGATTCGCTTCTGAATGGAGGGTAGAATCTGTGGGTAGTTCAAAGTGAAATGCGGTCGATATTCACTGAGCTGATCATTGTAAGGTGTATGCCAACTGGTTGTACATTATGGACTACCTAAATCGGCTTTTATTGTTTGAACACTACTCCGATTGTAATCGAGATTTTGTCGAATTCGGACAGTTCAGGGGGGAAGGCAGTTCTTGTGATCTCTCTGTGTTGGAGATTGCTCAGTGGAAGTCACGCACCAAGGGCGAGATCGTTTGACATGAAGGATGCCTTCGGTGAGTGGTACGCTAAAAAGGCAGACAAAGTGATGACGGATGAAATAGAACAAGCTTCTTAATAAAAGAAACTACTCACAAGGTTGCTGAAAACTCTTCCACAGCCCACGACCGGTTTCGCCCTTCTTGGGACTCATCAAGTAGGCACAGTTGTAGAAGATCATAAACGAGAGACTCAGTCCAGTCACTCATGAAAACCAAATTGATTTGCAAATGAGTGTATTTCTCGAGAACAAGCTTCCCTTCGTATAGTGTTTCGGTTCGAAATTATTCACGGTCCTTCTTCCATTGGCTGTCATTCTGTCATGCAGTCAGCAGGCCATAAATCAAACGTATTCAGCGTCTAGAATGCTGGTAACCGGCTGTGTACATGGATACCAAGAATGAAACGACGGTGTAGCTTCACTTCGGTGGACGTCGCTGGGGGACTCAGTACAGTACAGATTTTACGAATCTTTTGACAATGAAGACAGCCTGCCTGAATTGTGGGTTCACTTATCGTGCTTGCTTTACGCTGAGCATAGTCAACGTGATCAATGTACTTAGATTTATGGTATGCTCAACTGTATACTAAATCAAGGATTATGGGAGCAATTAAATAGCCATTCCGTGTATAGTTTCAAAGTTGATTTCATTTAGGCGCATCAAGCCACCGTGATAAGTTAATTTGTTGTTGACGGTAGTGCTTTGTGTTTACAGATGTGAAAATTCATTGGTCAAACTCGTGTTGTCAAGTGCCCGTAAGGAAGGAAACGTTCTCCCCAGTGCACTTGATACGACTGGATAGAAATTCATCTAGAGAACTCCACCCTGGATTCATACTGGTTCTCTGGACGTTCAAGGTGAAGCAAACACTGTCGGGAATAGGTGAACTACTTCGAAGACACTTTGGAATGCGGGTGTTTCATAATCTGAGGATCCAACCCGATTCCCAAAGGAAGACGATAGCGTACTGTTGCACCTAAAGGAACATTGAATTTCTAACCCTCGAGGGGATCCACCGGGTCAAACCGTCTAGATCTTCGCTCAGGGGAGAAGGTAATCGTTCGAGTGGAGTTTACACCAAATATTTGCCTTCGGAGAAGGCCCCTGAGGATGGTTCAAACTTGTTCCTTCTGGGGAGACTGCAGTAGTCGCATCTATCCCGTGTGAACAAAACCTCCCCCTATGCCTACAGAAATGCTCCGTTCCACTCATAAAGGTGGTGCCTCCAGAATACAACACTTCTGAAAGAGTGCTTAGTATTTGATCAGAGTATCTGAGCATGGTTCCTGAACTAGTATCCCAGTTTGTAGTAAAATGCAGGCTGTACTGCTTAATGGATGTCTCATTTCTTACTGCTCATGGTTCTGTGCAGTCGACAATTATGAGTAGTATTCTGGAGGTGAGAACTCGAGGCTGAAGTAGTGTTGAAAGATAGCGGAACGAGGTTCTGCACCCTGAGTTGTTGCGACTAAACAGCCGGTCATCTGAAGTGGCAAGACTGATCTTGTTCAACCGCTTTTGAGACGTATTCATCACTCACGATAGCATGTCCATCGGCCCAACCTAAAGGATATAACAAGTCATTATCCTTTGCAGGCAAAAGGAGAGTTCCGAATGTGCTCTCTACATTTCTGCAGTTGGCTCGTTTTCATTTCCCTGGTCTCCTTTAGGAGTTTGTTAGGTGTTCGATAGTTCCCATTTCGGCGGATTAATCTAATTACAAATAAAAATACAATTACATCTTCTAGATGGTTTATTCGGAAGGCATTCCCAGTAAACTACTGATAATTTAACTTGTGTCGGCGTTTCAAAGTTCAATCTCGATGCTACTCAAAAAGTCGATGAAAACTCTGAGAAGTGAACATACATAAACGAATTGAATTCAATACCCACCATTACAGAATTTCAGCATTTTGGATATATGCGTTGCCCATAAAAATGTGGCCACATTAATGAAATATTATTTTTGGGGCTGTGATGTCTTTGTGGATCTGATTTTCCAACGATTTTATTTGTGATGTCTGTATTGCAGCCCGCTGATGGTAGCTTACTACTGAACCTTGCCCTCAGCTATTGTAAATCTTCTTTCAAGGTCTAACTGCTGCTTTGTCTTTTCCAAATAGGTACTCAGAAAGTCCCTCGCATAAGAGACAGCCCTGGTAAAACTGGATGATTCATCACCGAAGATCTATAAATCTGCACTAAGTGGATCTCAGTATCTCTTTTTGCGTCAAAAACCTACCTGAATGAACGCTGCAGCGTCTTGTTCCTTCAACAGTTCGACGGCAAAATGAATCAGACTGGTTGTGGCTGAGAGCCTGCTTCCAACCTGATTGGACTGTTCCCTCAACCGACGTCCGCGATGTTGCAGCTGAGATCGCAGTTCATCCAGTAAGATAGCCCGACGTCGTTCAAGCAGTTGAATGAGCAGATCAATTTGTTTGTTCACGTTCGATTCCATATTCTGCGCAGATTGCTAAAAAACGGAAAAAGACTCTTTGATAGGACCATCAGGAACAGACATGGTTAGACATGGTGCCAGATTCAGAAAAGGCTCAAAACGAGACCCAAAATCGGGTTTAAAAATCAACTGTTCGGCTCCGTTGGGGCATCGTTTTACAGTGGTCGTCCGCCGTCCATCAGACCGTGACACATGAGGCGGAACTGCCAAGGGTAGATTCCGCAGCAGCTGAGAAAGCCATACTGGAACTTTGCAGCCAATCCTACGAACACGAATTGAGCAAATACTACACCTTAGCCGAAACAAAAAATTAGGTTTTGCTAAAAGAATTCACCACCCATTTGGTTGCTGAAAGCTATTCAACAGTCTTGCGAGTATTATGCTCTATCAATAGGGAAACGACAGGCGTCCTTTGTGAAGTACATTCAGTTGAAGAATATCACAACTAAGTTATTTATATGAGTCTTTTTCTAACACCAATATAGTTTGCAAATGTGTGTATTCCGTCGGAGATTTGTTAATGTCAAAAACGTTTGTTGATACCGTGCCTGTCGAAAGAAGCGCTTCATCCCGATCGACAAAACAGTTTCGGGTTAAGCTAAGTCTAAAACGCTAAGCCATCCCCTTACCCACCTTAGTTTTAGAGTAAGTTACGGTGTGTAGCTGAAGGGAATATTAGTAGCTTAGAATGTATCGATGGCTGCTGGTTAGGTGGGTAGACCCCATGTCGATCCACGCACTTCTGCTCATAAGGCGATGTCACCTCGACTGGTGATGCAAAGTTCGGAGCCAAATTGTCCAGCTCAGTGCACAAACCCAAAGTCATCAGTTGTGGTGTCATAAGGCACGATCGTGCATGCGAGTAAGTCACATGAGCTCCTAATGACCAATCAGTGTCATCAGGATTTTTGACTGACTGACCGAGGATAAAGACACACAGGAGAATTTTGGGGAACTAATGGTGGAGTTGGTATAGGGTACACCTGGAATAAGTAACCAGGGTAGCGCCAAGTGTGGGCCTTGAAGCAAACTGGGACGTTGCGGTGACATCTCGTCAAGTAGCCTTGAGCAACAAAAACAGAAAGGAGCTTGAAGTAAACATGGGAAATGACGAAGCACCTAGCTTATGTTGCTCAGAAATGTTCGACCTTTTTCATCATCCATCCACGTTTTTCCTCCCGTATCGATCGTGTGGCAAGTACCAATAGCAGTCAATGAATAGCTGAACCAATCTGATGAGAACGGCTCAGAATGCACGTCCATTATTGGTCGTCTTGCACACTGGAATAAAACGTACTCATCGACTTTATGAATACGTTGCCAGTTCACTTAGACCTATTTTAAATTTTATGAATTTACTGACGAAACGAAGCTGGAAAAATATTGTTTTTTAGCTCAAATTACACCTTAGGCTGCGCGTTCTTACAAACCAGGTAACTAAGTGGAACAAAGTTTTCCGAATGAGTGCACCACCTCAAAGTTTAATGCCGACGGTCCAGTGACAACAGAAACTTGCAATACGGTTCACCATACCTGTATGGAACGTTTGTTTAACTCACTGTCACCCTGGATTGGTCTGACTCTAAAATTTTGGTCTGATCTGGGTTAGTAATGCTCATTTTACTGACTGTGTGACAAAATGAAGGGCATCGTTTTTCACTGGGGAGATCTTAAACTTCCCATCGAGCTTGCCCACTGGATGGAGTTCTACCGCACTACCCACATCCTATGATATCATGTCCCCTTTGTTGTGGAATGGCTCAAAGGTTGCGGAAGTTGCCGAGATTACACAGGCTGTAAGGTGTTTTGCCAAATATCAAGGTCTTTAACCCTTCTAAAACACATTTCTTGAATTAGGGATGAACACAGCAACTATGGATCTGATGACGCGCAGTAGCAGACAGATGGACCGCAAAAAAGCATGAAAAGGACCGGAGTTCGCGAAACCATTCTGATTAGATTACATTTAGAATGTGACACTACTCATATTTCGATTGGCAGGCTCTATTCAGCTGATCTTTTGTTACCTCATCACTCGTTCGTTCGCCTATTCCCCTTTCTGTACAGACTACTTGAAACTTGTAAGTAATACGAAAAAACACATTACAGACACATCGGTCAGTCAGCTATTCCATGGGTGTCTGTAAATACTAGTTCAATCTACTTGACTTGAATAGATGGGCTTACACTGGAGTAAGCTCTTTTTACGCTGTATCTTTGGAATAACTGAAACGAGATTATCCCATTAAAATGTAATAAATGATTCACGTGTTGTCCCACGGATGGAATCCAACGAATAAAGCTCGAGATGGCTTAGTGGTAGCTCCGCATGAAATTATGGCCGGGGTGTCTGTGATTCGAATCCAACCCGCGACCGCATCTGTCTAGGTTTGGGGAAACTGACAATAGTTCAACCCTCTTTCACTTCCTTCGGGTGGCGTAGCAGCTAAGCACCCAAAGGGTGTAATCGATTATTTATTTTTGTATTAATTTTCAATAATTAGCATGCAATGAGCTTGGATCTCGACCAAAGGTGTTGGTGAAGATGTAGTCGGATCCGAAGAAATTCAGCAATACTTTACTCAGCCGCGTCGTAACTCATCCGATTTGCTAAGAAGCATTGGACAAGATACCTTATCGAAAGCATATTCAGGCGGTTTTTCTCACAGAACCGGCTAAATGGATTTATTTAACTTTCTTACTTGTGTTTATCTTGCTTGTGATCCTGTACTCAGTTGACTTAGACGGTCACACTGTACAGTCAGGTGTTTCGTATCACCACCTAGGCTTGATGAATACAAGTGTGGCCCAATCTCCCTCTCAATCTGACCACTTATTTATCAAGATCTATTGGTGGATTACGTCAGCCTAGCTCGTCCCAAATAAGTTTGACCACTGGTCCTGGAATCATGCAAACACAGCTCCATGACGACATACGACGCGAGTGTGCATTTGGTAACCAGTTTCCGTTACCTTTTGTGACAGGGAGAGCATCCATCCTTATTCTGTTTAAATGAACAGAATCTTGAAAAACAAGTATAGGGGATTTGCTGGATCTTCAATGAACCAATCTTAGCTCAAAGAGAAAAACAATAACATCAATGTCTTGATCGCTGGTCTAGACTTTTCAAACAACAACGAAGTAAGAGCGCCTCATGTACTAGCGGATACTACTGATGAGGCCTGCGAGTAGTATGTAATTTCCTCGTGACTCCGCATCGCGTCTAGTGTGCTGCTCTCGCTCACAACTGCGTGGTGGTCAATGAAAGGTCAAGTAGACGCGTGAGAATGGTCAGTTTTTTATAAAAAAAACAGGGTGCATGGGGCGTTTTACGTTCCTGTCCAATAGTTTGTAGCTGTTTAATTGGTCTTTGCTAACAACTAACTCGGCCGCAAAGGACTTTACTCATTACACCGGTACACCATACGGCGATATAGGTGGCCAAACCTTCATTCGGCTCGGTGTGATCGACACATTATGGTAGTGGCTTCTCGGAGCTTGTTACAAGCTTTCATCGCAGATTGAAGGAATTCAAGCCGGCAAATAAATAATATGAGCAAACTAATGGCAACTCGATTCTTACGCGATTCTCAATAAATGAACTTGGTTGATTGTAATCTTGAGGTATATTTTTTTCACTAAATACTAAGTTGGTATTGCGGAAACATATGGGACTTTCTGATGGGAATTCCGTCCTGTAAGCCAACCCGAACTGCGCTGAATAGCCAAGAAGCCCCTTTATACTCTTTCATTATTGAGAATCATCATCTCACGAAATTCCAGCAGGAAGTTTCGAACTCGCAACCTCCCGGCTAGTAGTTCAAAAATGTAACCATTCTGCCACGAGCTGGTGATCGGCTGTTCAATTTACCCTCACTCAGACAGGGTGTAGCGCTGCTCAACCTTTAACCCCGTTGACTGGCCCTTCGACTGACGAATTCTCTTGTGAAAGTCTCCCCAATTGGTGAAATTTCACTCTTTCTCTGAGTCATAGCACAAGAGGAAGTGGTAATAGGAGGACCAGCTCCAAACGTAACTGGACTACACAACTGCCAGTGGAAAAACCTTTTCCGTTGAGACAGATTTGATTTGTAGTTCTTCACTTGTCCTTGATAAGTAAGTTCTATTTCTAGCATCACGTTTTGGCCCGCCTAAAACTTTCCACTGAGTTCTATAAACAGCCCGTTTTCGGCTGCACATAACACGCCTGTACGCGTCAGTGTTCAACAGATCAGCTGATTGGCACGTTCATTGATTTTTTGGCCTGGCTAAACACATCAGGCTATCAAGCGGCTATCCAGACTCGTGCTCACGCTATTAAGAAGGCATCAGGAAAACTGTGATCCACATCTTAAATCACCCTCAAAGCAAGAAGCAAATATAGAAGGTTTGTGATTACTACGAAAGCAAAACCCCTTGCATATACGTACAAATTATTAGTCTGCTCCGAGGAAATCGCTTGGATCAGTCAAAAGCATTTGCTGCGCGGATCAGATGAACACAGCTCAGTATGACCTTGAATCTTACGTACATTTCTGCAGCTCGAACGAGACACTTTCTACTCGATGTGAGACTATCATTCTGGGCAACCAAAAGACCAGATGTTACTCACAATTATACGTGTGCCAGTCGACTTCAACTCTTGCACCAACTCTCCGCCTTCCTTGGCCAACGCGGACAATTTGTGCAGATGCTTGGTGACTTCCGTCTGGAAAACAAAGTTGACAAGGTCGACGTGAAATGCATACAAAGTTACCTAAGCGAAATTGAGTGTAAAGGTATTCTTTCTAATACGATTAAGTGTTACATTCAAGCGGAACATGACATATACTTTTCAACTTTTCAACTGCCAAGCTCGGCGAACAGACCAACAACCAAATAGCGCAACCGAGCTAACTACATTCCACAACATTGCTATATACTTTTCAGGCAAATCCCTATTGGCATTAGCCTCGTAAACAACAATCTACTGGCTTTTGTGAAGTACTGACTTTTGAAGAGTGCTCAAAATCACTTTGATGTCCAAAAGTTTATCATCTGAGATTACTCTACATTTTGTTCGCTCTTTTGTTTTTGGGAATAGCGATGTCAAAAATGCGATGGATGATTTGTTTTTCAAAGCTGTTATCTTTTCCGTAGTTTTCCAGTACGAATTGAGACGCAGCCCCTTTGGCCACAACTGTTTGGACCAAGTGTGTCACCGACACACATAATTTAGCGAACATATTTGTTTTTGGCGAGTTGTGGTGGGTACGCGCAGTTTCACAACAACCGACCAACGCTAAAGTCCATACTAATCATTAAACTGTTCCCTTCTCAGTAAGAATACTTGAGTTCACCCATTAAACGTTGACGTAAAGCGCCCTTTCAATCGCGTTTCGCCACAAATTCAGCAATAAAACCACGCGCCACTTGATGCATATCTAATTTGCCTTTGGTCAGTAGAATTTGAAAGGCTCCTTGAAAATCTGTACAAGATAAATGAAGAAAAACTTTCATCCGATATCACCACTNCCACTGTATCCCTCATTGCTCGTGCTGAACCGTTTTTACCCCTTTTTCGTCGATTAGACATTCTAACGTGAACCCGCTCTTTTGTGCGTCTACGTCACAAATCCCATGAAATTCTAACCCCTGACACGTCAACCCAATTTTGAAGAATTTCTTACGCGCGCTTCTTGACCAGTTGCGTTACCACGTGTTTTGTGCACACGTTAGTGTCTAATTCTAATCGATTCACTGGGTATGTTGGTTCGATACATTTCATCTACGCGTTCTGAGCACGCAATACCACATTTTATTCATAAATCTCAGGATACCACAATTCTTGGCTTGTAATTTTGCGTGCCACTTAGTTGACTTCCCCAAATACGTCTAGAATTCTACACCGTTACCTCTCTGTTGGGTGACTGAATTGTTAGCTTCCACTCTGGAAGAGGATGACGAAACTTCACGTGATCTTAGAGAGATACACTCGTTTGCAAACTATTTAGTTTTTCCTGGAACCCAGCTGAATCTCTCCAGGCAACTGAATGTGTTGCACCAGGCCGCCTCATGTTTGCAGATGAGTGCATTTTGTTTCAAGTAGGACGTAAGGTTGACGGAAATTCGAGGACTACGCCTGCTCACTGGGCCCCAAGCAGGGCGAAACCGGTCGTGGGCTGTCGACGGGTTTTCAGCAACCGTATGAGTAGTGCATTACAAATATTCACGTGATCTTGTTTGTGGACAGCAAAACCGATGAACAGTACGACCTTGTACCAAGTCAATGTCAAGCCATCTAGCAAAGGAAGCTGTTGGATACAAGGCGTTTCATCTTCATGACATCGTTGTATACTCAGTAGTATCCATCTGATTTGCACTGAAACACTCATTGTATTGATTTGTAAGTGGTATTGTATTAAATTTGAGTGTCAGTAGTCCAATGTGTGCACTAACTGACCCACATTCGACTACATTTCGGTAGCTATCAACACAAACGTTCCAACATGAGACAATCAAACGAAATCCGTCAAACCACGGAAAATGCTGATCGCATCGAAATTTGAAATCTCACGTTGTGGCCAATAATAAGACGGATGGTAACTATTCTTTAACCAAGTACACTCTGAAAGTCACCCATCGCCGTACGATTAGCTGTTCAAACCACTAGGCAGGAGAACATGACTTCCTGTTGGAGTTTCGTGAGATGCGCACTGCAGATGATTCCCAATAAGGATGAAACAGTTGTACGGTGGTTCTCGGCTTTTCAGCATAGATCGGCTTTAACTTCAAGACTATAGCTCAGCGAGAATCTATAAATTTTCTCGCACTACCATCAAATCCTGGAACCTAAATCCTCACATATTCTTGCACCGAGTGAACCCGAACAAGGATGCCTTGCCTTGTAATAGACGGCGCATTAGGCAGGCAAACTCGCAAGACTGGTGTATCCCAGATGCCTCAGGGTGAAGCACTTTACACCTGCATCTACAAAGTCTTTACTGAAGTAAAATTATCGAAATAACTGCAACTGGCGATTACTCGTTTTCCATAGAAATTTAAGCCTGAGCCCAAAAAGTAGTTTAAAGAAACTGTTTACAGCAAGAATGTAAGGGTGATTTTTGACAGGGGGTTACGCCCTACTAACAACTTAAATGTCGCAGCTGTTTCATGGTACAAGACGGGGAACCAACCAGAGCATACCTGTCACTCGACGAACCGGCTTACTCAAAATGCGATCTTGTAGCTACCCTTTTGCTACATACATGACTCTACAGGTCACCGACACTCGCTAGATCACGATATCTGTCTTTTTCTTACACTCACAATCACGCCACAGAATCGTGACTAACTTGACTACACGGCTCACAGTCAAGCCCTTGATCCAAGACTCGCCTTTCTTTCCGTACACGTACAAATCACGACACACAAAGTGACTCATCTTACACCGACTGTCTACCATCTGATAAGGTAGCAACAAGTCATGTGCTGACACCCACACACACGCAAACGTCCCTACATATAGGACAACAGCATAGCAACACAACACAACTCAACAGAGCTTCGCACGTCGCCCAACTCGGCGCAGAGCCGCTCAGGACTTACGGCGCTTCAAGCACGGATATTCAGGAATACGTGTAGTTGCCACAACAGCGAGGAAGACAGGAAACCTGCATCCGGACTTACAACAGGATTTATCAATCTGTACCTGTAATACGATAAGTCCCTTGTTCGCATATATATACCTGTTGTTATAATTTTACTCAACAAGCAGACACTGTTAGTGCTCCCCGTTTTCTCGTTCGTATAACTAATTTTCGGGTTCTAGTAGAGCATTAAAAATCTCTATCACGTCAGAAAAATCAGAACATAAGAGCAAACAAAGCCTCGTCGGCGTATGTGGCTGAAGGCCAAACAGATGACAAAAAGCTGTGTGAATACTGAAATGAGAGGGATGCTACTGAAAAAGAGCAAATCAGGATTTCGGTGTTTATTCGTAGACCCATTGTTGGGAAAGAGGACAGCTATTCCTGAGGGTTCGACAGTAGTAGATGGTCACCCAAAAACGGCTTTGGGTCTCTAACGTCAGATGGGACCGATTTCGGATGACCACGATAATGGTTTTACGGAAAACATTGAGCTGAAGTCTCTTCAGGTGACAAGGTGAACATAACTTCGAATTAGTAAATGTCCTTGCTAGGAAGAACTCGAGTAGTCTGTTTGGAAGTGAAAGAACGCGCACAGTTGTTAAACATCGATATACCGTTTATTCTGTGGAGGAACTTCTTCACGTGACTTCTTTCGATAGGGAAGTACAGTGTCCACAAGTCTCGCGTACTCTAACGGATTTTTAGATTTTGGCTTTGTAGTTGGCGTGTAAAACCCTACACACGTTTTTTATTCTGTCTGTTTCATCCTCACCATCCATGAACAAAGTGGCTTGGTTTATTCATTCCGAAAAAGAACTAAAGCGATTTCGAATAAAACGCGGCAGTTGTTAGGACTTTGTTCTGGCAAAACTGCCTCAGGGCTTCATGTCCATTGTCATGGGTATCAGTATGAACGGTTTTCACAATATTCCGTTTAGCATCGCCTACACGGTCATGTGCTGACTGAAAGCCACATAACCCCCACGCTGATGTTTGAATCTTCGTAATGTACAAACCCATCCACAAACTAGCAAAGTTACCGAAAGAAGTTGGGTGGCTTTGGAGATGCTTCGAATGAAGTGGATAATTCCAAGAAGACTATCTGTGGCACAGCGAGTTCCAATCAGCCAATCGCAAAAGGGGAGTTTGTTAGTAACAATCAACTGGAAGGTCATGCGTGGATGAGATTTCTTTCGTGACATCGCCAACGCGCATGGTTGACACGGCATCCCATAAACACATGATTCATTCGATAGTTTGATGGGACGCAACCAACAGCACCTTAGTGACGTTTGTTTGTAACCTGGTCTCGTAGGTCTCCTTTGATCACAACTAGCTGATTCCTCATATTCCACCTCCGTTCGCCGGTCTCTTTTGCTTAGATTCGCGCTAGTTGAATTATGCCGACAACACGTGGAAAATCTGAATCCATCCTGATTCAGTCGAGTGTATTTTTTTCAAAAATTATCCCCTATAGATTGTGACTGGGCGAGTGACTAGGCTAATGGGCTGAAGAGAGGACAAATGTTGACGAGCGAGTGAACCAAAAGTTTTACCGACTTTAGTTATCCTGTCATCATCGATGTCTGTCGGGGGCAAAGAAGTGGCGCCGGGCCTTCAGGGTCGAATCACCGATCGCGAATGATGAAAACTGGGTTGACTATCATTCAGACAGAATGCGAGTGTTGCTTATCAGAAAGTATTATGCCTATCCCATACTCACATCGGCGCATTGAAGCATTCGTTTTAAATGACAGACACAAAATAGGTGAAAGCCGGCAAAACCAAACTTACAACTTGCGTACAGCGATTTTGGAACTATAGACTCCTCAGCGCACTAGCCCAATCGATCCAATCGGAAGCTGAATCAGAAGTTGACGAAACAAACTGATTCTAATGGAACAAGGTACCAACTTTCGGACAAAAGCAGCTTTAATAGTCCCAAATTAATCGATCGACATTTTGTTGTTGGAAATGGGAGGCGAGATGGCCCAAGTGGTTAGAGTGCGAATTTACTGACCGGAAGGTCCGTGGTTCGAACC
>NW_008751667.1:86952-91694 GCF_000715545.1 Opisthorchis viverrini
CCAACGAGCAGCCGATACATCAGTGGGATTGCGCTGGTCAACGTGCGAAGATCAGTCGGACGGAGAAACAACATTTGTGAAGACAACTAATGAAGTAGGGATACACGAAGGAAATTGCCAACTTCACTTGTGGTACGATGGTGTAGTGCAGACGCAAGTAACGACACATGGCTGACGAGAACGGGCAGGATTGCATTAATCCTTCCAGATCAAATCTGTCATGGATTTTTCGCATTTGGACAGGGTGCCGTCAAAAATGCTGGCGAACAAGAAGGATGCAAGGGACACCACAAGAATGTCTATGACTGAGATTGCTCAAGTGGTTAGAGCGCGAATTTACTGAGTGGAAGGTCCGTGGTTCGAATCCGACCTCTGCCTCTCGACTTCTCCTGTCTAGGCTTGGGCAACTCGGCAGTATCCCAGCCTTCGTGCAACCTTCGGGTGGCATGGCAGCTAGGCACCGAAAGTGTGCTAAAGCTGAACGATTGTTGGTGGAAATTCCACGCGGAATTTCCACAAATGAAAAGAATTAGTTGAGAATGAAGGTTTTTCTATCACCGCGAAAAAAATTCCCAGAGTAAGCCTGGGTATTCACCGAGAGACAGACAGTTAAGTAACTGAATATACGTGATGGGGGAGGTACATCACAGTTTTGCCATCAGACTGTTTCCTGCTGAAGCACTGCCACTTATTTTTAGTAAAAAATACGTTAGACGACCCCAAGATGGACGTAATTTGCGAGCGGCTATGTAGCAGTTTTTTGTCAACTTTATTATTAGAATCATGCCAAGAAGTTCTATATATTTATTTTTTCATTGTACTTCATAAAATATTCATTTAGCAATATTCTTAGCTGTTTTTGAAATTCCAGATTGCTTTCTGATTTCAACTGCTGATAGTGTCAGGAGATTTGGGATTTTTGTGGAGATTTCGTCCTGTAAGTGAAGCCAATCTGTGCTGAAAAGCCAAGAAGCACTGTACGGCTGTTTCAAACTTATTGGAAATCATCAGCAGTGCGCATCCTGCGAGTCTCGAGTCTCCACAAAAATCCCAAATCTCCACAACTACCAACGAATCTATAAGTAGCTCAGTGGAAGAATAAACTTCACCCGATGAGTGAAACTTCTATCTGAGAAGTCGTTGATCGAGGACCCAGTCAACACGTGTGACCGCTTTATGCGGACCCCGTGACTGAATGATGCGCGGGGCTATATCCCGTCTAAGTGCGAGTTAATCACACGGCTGATCAACCGCCCGTGGCCGAACGGTTAAGTGTTCAAACTACTGGCCAGGAGGTCGCGGGTTCGAGACTCTTCGGAGTTTGGTGAGATGCGCACTGCTGACGATTCGCAATAAGGATGAAACAGCTGTACACTGCTTCTCGGCTTTTCAGCATAGATTGGCTTCACTTACAGTACGAAATGATTTCAATTAACTTACCAGAAATTCAACTTCAGGGAGACTTACATGTATCTAGGAGGCGCTTGCCATGATTACTTACCTATGCGTCGACTAACCTCGTGCAGCTGGTACATTTGTTGCTTTGATTTCAAAATTCACCTAGAAACAACTTTAAGACAAGGAGGTATATTCATAACATTATTTCTTATAGTATTCAAAAACCATTTTCACGCAACACAAAAGCGGTATGGTAAGTGATTGGCGTAGTCAACGCCTTAGTACAGTTTCGTATATATACAGGATGTCTCATAATAAACGCAAAATTCAATTGGGTAAATAAACCTAGTTATTTACAATAAGCACAACTATTTTTTATTTTCAGTAAACACGTAATAGAGGTTTTTTATGCAAGTGTTAACATTTTTCTACAATGGATGTCAGTACGCGCATTGAAATTGTGAAACTCTATTATTCCCTTGGTGAAAGCGCCACCGCTGCACTTCGTGGTTACAAAACCAAACATGGTCTTATCGAAGGTCATTTCACCGTGTCAACCATTACACGCTCGATTGCGAAATTTGAGCCCACTGGATCTTTATTGGATTTTCCGGGCAAAGGGAGAAAGTCTCTGAGTGATGAAAGAGCGCCGTCGAGCATCTTCGTCAATAACTCAGGTGTCTCAGTTGACCGGCATTCCCTGCGCCAGCGTGCATCGTATTATGAGGGATGGGGAATGATCAAGACTCGCGTATATCGTGAAAATAAACCGAAGAATTTGGTGAGTTGAGAGCTAGAATTGAAGAGGATTGTCCACGAGTTAAACATGCTGTGTCTCACATCTCATACCGCCTTTCACTTGTTATAGAAAAAAATAGCGGTTTTTTCAACATTTTTTGTAATGTTAGCTTCTTTACCGTAGGCCTCCATAATGCATGTATGTTCACATAGAAAAATAATAAATGTTTGAACTGTTGTTAGAGTTTTAACAGGGTATTATTTTTTGCATCTATTATGAGACACCGTGTATATATATGGTATTGTGTTAAAATCTTGGTAGCTCAGGTTTGTTTAATGGTTGTTGATCAAGTGACTGTTTATCTGTTCACTGAGATTGCAAACGTTCCGTCACCATACGAAGGGACATCACCAGTGAGCAGTGCGTACCCAGCTGCGCACTGATGTTGTCTCTCGTATGGGTGATGAAACATTTGCGCTGATCAACAACTGTATATATATATAAATATATATTTATGGAACTTTTTAATGACGCGGCTTTCTTAGGCAAATGAAGGTGTGTGCGGATAGTAAGGAGATGACTTGCTGGTGAAACTTGAAGCTCCTGGCTCGAATCCAACCCTTATCCCTAAATCGCTACTGTCTAGTTTTGAGCAATCTAGCCGTATCCAGGTCAAATTACACGGCAGCTGTACGCCGAAAGATTACCACTAATTGCTTGTGTTATGACCAAATTTGATGGATTCGGGTCTTCAAACCAAAAGCGTAGTTTCTCATTGTCGGGATTCACTACGACGTCCAAGAATTATATCCGCCTTATTTCATTTTACCTTGTTCCTCCAGTAAAACTGTCTCGGATGAAGTTCGCAGGTTAGCTCAGAATTTGTCAGTGGCTTAGAAATGTCGGAATTGCAAACTGCTGGTGAAGACCAAACTCGTCCAGGCTGAGAGAATCTCCCAATTGGTGAAGGGTGTTGTGCACGCTCGCGGGCATATCTGACCACTTGAAAGGACCTGGATATTAAGGTTCCTCTAATTACATACAACTGGGGATTATATAGGGTCAGCATCAAACCAGACGTTTACCCTATTCACTTTTACCCGGAATAGTACCAGCCCCCATTATTTTCGAAATGTTTACATCTTGTAACCCTCAGGTGATGTGTAGATCTTATCACGTGTGAGAGATACAACCCCCCAAAAAAAGTTGTGACACTCCCGACGTAAGGACTGCGCGTTGATTGACACGATCGTGCATAAAAAGCAGTGGTTTTACGACATCCATCATCTGGGCCTGTTGTTGAAAGACCATTCTGCGTGGGTGATTGCACCGGCTTTCTTTACACACACGCGTCCACACACACACACACACACACACAGACACACACAGAGAGAGAGAGAGAGAGAGAGAGAGAGAAATAACCAAAGATAATCGTTCCAAATCTCCCAGTGGCAGCGTTCCCAGCTGCGAACTGAATGTGTGCATAGAAAACAGCAGTCAGTCATAGGGCCGAATAGTTTCACCTGCAGTTCATTTTTATTCATATTTAAAAACCTTCAAGGTTTTCTCCCCTTGGTTTCGGCATGCAGGTGAGGAGGACAACTTAACTAAATAGACTTACAGAGCGAAATATAGAGTGTGGAACCACTTAGGATCTGGATAATACAAAATAGAGATTTCAGCCTACAAATGTGGGACATTCAATTTTCTGATTTACTGTTCTCTTGTAGGGAGGTACTTTGCCACACAACAACGATTGATAGCCGATGAGGACTGGTGAAGGAAGTTATAAATAGCACAGAGAGATTCGGTCAGGGTCTCCTCCCTGTGAGTGTGTGTGTGTGTGTGTGCGTTCGCACAGCCGACGGATGTGCTCGCATCTCGAACGAAACCATAGCGGTCGGGCAGAATGATAAACAATTCCCGGGAGGCTGCCCTGCCACCGAGTGGAACAGGATGACACTGTTGCCGACTTGCCAACTCGCACACGAAAGGCAATTACGCTCATAGTGACCAAGTTTTGATTAAATTAGCTACTGACCAGATGTTCGATATCAGACGAACAGCTGCGGGAAAGAGGAGGATGAAAAGTGGTTCGTGAAAAGAAAAATCTAGGGAACGAATGAAATCCATACAAGTCAGACGATGGAGCAAAGGACGGAATAGTGTTGGCTGTGAAGAAAGGAATGCCTGAGAGCAACAGGCTATTCCTACGCCATGACATCACGGTCAGACTAGTTCAGGAAAATGAACTTCGATATGAATGAATGACATGCTGTATTCACGGATAGCTTATCCCCATGAGACTAGAGCGTGGCGTGACTCACCTCCAATTTGTGAATTCAGCTCATACTTTACTGATTCAGACAAGAAAGTAACCGTTATGAGTGCGAATCACTGGCCGTCTTGTGAAAATTTATTTCGATTAAGTCGTTACTTATGTATCATTGCTACCTCACCTTTCCATAAAGGGAGAAACACTGTCCACTAAATTGTTGGTAGTGTGGGGAGATTTGGTATTTTTGTGGAGATTTCGTCCTGTAAGTGAAGCCAATCTATGCTGAAAAGCCGAGAAGCAGTGTACAGCTGTTTCATCCTTATTGCG
>NW_008751667.1:91793-99511 GCF_000715545.1 Opisthorchis viverrini
TGATCAGCCGTGTGATTAACTCGCACTTAGACGGGATATAGCCCCGCGCATCATTCAGTCACGGGGTCCGCATAAAGCGGTCACACGTGTTGACTGGGTCCTCGATCAACGACTTCTCAGATAGAAGTTTCACTCATCGGGTGAAGTTTACTCTTCCACTGAGCTACTTGTAGATTGTTGGTAGTGTGAAGAGATTTGTGATTTTTGTGGAGATTTCGTCCTGTAAGTGAAGTCAATCTATGCTGAAATGCCAAGAAGCACAGTGTGCCCGTCCTCTTTGGGGCTCAACGGGTAGATGCAGTCTCCGAACTGCTGCTCACTAAAGGAGTCGCAGCTCTTGAGGCAAACGGTCATCGAAAGTTGTTAAGGCGCAAATAGATGAATGATCAATGTACCTTATGTCTGTTGCGTCTAGTTTTTGCCTATAGTTCGGATGGTTTCGTGAACACCATCGAAAATACAACAGTGGATCCCGACGCACTGAAATCGGTCGACACTAACTGTACGGAAAACACTCAAGGCTCAAAATTTGGCTTTGTTAAATTGTGAAATGCACTCGATTGCGAAATAAGTTTTTCTCAACGGGGGAGTGTTTAACACACCCCGTACAACCTGGGTCCACTTAGGACACCAAGTTGGCCGAAACTCCAGGATGCCCAAGAAGGGCAGAACCGCTGTCAAGGTGTTTTCTTCATTCCTTCCGCGATATCTCAAATGTCGTATCCTTGAGGCGGACTTTATGCATCACATACTGCCGAAGAATATCGAGGAATTGAGCACGGACTCGATTAAGTCACCCGTTAAAGCCAAATTAATTTGCAAAAGTTTGTCAAAAATTAAGCTTCCTTTTAAACTGCCAGAAAATTTTCTCCTTTAATTCTCCAGTTTGGTTGGTAAGAAAGCTCAGGAAAAATTTCACCGATCTTTCCTCAGCAATTTTTCTAGTACTAAGATCCGTACTGTAGACACTATTTCGGCCCACAGAACGCGCATCCGTGTCCCAAGTCCCCTGTTTCGACGAACGATTGGTCGATAATTGTGCCTGCAATGAATGGAGCGAGTGATCATCGTTCACAGCTCACACTTAGTTTTGAGGCTGATCGATAATGCACAAGTGAAAATGACAAAGCACATGGATCGATATATGGCCAAATACACATGAAAAACGTTTTTGTGGCGGCAGACTATACAGGCCTATTGCTCATCTGCTCAGAATATTTCTTATGGCGGCTTCCATCTATTGTACGTACTGCTCGTAATGATTTGATGTAAACGAATTCGGTTTTGGACCTGAATAAATACTTCTGTCGACTGGTTTATCCGTCACAAGGCAAGGTCTTGTTCTCGCAAAATCCCAAAAGAACAGGTTGCTCGTGGTGGCGTTTCACGTCCCATTTTCTCTGCCGGAAAGTGGGTGATAAAGCATCACCAACAAGTTTGTTGCGAACGATGCATGCTTTCGACTCTCATGGGAGCGACACAACTGAAAGTAAAGTCGGAAGTACTCTACCCACAAGGTTGCTTAATACCCTTCGACTTTAGTAGTGTTGCTTCAAGAAATATACTGCACTAGCTGGAATTTTGTGTCAGCTGAAACGTTAGGCACCCTGGGCCAAGCTATAAATGCTCGATCCTGATTTTCTGAAATTCTGACCAATCGGGACTACGGATTCGTCTAGTCCGTAGCCCGTAAGTGGCACGGCCGTCCAATCAACGTCAGATTCGTTTATTAAGACCGCCTGGTCTCCGGACAGAAACATTTTCCTTTACTGTTGTGGCGTTGAAGAAGCAATCTTTTCCAAAGTAGCCTCACGTGAACAGGGCAGAGATGTTTTCCTGGGACTATTTGAACAAGAAAGCCTTTCAAATAATTGACGACAGGCTCCTGCGTGCAAGTCAGCTACTTTGGAATCACATCGCCCCGTGAGCCCTGTGAGTAGGCTGATTTTTGTCTTCACTTTGGATTTGTTACACTAAACAGTCTCCCCTAGTCCAGAGTAAGTGTCGCTGGTTCTCAAGAAAGCCATTATTCATCACATACCCTTGTGTCATTTCATTTTCTACGAGAGGTCCGAAGAAAATCGGGTTCTTTCTAATATATATATATATATATATATATATATATATATATATGGCTATCTGTACATGCACAAATGCAAGTTTTGGGCTGAAGGGGTAAGACGCGGGTTCGAACCCCACCCGAAAACTTTTAACTAGGCTGTTTTTCTCCGTCCTGACAATCTGTACAGAGGCTTTTTTCACAACTAGACAGAGATATAAAAACTTGTAATTTGTTCTCTTTCGGAGCGTGGCTCTTGGTTCAAAGCCTCATCATACAAAGTTACACGCCTACCTCATGAGTCCCAAGAAGGGCGAAACCGGTTGTGGGCTGTCGACGGGTTTTCAGCAACCTTGTGAGTAGTTTCCCTTACCAAATTATCTTAGTTTAAAGGCCACAATGTCAGGCCATGAACCAATGGAACGCGATTTTTATCAAACCTGTCTAAAAGCACGTTTCTGTGGCTCGCACGCAGCGGTCCAATCAGTGAAAGGCTCCCTTTCTCTTATTGCAGGAATGTACCTCATAGATTACGTATTCAGATTTATAGGTAACTACACTGACAAAATACACCTGGCGAAAAGCAGGGAGACTCACGTGGAACCCAACTGAAGCTGTGGTTTGTGAGGTGTCCGAAGTTTTCACCAATCTTAGGAGTAGTGTGTTACGTCTGTACATGAATATCACTTTTTTGCATCCCACGCTTACAAGTTTTCCAATCGGTCTTTCTTATCATCACTGGGAGAAAAGCGTCAAATTTTTCGTCGTGTTTGAGAACTATCAGATGGACACCGTACGCGAAGAAGACCCAGTCGTTCTGACCCAAACACATGCGCTGAATAAATGATTCATACTGTTCCAACAACCGTAACGTGAGTGATGGCCTACACACACACACACACACACACACACCTTACCGCCTAGTGTGTCCGAAGTGATTCGAGCCTGACTGAACCAAGCTAATCAATCACTAATGACAGCATCGAATTCTCCGACACCACTCAGGGTTGATGTCTACATTCTGCCTAGTGATTTAGCTAATTGGTCCTATCCTGTCAAATCTCACGTGCACACGTGAGACACGTGTTACATATCCATCCTTGACTGAGTATCCAAAGATAAACGCCTAATCTTTGAATCCCATGACCCTGATAAACCATTTTTGCTTTGATTTTGCCCTATACCTGGTCCCCTGGATGACTGGTACTCATTTATGACGCATACAACGATTGGCGAAAGTTACCTGGATGAAATTCTCCAGAGAAACAAAATTTCGTTGTTTCGAAACCGGTTATGTCTGCCGGATTTTACCATGCATGAATGTTAAGTAGTATCTTTCCTCTTTCGATCAATGCCGACCAATCAGGGGGTACTGACGAAGCGACGGTGGCGGAAACCACAGTAAGCTGACTTCTATTCGTACTTTTTCAAAAAAATCAGCGAATTTACCGCCAAGAGTAATCTTCACAGTCTGCGAAACACCACTCATCACCTTGTTGTCTTTTTTCTTCTAAATAACCGAGAAACTGAACACATGAGGGTGGCAATCTGGTATGAGATATGGTGCGCGGGGAACACTGGCACCTGAGTTAGTGTGCGCCCGTTACAGACTGACTGACAGTCGTGGCCAACCCGTACTGTGCGACGGAGCCAGACGAACTGCCCAGTGTTTATTGCAAACCAGCTGTGGTCACACTTGTTTATGGTTGAATGATAACCACTTGCTGCGTACACTTGCACACTCACTGTGCACGTGCACACCGCCGCTAGAATTGAGAGATTGTACACAGATGTAAACTTTTCTTATATTTATATAGGAGTACACTGGTGTCGTTGAGGATGTCGCCATCAATTGAATAGTTTGAATAAATACTGGTTGAAGCCCGTGTACAGAAATTTTTCTGCACCAAACTTGTTGTTTATTGTGGAGAATTCAGCCGACTGCCTGATAATTGTACCGTTTTTCACATTTCTAACCCATCGGTTCGAACCACCTTACACCCAGCGTACAAAAGCTTTTTTTAGCCTGTCACGTCAATTAACAGAAGCGCCAGATTGTGGGGCCAACTTGTGGGGACTAGAACTCTGACACGTGCCTGAAACTGTTAGGATAACTCCACTGGTGTACGCCCGATCTGCGTGAGATTCCACGTCTGCACAGGTTAACAGGTTCAAACCTCACTCACAAACAAAACACACCCGGTAAGCACTTGTTATTTGATGTGCGAAAATCTCCTAAGTATGCTTTTTGTCTGAGCAACGGTTATATTCAAAACATATACGGATGACGGTATTCGATCCCAAGCTCGCGAAATTATTTCAGTGGCAGTAGAGAGGGAAAAACAAGCTTAATCAAAGGCCCGTTTACTGAAGTTATTGTGGGGCAAAAATGTTCACCGGGAGCGCTCCAAGTGTCTAGTGTCTCTTATGGTTTAAACCAGCGCGATCCGAGTTTGGGGCGGTTTTACCGTTCTTAATAGGTTCGTACCCTTAGTAATGCAAGCCACTTATCTGCGTGGGCAAAACTCTTTTGTTGAGCAACACTGTTTATTAGTAGTTTTGATTGACGCACCGAAGAAGAAGGAACGGGAGTATGAATTCCTCAATGGGCTGGAAATTCGATTTCCGCGATATGAACCACTTACCTGATTATCTTACGCCGGCAAAAACATCATCTTATGTATATTTGGCAAATTGAATGTAAAGCAGTTTTCCTGCTTGAAAGTGAAAATCGAATGCACCGCGTACGATACACCACTGAGCTGAATGTCTTGGTGTGTATCGATCCAACCCTAATTGGACTGATAATAGCATTATCAGACAATGAACACACCTTCAAGTCAATTCTCTTCAGACAATTTTTCCCTACAAGTAACTGTCCTTAGAATATCCCCTCCCCATAATATAGGTCATGTACGTATTCCTCATTTAAGTGTGCCAGACATTTGTTATTTTCAAATACTAAATAATTTTGAATAATTTTCATGCAGTCTCAATTGGACTATGATTGGTCCTTTCATTTCAGAGGGGTTTGGTAAACAATCGGTGGATTTATTGCTGGGCAACGTTTCGCTTTTGACACAAAAGCTTCATCAGGCCAAGTGAGTAAGTAAGTAGGTTGATTGGGTTTTAAGGCAGTCAAGGAACCAATCCGTGAGATTCCTTAAGACTAGTGACGTGATCGGTGCTGGGTGTTCAGTCTGATGTTCCTGTTTGTTGATTGGTGGGATGACTAAGATTTACGATAGATTGGTTGGGGGGGGGGTCATCTTTAAGATGAACCCGGATTTTTTTCGTCCTCGCTTCTTCAGTCTAGGACACCTTAATGGAAAATTCCTCTTGGGGTCGTTCACAGATTTCGTTCACCTGTGTTCGTCCAAGGGTGCTGGGACAATTGGTTTGGGGATGGGAGTGGGGTGGTTAATTGGATCTAACTCTACTTGGATTTTGTACTTTTAGCAGCACTGATCAAGTCACTGGTCATAAGGAATCTCACGGATTGGTTCCTTGACTGCCTTAAAACCCAATCAACCTACTTACTTACTCACTTGGCCTGACGAAGCTTTTGTGTCAAAAGCGAAACGTTGCCCAGCAATAAATCCAAACCGCTCCGAAACGATGACTTCGCAATCGGTCCCAAACATTTTCCAGTATGATTGGTCCTCTCATTTCTCAGTGTTATTGAAAGACAGACAGACTTCGTACCTCTGTTCCTCTCAAAATCCTCAGTGTCTCAACATATTTTAATAAGCTTTACTCAAACTCAAACTATCTCCCATGTCATCAGAAACTACTGATTTGCTCCGGGTACGAGTCACTCAAACTCTGTTCAGTTTTTTCCTATGGTGAA
This sequence comes from Opisthorchis viverrini, assembly GCF_000715545.1. Lineage (NCBI taxonomy): Eukaryota > Metazoa > Platyhelminthes > Trematoda > Opisthorchiida > Opisthorchiidae > Opisthorchis > Opisthorchis viverrini. The sequence goes on from NW_008751667.1 coordinate 97,703, forward strand.
TATGACCCGAAGTCGAAAACCGAGTTTTCACATCCATCCCACAAGATACGACAATGACGAAACCAATAAGCGTGCGGCATGTGATAATCTACAACGTGAATACAAGTCGAAGTCGACTCACCTATCCGGAAAAAATGCGGTTGTCTGTATGAGTCATTCATTATTGTTCGGAATGAACATGCAATTGCGGATACTTGAGAAAAACAAAACACACATTGTGCGGGATATTACGTCTCACAAGTGACACGTTGTAAGCTCTGGCCAATCAAAACAATTTCGAACAAAGGGCCTAGAAAACGTACTACCGATTTTTTTTCTGGAAAGAACACCAGAGCTGCGTTGTGAGACTGAATGCCTGAGAGGAGCGCGACATCCGGATGTGAAATGCCAGATGCTTGCCAGATTGGAAACCCCGCATTGGACTCCACCAGATGGTTTGTATGATTAGAGTTGAACATGCGCAATTATTGCATGACTCGGAGTCAACCTGTGTTTGTTGCATATGTTCGCGCTTATCAGTTTGAAAAATCAGATAACCGACGTGTTTTGTTTCAAATTAGCCCGGGATGGGAAGCAAAGCAAAGCGGGGAGTTGGCTAAACAGTTATCCATAACGAACTAGTTTGCTAGGTATGGGAAAAATAGTAATTAGGACACCAAAATGTTCCAGGTTTCGTGTCAATCCTTACCGGAAACAGCGAGACGGGGAAAGGTGACAATGCTCAGCCAAATTTTCGAGCTACTGGTGGTAACATAAAACTGCTAAGCCGCGACAACTCAACTCGAATGTTCACTTCTTTCGGATCGATAAACTATCGACTTCTTTGAAACCAATTCAGGTCAGCCGGGGAAATGTGCGATGTCTACGGATGCTTAATTCAAGTACTTACTTTATTTTGTTAGTCTGTAGTATTTAAACTTAAGTGAAGGGTAATTGTTACAAAGTGGAATTATTTTAGTTAAAAAGGCGCAAGATGAAAACTTTATTGGGAAAAGACATTTGTTCAAGTCAGTAAACCAAGCTGCCATAGGAGACAAGCTGATCGACACACAACTCCCGTGCAAGAGGACGATGGCTAGCGCGAACGCCTCGGTGTGAAAAATCAACGCGAACAGAAGCGGAATCGATATATCATGGAATGGGAAACTCAATTTCACCGAAAAGCATCCGAGAGAACCACAAATTTTCAGTTGAATCCAAGGATGAAACATGCTGAAATTTGCTCACATTCAGAAGTCGAGTCTGTTAATGCTGTATGATTACTACGATAGAACAAACAAGAGAGACGCAAACGAACGAACGCTCCAAATTGCGTTCTATCACATTCAGTGCCGTCACTCCCCGAGGTTTCCGCAAATTTGACTGATCGATCGTTGCTTAGTTTCTTTTTATATGAAAATAAGGTCAACTGATAGTATCAGACAACGACATGTCTCGCGTCACCATCTGTTCGTGTTGAGCGCCGTTTGTCACGAAAGGCCTAGTCTTTACATCGGGGAGCGCATGCCGTGACAAAGATAGTGAGGTGGAACCACCTAATTAGAATTCCGTCCTGGCTATAAAGTGGAGTTTGTTCCGTTCACCGAGTCGTATGTAGCCACGCAGCGAAGTTGCAAAAACATCCCGAAGAAGGCCAAGCATCTGTCGGCCTGTTGCATCTACGCGATCTTGAACCTAAGGAGGTATGCTTGGTTTTTCTAAAAATCACACTAATGCCAGGCCGCTACGATATTTGAAATATCGCGATACATGTATATATTTGTAATGTACTACTCATAAGGTTGCTGAAAATCCATCGACAGCCCACGA
>NW_008751667.1:100160-118973 GCF_000715545.1 Opisthorchis viverrini
CTGTGACCACTGGAAATCTGTCGCTTTCTTGTCGGGCCAGACAACACGTACGTCTATATTTTGGCCCTGGTCCCGGATCGATTGGTTCGATCCAAGTTGCTTTGTCTATCCTTCTTGTACAGCACTTTTTCATGTGGTAGCAGTAAACCAAATCGCCGCGGTGTAAGACAGGCAGTAACCAACGACGTTCTCGTGCACTTCTATCGTATTCGCTGGTTCTTCAAACAGTAGCACATGTGGCAGTTCAAATCGTGAATGGCTTCCACAGTGGGTCGAGTCGATGGACCAGCACCTAGTAGTATTTATCTTCTTAGCCCTTCATATCCCAGCTAGTTGCCTTTTGTGATCACCTGAATGACTATTATATGAGACTAAACGAACAAATATCAGGGAACAAACAATCATGTTGCTTGGACTCGGCGGGTTCCTGTCTGGTCAGTCGCAGGTGCTCAATGAAGGCGTCGGTTGATTGATTGGTTTTCCAGATAATGTCAATTGGCACATGAGTAGAAACAGCTCCACGAACTTGTACTTTCATTAGGTTGTCACTAGGTTCCCATAGCCAAAGGACATGAATGGTTATATCCGGACGAATCCCTTGTACCTTAAGGTTGTGGCGCCCACCGGTGTGAGTACTTATGGGACGTCCTTGGCATCCAGAATGTTTCCGTGACCCTCCGAGGGATTGTGAACTAAAATCATCGCTAGCCACTCTCCCCTGTACTTTGTTTTACATCGCTGCCTAGTCGGCCACATTCTTCAGCTGGAAGTCTCCTAAGTACACATGCACTTCAACGAAACTCCATCTTGGGCGAACGACGGACAGCTAGCTCTCCATCATCAAAAAACTGCCCATGAACTGCCGAACATCTCGACCAAATATTAACCAACAACGTACACAAAAAATCATAGTTTTACTCTCCACTTTCTCGGTCGTGCACCCCGATCAGGTTTCACTGTCAGGCATAGTTCTCGCCCTTTGAGACAAGTAACTTCTCTAACAATCCTTACTTCTCTGCCCACAACCCAACCTCACATTTGGGCAGACGGCTGCAGGCGAGATCATTCTGTGGGAACTTCCTATCTGCGAACACGTGATGACCTTCAGGAAGAATTTTCGTTTGTTTGAATTCTCATTCACAAGCACAAACTTCTGGGATTCGTTTTCTTTTTTCATTCGGCCTTTATCGTCTGTGATGAACTTGAACTCGAATTAACCACATTGTGATCAGTAATAGGTTGAGGCAGCGGAAAGAATACCGTTCATTTTTATTGATTCACAACATCTCGGACTCAGCAGTGCTGTGAGCAGGTTCGACCGGCGCAAAGAAGCTTCAGTTTTACCGGATATAACAAGGTATCAGAGCATGTTAGGAGAGAAATCCGAAGAAAAACCTTGTGAACGCGTGGAACATCTTAGAGTTGCATAATAACTGGAACAAATAACCACCAGTGAGGTTCTTCCATTTTTTCAACTCGGACACAAGCCTCTGGATATCAGCTGACACACCTCAGCGACAGATCAGTTTCAGCCATTGAAAAATAACCACGTGACTGCAACCTCATGGCGGTGGTCTTGTTTCAACCTTCCAGAATCTTCGGGTAATTCTACTGTAGGGGAATTTAAACAATCAAATCGATACTTCGGATCACTGACAGTGCCCCCTAAAGATAACACTTTTCGTGTTATTTTTGGTGTGGTCGGTTAACAATGCATTCACCAAGGTTGGTTTCAAATTGCCCACTATCACATATTATGGACCCACGCAGAAGCCCACTCCCACATAAGTAACACAAACTGTGTTTGTTTTCTCAGAAAGTGAGGTCACGAATTATTCAGGGACCCCCAGTTGTGAGTTTTCAGCGATATAAATATTGAACTACGGTTTTTGATCAGACTGCCTCAGCTCTCTCGTTAGACAACGTGTTCCATTCTTTATCTACACAGCGCCGCATTCGTTCTTTTGTTCAAACAAAGTCCATGGGAAGGCTTTTGTCACGCCTCCAGGTGTGAATGATGGGCGTGGTGGCCAAAGGTCACGGACGGCTGGCGTAACTAGACGACTGGCTCAATCGAGGTGAAACTGTTTCCTTTCCAGCTGTGCCCCACATCATCATTCGAACACAGATGAGTGCCGAACTGCCCGTCCTCTTGTCGTAGCAGGATGTCGTTTGTGCGAAAATTAGGCTGTCGCGTCTGCCTGAAAATGAACGCCACACAAATTTGGCGTACGTCAGCTGCAGTCTGCATGTGCTCAGAGCAGTTTAACGAATATCCAAAACGTTTCGGCTAGGTCTCCAACTCGTCAACGGTTAATAGACAGTCAGATGAACAACATTCAGCGAGAGTTAGGCGCTTTCCATCCGTTGTGTGTTATTCGCCTGCTTGCGAATAAGTTTCTGTCAGTTGAAACGTAAAGTCCGGTATAGTTTTCGAAAAAGTTTGGTGATAATCGCTAGATTTATTGTTGGGCAACGTTTCGTTTTTGACACAAAATCTTCGTCAGGCCAAGTGACAAGGTTCCGAGGTTGGTCGATATTTAAGGCGGAAGGAGAACCAATAAGCTAAGTCAAGCTAAATCTCTGTTGGGTGTCGGTCGAGGGATTTTTGTGTGTTAGAGTGGTTGAACAAGTTTTGAATTGGTGGGGAAACCTACATGTGTTTGGGTCCAGCCTAGGGTCTAGTTCTTCTGGTTCGGTTCATTTGATGGTCCATCTTGAACTTCGTTTGAACCTTCTGTCCGTCTGTGTGGATGAGCTTGTGCTAAGATAGTTGTGTAAGAGGGATGCCGTGACCTTTGGTCGGGTTGGGGTTTCCTCCCCCACCCCCCGGATTTCGCTAATGATTGACAACCACAAAGTACGGTACATTAATGTGAACGATTTTGGGTATTTGGGCTAACCAGCATGGTATATGTACAGTTATTTGAATAAAAATATGTTCGCATGGTGAGCGCATGACGCGGTTGGTGAGACAATCTGGCGTTTTGTGTCGACTAACCAGCAGATGGTAGACATCATGTGCCTGTTGACCTTCCAAAAGACTGTCTTGGTTCACCAAATCTGTAACTGTCACTGACGGCCGGACTGTACCTGAATCGGCTATCTGTCTGCTCAGCCAATGGCAGGTACTCATTAGTATCACGTGAGTGTGTATGTGGCTGGTCGGTAACATATTACGCATAAGATTACGACAACAGCAACATAAATAGGACCGTTAAAAGTACAGTAACAATGAATTACTTTAAGGACATGAAATGACATACGACCCATTGAACTTTGTCGTACCACACCAGTGTATTAAATCAAAGTACCTTAGGGTAAATAGTTGTGTCCCTTGTGGATTACCGATATCAGCCCCCGGATAAACATATTTGTCGATTTTGGAACAAACCATATCCCGTGTTTTTGTCAAACTGGGGTAACCAAGCTATATAGTCTGTCCCAGGCAGCATAGAATATACGAATGATTAGGTTCGAGTGTATGGAAGACTTTCTCAAAATTGCAGTGTTCGGTATGAGTAACCGTCAAACACGAACCATTATTATTATTATTATTCAGGCCTACATATGTTACTGCCATCGCAAGAAGTTGTTTCATGGTGCCCAATAACTGGAAAGTACGTTTTGCCAACCGATAGCGACAGGTTGGAGGGGAAGGCTTCATAGTGCAGTCTGAATCCAACGTTTAGGGAAAACTAATAAAGGAGATCACCACCACTATAGATAAAATCTAATAAAGTATTCTTGGCCACTTGGATCTCAACAGTGGGGATTAGAATGTACTTCAAATTGTGAGATAATGCCATGGACGGAGCATATAAAATAAGCCCCTGGTGATGTGAGAAAACACGGAGTGTGACACATAGATACATTGAGGGGCTTATCGACAACAGCTAGCTGTTCTTAATTATACATTGATTTCACTAATTACTCCTATTTGTACACTAATCTAGCCGAATCTCCCGCTGAGTTTTCAGCAACCATATGAGTAGTGTTTTAAGTCAAATGATGATTTCGTTTAATCAGCTGAACACAAGACTTCGTGCTTCTGGCATGCACGAAGAACATCATTCAAAACCGAACAGAGTAGTGTTTTAAGTCAAATGATGATTTCATTTAATCAGCTGAACGCAAGACTTCGTGCTTCTGGCATGAACGTAGGACATCATTCAGAACCGAACAGGCTGTCTCGGATCGCCATCCTTTAGGGATATATTTCTTTCAAGTCATAATTCGTCACTGAAATGTGACAAATCGAGTGTTCATCGAATGCTGGACTAGCAAAGGACCCAGTTAATCGCCAGTGACTAGCGACAGTTCGTATCACTTAGAGACTGTCAAACAGAAAATTGACCTCTCATCAATGAGATTGACATTCGAATAACAACAGTGTGTGCCAGCTGGGTTGGTGCTTGCCAGCCTTCACACAGGAATGCACAGGAACCCTAGAGAGTTCGCCGGTCATACGCCAATCAAAGCCCCAGTTTGACCTGGTGAAATCGAAGTTGTACAGGGAATAACAGCTGAAATTCCGTTCGAATACTAAGTTAATTATACACATGGTTTCCAAATGGATAGATGTCCACGAAAATAACTCGATCATTCCTACGGAGAGTTACTCCTGTTCAGTCTTCCATCACCGTCCTCTTTAGATTAGTGGCCGAAATATATTGGAGAATGCCGGACGTCTGTTCCAGTCCATCTTCCTAACCTAGCTTGTGGCATATTTCCACTCCCGTCACATGATATCATAGTATTAGTGAGAATGAGCCCAAACCAAAAATGTGCCCATCTGCGTACTTGGTAATCCCCTGAACTGAGCTTAGAACTCGTTTTTTTGGCTAGATCCACTACCGATTTCAACCAACAGAACCTGGACGCCTACTAGCGGTTCTTCCAGGATCCTGTGATTTCAGGTCGCTTTGATTGAACGCCAGAACTTGCATCACCACCGGTTCACCACGACAGATAGACGCATTCCGTTTTCATCAGTTCTCCCGGAATCATTTCGAAAACTGTGTATACAAGTGGAATGGGACACACCGTTGGTTGATAGTCATCCCTTGGGTCGACTTTACTGGCGCGATTTCAAAATGCAATCTTATATGCAACCGAACAAAGTAACCAACAGGATAGTGTCCAGATCCCTATGTAAACTACTTTTATGTATGGACGACTGGGCTACACTCCATGTGTATTCCTTCGAAGCTATTAACGTACCACATTCTTGCAGTCTCCTCAAACCGAACTGTCAGTGGATGCTCACCCGGCATCCTCGGAATTTCTTCCATACATTCTGAAGAGCAACTTGAGTGATTCGTTGCATCAAGGGACCCCAAAAAGTGTCCCTACTTGCTGAAAGCACGTGGTAGTCATAAGGACACGAGGGTATACTTGAGCGCTTTTACTCATTTTGTTCAGAATGTTATTCGGGCGATCACTCGCACAGCTGTTTCTACCAGGAGTTTCCACCAGGAATATTTTACTCGGTCCTATGCGACCGGTTGGAACGAGTTCCCTTATGGAGCTGAAGGAGAGAAGGTAAATAGTCAGGGTGCCGCCCTCCGAAATGAGAAGTTTAAGCAAGGGTGATGTCGTAATGCGGTCCAGTTTAAGGCACACTTTGAAGCAAACTGATAGATAAAATTTCGCAAAACCGATTCAACAAATGAGAGTATTCGAGAAATACACTCATTTGCAAATTAATTTGGTTTTCATGAGAGACTCAAGTGAATCTCTCGTTTATGATATTCTCCACCTGAATGTGCCGCACACAGGCCGTCCCATGTTTCAGTTAGTACGATATTTGAGATATCGCAGTATATTTTCATAGAGGAAACTACTCACAAGGTTGCTGAAAATTCGTCGACAGCCCACGACCGGTTTCGCCCTTCTTGCTAGGTAGGCGCAGTCCCCGAATTTCCGTCAAACTTATGTTCTACTTGAACCCAAATTTGACTACAGTTTTTCACATAAAGGCTTTTCATGAGTTGAGGCTTGAACCAAAGAACACCTGGATGCCCCTTGAATAAAATAACTACATACTATGACATGTATGCACTAATTCCATCGACGCGCAGACGAATCTCGAGGAGTCCGGCTTCTACCATCATTAGTCTGATGCCGGGAAGTAGAAGAGGATCATAACCACCAAGATGGTGATGCGGAGGTGTCAGCAAACTCAGCCCAGCATTAGGCGTTAGCATACGACCACATCTTCAAAAACCCGCTTTGAAGATCATAACCTATCGCCTTTGAACAGGAGAATACGTTCACAACAGGAGCGAATTGTTAGTAGGCCCAGAACCTCGAGCAACGATCCTAGGAATGTATCCGATACATTGATCGATGGCCCTTCTTGTTAAGGTACCCCTTCCAGGTTTAAATATTAGAACATCAAATTGTCCGGACGCGCCCAGATAGGACACCAAATGCGTTGGACAATTCACTCTGGTTAGATATGAAGGGCCGCGGAACCCGACAGTCAGTCCCGTTTGTATAATCGCCGTTTTGTTTCCGTAAAGATTGCTCATGTTTGACGAGAATACGGACATATTCTTTGGTTCAAGCCTCAACTCATGAAAAGCCTTTATGTGAAAAACTGTAGTCAAATTTGGGTTCAAGTAGAACATAAGTTTGACGGAAATTCGGGGACTGCGCCTACCTAGCAAGAAGGGCGAAACCGGTCGTGGGCTGTCGAAGCGTTTTCAGCAACCTTGTGAGTAGTTTCCCTTATGAAATAAGAGGTTTGTTCACTATGGGCATTTTCAGCCCGCGAGGATTACTTCGTAGACCGAAATGTCTTGACAATACTGTTTCAATGGAGTTCATCTCTGTCTAGGTTGACAAACTCTCCAAAATCGATTTTTCTGGGGAATTACTAGACAAAGGTTACGGAGTTACCACCGATTGGATAGGACTGTCGACCAGGCAAAAATCACGACCGTTTGCGTGGACAAAAGGTCACAGCAAACTGTTTTTTTCGAACACTGGTGACATTTGCGGAGTCCAGGAACCTCGGAACATGTGAATTTCCGCGGCGAAGATGGAGACTATTTGGCAACATACACTCAATTGCAAATTAATTCGGTTTTAACCGGAGCCCAGACGACATAAATCAACCGATTGTGCTTCTTAATAAAGGTCTATGTTTTCAGAGACAAAAGATCTAGCTGCGGTTTAGCCGAGTCTCTCGTTAAAACAAAGTCGTTTTCATGTGGGGGTATTTTCACAAATTGCGTCTAATTCAGAACATAAGCCAGACAGAAGCTGGAAGACCGCGTCTACCTGAGGGTATTCGTCAACTTTATGAGTAATGTGTCCAATCTAGACAAAAAATCGTTCAGCTGTAGCACCCTTTCGCTGCCACGCCACCCAAGGGAAGCACGAGGGCCGGGATACTGCCAGGTTGCCCAAGCCTATACAGGGGAGATCGAGATACAGAGGTCGGGTTCGAACCACGAACTTTTCGGTCAGTAAATTCGCGCTCTAACTACTTGGGCCATCTCGCCCTCTAGACAAGGACAGTGATTGCACTTTCCACAGGGCAAGCCACTCCTAGCCTTCAAAAAAGCGGTAACCACTCCAAAAATTTGGTTGCTGAGGATGAAATTAAGGAGTTTCCACCTGAAATGTCTCACTCATTCTCCATTGTTGCAAATCGCTTGATGCATTCCTGTTTTGCCAGTAAAATTTCAAGATTTGTTGAGGACTGCGGCGGTTCGTGGAAGCATCTTTGAAAGTGCCGAATGAATGCGGTCATTTTGAGAATTAAGCCTGATTAAAAGGTGAATTTGACTTAATCACAGTGGGATTTTAGTTACTGATGTTTTGCGAAACCTGAGCTGCATAACATTTAATCTGGGACTCAGCAACAGAAGACTAAAATCAGCGCTCAGCACCAATGGTTCGTTGCCGTAGAACCATAATTTAGTTAAAGGCTTTATTTTGAAGAAAATGGTGAAGGTGGACGGGAAAGGGACTTGGTGCTAGCTTGCCACAATCATCCCGAGGTGCCTATACCTCCAGACACTCACTTAGGCAATCTGGATAGAAAATGACAACAAGAACGCCACTGACATCGGTTGGCAGCCATATCTTGTAGTGTTTCCAACCAGGCACGGTGAGGAGCACGCGTTCCCCATCCTGGAAGGCGAGTAGCACCGACAGCACCCAAGCGTTTCGTGATCTCCTTCNTCCACTCTGAATTAGTCATGGAAAACAGCACTCTGTTCGGCAAACAATGGTTTGGCATACGTAATACATGTCTTAAGCAACACAGCTTCTGGTGCTGGACACATTCTTCAACGGAAGTACCCGTTGCACAACCGAAGACGCACTTTCTAACTGCCTCATTACGGATCCGCCGGCAGCAACCCACACGAACTACGGTCACGAGACAACGAATGTCGAACACCTGAAGACGCCTCAGTTCCGCTGCTCGAACAGCCATACAACAAAACAGCCCATACCGTAGCCCGATACACGAGTCCCTCGAAATTCAAGGATGCATCGCTTTGATGCTATAGGTGTTCCAAATCAACAATTAGCCTTACAGATTCGTGAATTTACCCCGTTTGTCACACCACAGTCAGAACTAATACAACTTTCAAGGCGCTCCACAACTTCGGGTGCTTCTCCCTGGATTTTAAGTGGCGTGTTTGGTGACTGCATATCCAGGAGCACGACCTTACAACTTGTGGGCGCAAAGTGCATACCAAAGGACGGGATGACTTTGGTCAGTTCATACAAAACACGTGTGCCTCCTCCATTTTGAAGGCGAAATCGATGTGACCTGCATATTTCAGATGGACAAAGTGTTGGTCATAGGCCATTTGAACACCGGGGTTTCGAAGACCTTAGAGCGTTTGTCTCAGCAGTTCATCAACCACGAAATTACATAAGAATGGAGACAGGGGGTACCGCTGACGAACACGGAAGCTTTTGGACAGCTCTCCATTAACTAATGCCACAGGAATGGTTGTATAAAACCGTCAGACGCGTAAGTTTTTTGCTTGGTTGAATGGTAATCTTAAAGCCGATTTATTGCTACTCAATTACTTTTTGGTTTCATTTTATGAGTACTGAATATCCTCAAGTTTCGTTGTTAGAATTTTGATTAATAATGCGGAGATCACGATGGCCCTTCCAATGCATAGTGTCTTGTAGCTATGCGCCGGAATGCACAAATAGACGTTTCATCGATTGATTAATTTAATTTTGCCTGTTGCTCAACCGGACATACGATGTGGGCAGATGATTGGTCCAGACACGGTGAAATTAGGCGAGGTTGTGTAATCCCACCAAGATGTTATTGGCTGGTGAGAACCTATGGAAGATGCTGCCTTGATATCGCTGACGGAATTTCGCTGCGGTTCGAATAAACCGCGTGACAGCGAACAAGGTCGAAAGATGCCGTTTTTTTCTTTGTTTTGTTTGTAAGCTGGTTTTACAAGTCAGAGTTTTACTTTCAATTACCTCTGACGTTTGGGGAACCTATCAAGTGGATTTTAGTACATTTTATTTCATAATTTATTTATCACTTGGTCGAAATCGATTATTTTCTATGCAACACGTCACCAGCATCGTTCGAATCGATCGGGTTGGCCAGCAAGGAAATTAAATCCAGGACTGCATACATCTCGAGGCCTAATTGTTCAAAGATTATTGGATTTTACGTTGATAAAATGGTGGCGAAAACCTAGAGAAGCAGAAATGGCCAGTTGTTGTCCAGAAATGAAGGTGGGGGTGGGGAGCAATTCGTTTCTCATCTGTGGCATAAACTTCGTCTAACAAATGTGATACTTGTTCCCCTAATGATGAGACTGGTTACTTACGGAGGCTCACCCAGGGTGCAGCAGAAAAACGCATTCGCGAAACATTATACGAGATGATCTAATTGGATTTGCTGCGAATTTGATTCACATTTCTATTGGTGGCTTTTCTCCTAGTAGTTGGAGAGTCATGTTCTAATTTGCCACATTCTCAGTGGGCATAGCCCGGTGTCTGTCCAAACGGAGACCCCCAAGCTAACGAAAGGGATACACTCGTGAGTGGAGAACAACAAAATAGGGTCAACTGGGGGGGACTTAACCGCAGCCTCAAGTAATTCAAAAAACAGTCATAGGATCACATAACTTTGAATGGCTTCCTCGTAGTCAACGCATACGATTATCCAAAACAAACAATCTCTGGCTGATCTCTTCAGACAATCCCTCCAGAAGGGCGTGCATTTAGCGATCCAGCTGCAGTCCACCAGTTCACTGTCCTTCAGTCACACTACCATACCAGTTTTCAGATAAATGACTTTGTGGATGAAAATCCGACAAGATCTATTAACAGATGGGTTGATTTTGACGAATATCTACACTTCTGGACTCACCAATCGATACCAAGTTACTCAGGATCGTGCGCTCAGGTGAGAGGTAAGTGACGTTACATCAAAAGAGCAAGTTACCTATACTCAGATTAGCACAGATGCATACCACATATCTCAGAGTTGTCTTTTCGGGTGTATCGGATATATCTTCAAGTGCCTGTTGTTGACGTTCTCAAAAAGCCTTTTACTTCGTTTCAACAGCTCGGCACAGCTTGGTCAAAATCACAAGAAAGAAGCGGAAAATCAGCCGTTTTTTGTTTATTATCTATTGCTTTATCTAGTCAATCATTTATTTAATTATTGCATATATTTGTTTAGATATGAATAGCCGTGGGGCGAGACGGCTCAGTGGTTAGAGTGCGAATTCACTGACCGGAAGGTCAGTCGGGGTTCGAACCCGACCTCTGATGGAAACCCTGGTAGTATCTCAGGCCTCTTGCTTCATTTGGGTGGCATGGCAGTCAGGCAGTTGCTTCTTTCGGGTGGCATGGCAGTCAGGCATCGACAAGGCGCCACAGCTGAACGATGAATAGCCGTAAAATTCATTCGGCCAAGGAATTCATGTTGTTATTGGCTATCCGCTATTTGGTTAGGGAGTATAGTCATCTTTAATTAACAGTGGATTCGAGTTGGTTGCCTTTCCTCGCATCTCATCCGTTCCAAAAGTTCACTTCGAAGGTAGGCAATTACATAAAACTGACTCACTTTGCACCGCTTTGCTTGAACGGTTGCTGAGCAGATCACGTGTCCAGAGTGCGAACTGTTTGTTAACCCGAAACTCGCCGAGCCATTGGTGCTAGCCCAACACTGAACTTGTGGTGTGGAATAACCATTGGTCATAGGTGTCAACACGATGGTCTTGTCAAGGCAACAGTTTGATTGGAATGGCGCCCTGGATTCGACTGGATCTTGCAAACACTGTGTGCATACGAGCAAGTTGCAGTCCAGACAGTATAGGCGACAAGAACGATCCGGGTGGTCTGAACACTGAACTGTTTCACTCTGGGATATATTATGTATACTGGATGTGGATGACAAACCCTGTTCAGTTACAGATGCGATTCGATGTCGTGAAAGCAACCCTGAGTTTGGATGCCATTTAGTGACACAGCGAGAACAGTACGCAAGATGACAGTTTTCGCAATAAGAAACTGCAGGGACACCGGCTGGTTTGGATTCACACAAATGACATTGGCGAAAGGCATTTGGCTGTGGTCTGTTGACAAGCTCCTTACTTCCGTTTGAATTCAGTTCAGACAGGCGATATATCAGATTTTCCAAAGCCACATTTCTGGGCCACCAATCTTGAGCTGTTGGATATCTTTCTATTAGGTTTTCCGCAGGAAGTTTTGGTATGGTTGAGCATGAGGGGCAACATTCTCGTGGACTGATTGTGCTTATAGTTGTTGTTGTTGTATGATTTAAACTTCCTGTACTTTCGGTTGAACAAACAACCACCCCGGAATCTGCTTCACTGACGGCATCGTCCGCGCTTAACACAGGACATTGTTTTCCTGGCCAAGTCATCGGAAACCACAAACGATTAGCACATGCGACGCATACGCTATGTCCACAAGGAAGCAGTAGAGGATTTTGGAATATTTGCTGACAACCAGGGCAGTGGACTTCTTCCTTTAGCTTCCCAGACAACATCCTGCATAACGCCTGATTCACACAATGCGACTGTGCGACGGCCTTGCTTGCTTGAATCACATCCAGCTTTGCTCTCTGATTGGTCGACGTGATAACCAATCAAACTAAGGATGGCAGAACGTGCCACATCACGACAAGCGCTTAGGTCAAATAAAAATGGTCTTACTCTTTTGAATAAAACCACCTGGAAGAGTTCATTCACTACGTGACGCACAGAGTTCACAACTTAACAGGCACTTTAAGGTGTGTGTCCTAAAAACGTAGACAAAACCAACAGGTTTCCATAATACCGAAATGGGAAGATTGATCCAAATGAATGGTGGCTTACCAACATTCTGGGTTAAGGAATTTCGTTTTTCTTCATTCTATCATCCTTCTCCAGCAAGTATTTGCGCCCAAACTGTGATTGCTGGAACGCTTAAACAAAGTTCAGTCGCTTCAGTCGAGGCTGGAATATTGATTTAAAATACTGATGTACTAGGATGATGATGATTATGATGATGATAATGATAACGGCGAGGAGGAGAATGATTAAAGTAATCGTGGTGCTAGCGTCGACAATTTTGTTCATGATGAGGTGATAAAGAGGATAATAATGATGGGGATGACAGTGTTAACGGCGGTTTGATTAGGGTACCGGCTCTCTAGGGCTGATATTCCCGCTAATGCTGGATTCCTACTGAAGGTCTCGGAGGGCTGCTACAAAGTCTGGTATCTGACAGAACTGTTTAGTTCTGCCGAGAACGGCGATCCGGACTGCAGTCGAGTCAGCATCTGGTTGGTCACGTCTGCCGGTAACCAATAGCAATATTCAGCACCTTTCATCAGGCACTTTTAGTACCATGCTAGAGTTCAGATTTGTCAGACTTCTCATCTTATCTTTCAATTTGACAGTAAAGTCTTTTTTGCCCTTCATTTTAGTTTTCGTATTTGTTTTATTTCATTTGGGAGAGAAAAAAAGTACAGGTTAAGCAAATTCAAATGTCCCGGCGAATTCTGCAGTTAAGACTGATCATCTACAGATTTGGAACGAAATTTCAATCGATACCCTTGGAATTCGATCGGCGAGTTTCTTTAAAAAAAGAGATCTACTTGTGATCTTCTTGGTGCAGTTGAATTTTCGGTCGTTTACACTTCATCAACAGTCATCAGTTGATCAAACTGGTTGCCTCATTTTGCTAATATCAAAACGACGGCGTTTGATCAGCCCTAGTAGGCTTGCAACATGAAGCACCATTGGCAGTGCATCGACATATTGGTATCTCGGATGTCTTTACCGGTGGCTCATTAGGTTGTCATTGAACTATTCATCGAGCTTGACAACCGGCTTGCAAACGTTTAATCCTCCGTCATCGGAACACAAATGGGTGAGCCACCCCGATGTGCATAATGCATCTGAAGGCCGCCGATCGGTCGCACTTTGGGAGCTTCCCGGGGTTTCGTAGGACGCGTACTGCTGAGGATTCTCGGGTTTTTAGCACAAAGTGGCCTCACTTGTAGGACGAATTCCGACTGAAAATCACCGAGTCCCCTCAAACTACCATCAGCCTGAAAGTACGTTTGATGGAGAACAGTTTCAAAAGACGAGGGAAACGTACATCTGAGAAGTCGCCACTCAAGGGGCTGGTCAACATGTGGTCAAGTGATGTCGTCTCCATAAATGATGGCATTATAACGCTCTACCATGTCTAGGTGCGAGTTAATCACACTGGTGTTGAGCCACTCGTGGCCGGAACATAAATTGTTCATGCCACGGGTCAGGAGGCCGCGGGTTCGCGACTCCCTCGGATTTCATGAAATGCGCGCTGCTATCGATCCCCGATAATGGTGAAACAGCTGATCGGTTTTTCAGCCCAGATGAACTTCACTGACAAGACGAAATTTCAAATGGAAATTACCGAATCACCTCACATTACCATCGTTCTGGAGCTTTTTGTCTCCAGTCAAACAACAATCTCTGACGAATGCCCATATTATCTATACTCCCGTTTTTACAGTCTTGGTTCAAATCTATCCAACCAGTATGGCCTTGCAAAAAATCTATATTGTGCAATCAGCTGTTTACTTTCTCACATCCAAAACGATTGGCATGGCTGAAACGGTACGCGTGTAACCTTGGAATGCGAGCCGCGACCAGGGGCCTATTGGTGTAGGGACTACAACAGTCTTCATTGGATGTTTGAAACCACGTGAGCTTTGATACCGGTATAATATTTTCAATGAAGGCCTCATCCTTTCAGTAAACCCAGTCCATACCGAAAAGGTGCGAAGAACTGCTCAAATCGCTGAGAGTCTTCAGCAGTGCGCTTATCACTGAACTCAGGAACTCTCATAACCGCAGCATTCCATCTAGTGTTTAAGCACTGGCCGACTGTCTGTCAATGGCCTAAACTTTTGTGTTCTAAATGTAGTGAATTCTGGATTTTTCCGCTCACCCTTTTATTCTACCTGTCAGTAGATTCCTGGTGTGGATACCCCTTCAAAGTTCGTACGCACATCCCATGGGTTCGTACTTGTGCTTGAGGTTTTCCATCTCAACTACTGAGATGTATTGCTCTAGACTTTCTAACCAATCGATAAATTGCGGTGTAAAAGTCTTAGTCAGCTTTAATTGTAAAAGATCGTTTACATTAGGATCATTCCTGGGTTCAAATAAACTCTTTTCACATTCATGTTAAAGATCATGGAAAAGATGTCTCACCAAATCCACTTTGTTCTCCATAGTCTTAGAAATTGTGTCATGATTGCGTAATCTCTCCATGAACTCCGTCGTTCGATGCTTATTTCTTGATTTTTTATCCGCTTTTATTCCAGTCTGTGGACAATTCTTCTTGGATGTCATTCAGATCTCATTCAGTAGTCCTCATTCATCCCTTGTATTGAACTCTGTGATTCGTTTTCAATTCACTCACGATTAAAAAAAACTTGTAGAATAATCTTCTTCTTCTGCCCCATGTGAAACTGATGTATTTCAAAGCGTTCTTTTATTCCTTTTGCACCTTCACCTTCTATAGTGACGATGTGCGAGCCTACAGCTCTAATAAGCCCGGCAGTCAACCCAGTGAGTTTGATCGGTCCTCTGCTGGAGGCCAGATTGTGCCAAGTCCTTTCTAATGAACTGAATTCGCACTCTCTTCCTCTGAAATGGAGAGAAATGACAGTTCCCTGTCCTGTGTTTTTTCAATAATCTAGAAAACAATGCAGCATTTTTGGTCTTCCCTGTGCTATCAATGTACTTTTCCAGGACTTTGGGCACGTGGATCTGTCGGACAGTAACTTAAAGCTCACATGTTCTAGAATCCGGCAGAATTGTACTCACTTTGCACCGAACTTCTCAGAGTAATTTGAGATGTCGCCGTTTAATACCACTCCTCGAGGTTGTTTTAGTCCAAAGGCATGTTTGACACGGTTTAGCCTATGCTCCAAGTGCGCCCCCACATCAAACATGCCAACTTTGGTCGCACTATGGTTCACTCACGTACTTGCATAGACTTCCTTCAATGACAGTTTCATGGGACGGACGATTCTCATCCCTCATTCTTCCATTCTCTTTCTCTTAAACGCGTCCCAGTACTGATTCAGTAGCATAAGCCCCATTAGCGCCATCCAGATCAACACCTTTCACTGTCGTTTTACTTGAGTAGTCAAACGATACCGTGTTTAAATATGCCGCCTGGCTGTCCAATCTGATCTCTCCACAGAACCACACAACTTTGAAGGAGATCTGTTTATCCAAGTTCAACTAAATTTGAGGCTCTTTTCTTGGAAGAATACTCACTCGTGATGCACATTCAAATAAACTATGGTTATTATTGATTCTCTCCAATACAAAGCGATCAATTCGGAAACGTTTTTTTTGAGACCATTAGGTAAATGTCTAGTTATTTGGTTGTCATTTTACCCCGAAAAATTCACCGAAAGGATTCTTTCGTATTAAATTACGGTGGTAAAATGGGGTATTTTCTTCAAGATATTACTCATAATCTAAAACGTCAGAAAGTCTTCGAGAAATACTCTCAGTTGCAGATCAATTTGGTTATCACGAGAAACTCAACTGAATCTCTCGTTTATGATATTCTACAGCTGAAAGTGCTGCACCATTCAGTTAGCACGATATTCGAGATATCGCAGTATATTTTCATAAAGGAAACTACTCACAAGGTTTCTGAAAATTCGTCGACAGCCCACGACCGGTTTCGCCCTTCTACTTTGGGCTCAGGTTGCTAAAGTCTCTTCGACAGCAGGTAGGCGCAGTCCCCGAGTTTCCGTCAATCTTATGTCCTACTTGAACCCAAATTGGACTGTCTTCGAGAAATACACTCATTTGCAAATCAGTTTGGTTTTCACGAGAGACTCAATTGAATCTCTCGTTTATGGTGTCCTCCAACTGAGTGTGCTGCACACAGGCTGCCTCATGTTTCAGTTGGCACGATATTCGAGATATCGCAGTATATTTTCATAACAGTCCAATTGGGGTTCAAGTAGAACATAAACTTGACCGAAACTCGGGGTTATTACGTCTTATTTCCACAGATAATGCCAAAAAGGGGTATTAGTAAGTATTAGTGATTCTTGTGAAGACCTTCAGTTGACAGGTTTATGCCTCTGATATAAAATACAACACAGTGGTTCTGCCATACTACCCTTCCGATGCCTTGCTGTCATCCCTCCTTCAAAAGAAGCATGAGTACAGAGATATTCTCAGATTGCCCAAGCCAAGGCAGGAGCAGTCGAGATCCCGCGAGAGGATTCAATCCACGGTCCTTCCGGTTAGAAAGTTCACTTGCTGACCGCAAAGCTGCCTCGAGCTCGGCATCAGCCTTCGATAGTCCTACCTCACTTTATCCAACGAAATGGGCTTCATTGCAGAACTTTGAATATCCCGCCGAACGCATTTGAAATTCCACTGTATTTCAAGTGTTTAAGTGAACACTGAGATTTGTTCAGAAATTTTGACCTTATCTCTAAAAGTACCTTTACCATAGTGGCACCTAAACAGCATATTAACAAGCTCCTTGCGGCGCAACAGGTGTCCTAACGTATGAACATGATCAAAAAAGCTTTTACTTGATATCACCTGGAGAATATGACGCACATGTAGAAGCGGTTAGCAAACTACACTCATAAGTTCAATCAACAGGCGTTTCTGACCAGCAGTCGGCAAGCAAATGCTTCAAACTGGATTTTGGGATGCACAATCCATTAAATTAAAGTATCACTAATGTCGGTGCGAGTGTACGGTCACGTGAGCTTTCCGAAGACCTGAGGACAGGTGTTCGAAAAAGCAACATGGCCATTTGGTGAGCTTTCCGAAGACCTGAGGACAGGTGCTTGAAGTCCAGTTGTGAAAAAGCAACGTGGCCATTTAAACTACCCAGTGCACCAGGACACGGCAGAACACTGTTGTCGGGAGAACCAGGTGGAGAGGGGCGAAAGTGCGCCAGTGCCAAGTGTACTTCCAGTTCAGAGGCAAATTTTACAGTGTTAAGAAATGTCGAATAAACAACTGTAAGGTTACATCGGGGAGAAAACATTGTAAACTGGTTCTTCAAAGTGCACGAATCCCAAATGCACGGTGTAAATGTTACAGCGGCCATCATTGCTGCTCGTATAAACTGTCTGTTTTGTTTTCTGTAAGAACCTGAGGACAAAACAATTTTTTTCCGTATTTTGGTCTGAGGGGGTTTGCAAAGTTTCAGCATGGAATTTCCTGCTTATTAGGATTCGTCAGCAGTGTACACCTCGCGAAACTTCGAACCAGCGACCGCGGGCAACGATATCATCAGCTAAGTTTGAAATATACCTACACAGATATCCTCACTGGAACATTTTATTTCTTGTGCAGTTTCACTATTAGTCTGGGCGTTTTACCGGGTACTGGACCAGCTCCAGTTAAAGACCTCATCTTCCGTTTACCGAAATATTTGAGTCCGATTTTCTAGACCCATCAGACAAATCTATGGACCGTAATGCTACGAGTAAGGAAACCCTGAACAACGATGTTTTCGTGACAAGGATAGAGAGTGATGATATTTCACTTCCGGTTCCTTATAAGCGTCACGTGAACCGTTCGATTTCCTCTTCTGAGAGAAGCTATGGCCCAGGCTCCAGTCTGATGCGCCTAACTGGAGAAAGCCCAACGGAACCCGGCTTTTTGAGACGATTGGCTAAGAGCCACAGTCTGCTGAAGGCGTACACTCCCACCTCTATTCCACTGCCTTCGAACGAGGACCAGTCGACAGTTTGGTGTACACATACATACGCCTTACATTTTACCTGAGGAGGAAGGTTCTCCATGCCGCTAGTAAAAGAGAATCTAGAGCGGTGAACTTGTCCATTTCTTTTACCACTGTAGGAAACAAGTAAGTCTACCGACGCCCATCGTTCAAAAGATCCGTTTTTCACAGATCTTAAACCAAAAATGACGCGCGCCCTCTACTACACCAAGCCAGATATTTAGATAAACTCGATTGTATTTAGACAGATACTTCGTAGATTTTCCGGTAATTTGAGAAATGCTGCGATACGGAACCAAATTGTGCCGAGATGAGGTACTTGTAAACCGGTCTCCGGAATCCCGGCAGCCACCAGTCACTCAGTTCAAGGTGACCTTACGCGGTAAGAAAGTTCCATAAATAGTCTCCTGATTCAGCCAGAAGTAAATGCGCACAATTACCATCTTCACACTCTGTGTCCATCTTAGAACCGCCCTCTCCTAGCTCACCGCAGTGAACAGTTTTCCAGTCCTTTTAAAATTGATACAGTGCACGCTCATTGTA
>NW_008751667.1:119139-150792 GCF_000715545.1 Opisthorchis viverrini
TGGTTACAAAACCACACATGATCTCATCAAAGATCTTTTCATCATGTAGACCATTGCACGCTTGATTGCGAAATTTGAGTCCACTGGATCTGTATTGGGTTTTCCTGGCAAAGGGAGAAAGTCTATGAGTGATGAAAGAGCACCCATTGTACAGAATGCCATCGAGCAACTTCAGTCCCAGAGCACCATGGCATCTTCGTCAATAACTCAGTTGTCTCACTTGACCGGCATTCCCCGAGCTAGCGTGCATCGTATTATGAGGAATGAGGAATAATCAAGGCTCGCGTATATCATGAAAATACACCAAAGAATTTGGTGGAGTTAAGAGCAAGAATTGAAGAGGAGTGTGCATGAGTGACGCTTGAGGAAGTTAAACATGCTGTCTTCCATCTCATACCTCCTCCAACTTGTTATAGAAGAAAGAGGCGGTTTTTTCAAAAAGTTTTGTAGTGTCAGTTTATTTACAGTAAACCTCCATAATGCGCACATGTCTGCATAAAAAATAATAAGTGTTTAGATTAGTGTTAAAGTTTTAACATGGGAGCATATTTTGCGTCTATTATAAGACTCTCTGTATATAGATATATGAGTGAAGCCAGTCTACGCTGAAAAGCGTGGAAGCACTGTTGGCAGTGCACATCACAGGAAACCCCAGGGAGTCTGGAACCGGCGACCTCTTGTCAACCCTCTACTTCTATTTCTCTAGTATACGGTATGATTTCCCACTTTGTTGCTTCCCTTTGGCGCCTCTTTCATGCTTCGATCTGAACGCAGTCCGCTCTTCCACTTTGTCATAGCAGATCTAATCTGAATAGAGCACGTGGATTCCACCATTTCTGACCAAGTTTCCTTGAGTGGTCGGTGTGAACTTTGGTGTAATGTTTCCTGCCTTCCTGTTTGTACAGGATCCTATTTAGCGATTCCTTAACCGGCGTACGGAAGCCGGCGTAGTCCCACCAGTTGAGGTTTTTACAATTTGGTCATCTGATTGTTGTAACCGTAGTAGCGCATGTACTGATAAACCTAGGTATGGACGACTTTACTTTTGGGGTTTTGCGCGTTACTCAACGTGGCCCAACTGACCACTGTAAACAATCAATACATCCAGGCTAGTATTTTGAACACTTCGCCGTTAGTCCACGAGCGGTTGATTAGCAGTGCGACTAATTCGCAATCGGACAGGATATAACGCCTCGCCCCCCCCCCCAAATACTCTGTCGGCTTGCCCGTCGANCCCCTCGATAACAACTTCTCGGGTGAATTTTTTCCATTATAGACTGCCTTCCTTTACAGGACAAAACCTCCGTCAGCAATTCCGAATTCTGCTGCCACCGACAACTGTTCCTCGTCACGAAGAGACTGGACCTTACCGTGGTGTGACGGTTTGCGCACCTCAGCGATCCATTGAGCTATACTGGAGAGTGTTCCCGTGACACTCACTCGTACCAGGTTGGTCAATGGTTAGAGGTCTGACGAACACAGTCTCCTGACCCTCCAGATTGGGGGTTGGCGACTTGCTCCGCAGAAATGGTAATGCATTTGCGTATCCCACCACCTGCCGCTGTCTTGCGGTTAGGCTTTTGAGCCAAAGGCTTTGGTTGAGGACCCTAATCGTCCTCCTGTCTAGGTGTGGGCGCCCTGGTAGTATCCAAGACCTCGTACAACCATGACATTCACGACTAATAATACTCTACGGCAGTGAAGCATCGGTGTTGAACACTGATGTCATGTTGTCGATGATAATGATGACGATGACAACTGTTCTAAGTGGTAATCGATGGGACCGAACTGTCATTAAAATCGTACTACCTGTATTCTTATCTGTCCACCTTTCACACAGTATGTTCACGTTAAACTGCGGCTTGCGAACGTTTGCGTTCATTGCAATCAATCAATCTGAATGCACTGTGTTTCGAATTCTGCCCCATTTATGATCATCGTTTGTTTGGGGTCCGAACTAAAGAAAATGGTCACCCTTTGCAATTTTACGCAGCTCGAGAGTTTTCAACCTCTCGCTACAAATGCAAGCTGTCGAGGCAACTCACTGGGAAACAACTTAGATGAAGAAAATACGGCGTGCTAAGATCGCACGGCACGTGGCACGTGTATCTTGTTTCACGGTTGGTTTCCGGTGACCAAACTTTCTTTCATTCAAATCAAATTCGACCTGGGGTCTGGCAACTATGGCAGCATTGATTGGATGAATCCCTATCCAGGACTATCCACACCGTTCATGAGCACTTTGCGCAACTTCCATGACGAACCATAAATCGATGATATCCACCTATCCGAAGTACTTCTGTGTACCTTGATAAAGACGTGTCTCTCGGCAAGGCCAGTCTCCTGCCGGTTACAGAAGCGGTGGAGGGAGTACTCTGTTGGGAGTGAACATCCATCAGCCACATGTGACGTGCGAGTCAAGAAAAAAAATTCACCAAAAGGTGATTTTTCATGAGTGACAACTGTCACATGATAGCGTAGCTGGTAAGCAGGGGATCGTTGGTATATGCCGCCTCCAGGTGTTTTCTCTCACGCTGTGCTCACTTGGTTTTAGCACCTCAATCCTTCCTTATTTAGACTCACAAATACGGGTGGCTTCATCAGGGGGGTTACAAAAATGGGAAAGGATGCAACAGGCTGCGTGCAACATTCGATTAATTTGCAGGATTCCCAAAGAAAAACTACTGTGATTCTGTTCAGTAGGCTGATAGCAAGCAAGGATTCGAATGAGCTTAATATCGATTTTTCGATTCAACCTGACGAGGAAACGTAGATGCCCATCCGTTTTACTTCGCTGTGTATAAAGTTGCGAAAAGACGCTGTGAAAAAGACCCTTCACACACAGACTAGCACACGAAAGAACGACGTTTGCAGACAATTTATACGGTCAGTTCAAAATTGAGTGGTTAAACATGGCAAAAGCTGGAGCACCAAAACCTGAGTGAGAAAACCATCATTGTTTAGCCTAAGTAACTCAACCGACATCCGTCCGGTCTCTCTCTAGAGGACTTGCATAGGTAGAACACACGTTTCGCTTCACTGAGGCCGTTTCTTGTAGACATGCGGTGAACACAACCCAAAGCACGCTTGAACACTGAAAAACATAGCTGACTTTGAGGTGCTGAGCACAGGGGAAAATAAACAAAATTGATTCCAAGAATTGCACTCATTTGAAAATTAATTTGGTTTTCACGAGAGACTCAACTGAATCTCTCGTTTATTCTGCAACTGAATGTGCTGCACACAGGTCGCCTCATGTATCGGTTGGCACGATATTCGAGATATCGCAGTATATTTTCATAAATGAAACTACTCACAAGGTTGCTGAAAATTCGTCGACAGCCCACGACCGGTTTCGCCCTTCTACTTTGGGCTCATCGGGTAGGCGAAGTCCCCGAGTTTCCGTCAACCTTATGATCTACTTGAACCCAAATTGGACTGTTTTCGGAAAACTAAACTGATTTGCAAATGAGTGTATTTCTCGAAAACAGTCCAATTTGGGTTCAAGTAGATCATAAGGTTGACGGAAACTCGGGGACTTCGCCTACCCGATGAGCCCAAAGTAGAAGGGCGAAACCGGTCGTGGGCTGTCGACGAATTTTCAGCAACCTTGTGAGTAGTTTCCTTTATGAAAATTGATTCCACCCTATACTGATGGTTTCTCACCTGGCAATTTGTGTAACTGTCATACGTAAACTTGTAGATCACAGGCTCCTTGTTGATGGGTTGATAATTTTTTATTTTGACAACTGGGTGAACGACAGTCACATGTTTATACGATGATGTACGTTCACAAAGTGTAAGTTATCGCCTTTGCGTGTGACGTATGTCTGTGGCAAGCCACCACGTATGGGGGGAACAATAATCCTTTCCTAAGAAATAACTGTTTGGAAAACATTGCACGCGGAATCATACCTGGGGCAAGGAGTGCTTTCACGAGCTCTTCCGGTTGTGGACTACTATTCATGAAGTTTGCGACTTCTACTGTTCCACCGCCGTGCATCTAAAACGAGGGAGATCAAGTCGCACAAACGGGGATTTAATGCCTCTGAAAGTAGTGCCACTTTTCTGATTTGGTGAGTTAAGTTTCTTTTACAAGATATCAACCTGTTTTGTGACTCGGGGGAATCTAAAGGAAACAAGGTTTCCACTTTGACGCCCAAGCGGATATAGGGTCGGTAAGTCCAAATAAGAACGAATTTATGTGGACACTTCCGACGGCAATGAAAAAGGAGACCACCAGCACCTCACACTTCCGTTTTTAGCATATAAACAGTTATTCCTGTCAAATGCACCAGTCAGGTTTTCACGGTGTCAACAACCGAGCTGCGCCTGGATTTCTCGTTTATGGTGTCACTGCTCACTTAAATGTACTACACAAGGCCCCCATCATGTCTTAGTTGACACAAAATTCGATAAATCATGAAGGAAACTACTCTCACTGTGGTTGGGGTATTTCCTACTTCCCACGACCGGTTTCGTCCCTCTTGGGGCCTTTAATTTACGTCAGAAAGGAGAGATTTAGTTAGAATTCATGTGAGTCACCCGTGAAAACCAAACTGAAGTGCAAATGACTGGCGAGTTTCGTCCAATTCTGGTTCAGGTAGAACATAAAGTTGACGGAAATTCGGGGACTGTGTCTACGTGACGAGCCCCGAGAAGGGTAAAACCGGTCATGGGCTGTCGAAGTGTATTCAACAAACTCATGATCAACAATCCCTGCTTTTTTCCAACTAATGAGGCGTGTCTGCCTTTGAAAATTCATAAACCGAGGTGACTATTGATCTACTGTCTGGAGAGGACTCAGGTTCACGCAGGAGGACTTAGAACAGACGCCTGCTGATCCAGAGCTGGTATGGTGCAACCTATATATATACCTTGAGTTGACGAATGTTCTTGACTGCTCTGCTGCCAGTCACCTGACTATCAAGATGATAATCCTACATCTCACTTTTATCCTGCCGGTAAAAGTCAGCCAATAGTTGATAGGAGGGAACGCTCGTTCATGATGACGTTTGATTGCATGAACTACATAGAGGTCGTCTCTTTTTCTGCTGAAACGATATTCAACAAGTTCAGGTGGTCTTCTCGACAAATCCTCATCTGCGAGGTTGTTGAGGAAGACTGATGGAAACACGAGGACTATGTCTATCTGGGGAGTCCCAAGAAGGATGAAATATGGACTAGTCTGTTGCCGAGGAGTTACCGTCAACTTTGTAATCAGTGTTGCGTGAAGAAGTTCTATAACGCTTAAAAATCTGGAAACTACCGTGGCTTTATCACCCTCGTTGGGAAAACTTCGGTGAAGGGGCCTCTGAAGGAGCCAGAAGGTGCGTCAAAACGAAACTTGTGTTTATTGGTCTACTAATTTCATCATTATTCATGAATGGACAGATGTCAGAGTGGTTCACACTTTTTTGTCAGTACATTTTCTTTGGTTTCATTTGGTCGGTTCAAGAAATTGCTACTCCAGCGCTTGCTATGTGCTAGATCAACTTAACTGAAATTTTCTGCTCATATGAGACCAGTGATGTTAGAGTGCTTTTGTTCGACGGAAGCTCTGCATATTCCATCTACGGATTCCAGTCAACAAATGACCAACAAGTCTGAAGGTCACAGGTTGTCGAAATACTTCGGGAATCTAACTCACGGTGCAGAATTAACTTACGAGAACTTACAAGTCTACCTCAGTAATGACTGACCGAACATAGCAGAGGGGTACAACTACACCATTCGGTTTGAAATCTTCGCCAACTAGCAGTGAACTATGGAAGCCACCTACTCGTCTTCTGGCATTTACTGGCTTCCGCAACAGACTTCCTAGCAGCCGTCTTGAAACACCTGAACCAACGCTCACCGGTAAGACTTTACCAGTTTCTCCCATTATCCAGTAAATCAGAGCGTGTCTGTAGTGTGCTGGCTAAATGGTTACAGGTCCGTGACGGCACAGCGCAGTCACAGTGGTGAGCGTGAGTGCTGTTGGTAGTTTAGGTAGCCTACATGGGTACTGATTTGTTCTCCGAGCTGGGAAATGCCATTGAAAATGTCTCATCATTAATCGAGGTAAAGCCATCAATCCTTTCTTAGGGAGCTCAGTGGAGCTTGGCTGTAAGCCGGTGTTTTCGGCTTGGATATTGGTGTAAGTTTTAATGCACGGGCTACTGGTCGTGACCGATCTTCCATCACTATTGGCTGTTCGGTCCGGTGGCAGGGGAAGGTCATGCCCAAAGGTCACGTGAGCATCGACCAATAAGGACAAAGTATGACAAGCAATAGAACCGCTCGCCAAACCTACCAATCACATTCGAAGGTCAGTCCTGACTAACAGTAGGTATATTAACACCCACACACTACTGCACAATGGCAGCCATTGGTCAACCACTAAGCTCCACGCTTCACCCTAGCAACGCTGGTAATGTCGCCTCGATTGGTGAAGATAAATCTGCAATGAAATTACCCATCCCAGAAAACAAACCAATGATCACAAATTCGAAGTACACGGATTCATGGATTCACGGATCGATACGCAGGACCCAAGTTTCCCGGGTCGGTTTTGTTCTTGTCGTTCAGCGGCTTCCGTTCACCTAAAAGGCACATGCGAAAAAGTGTGTAGCACTGTTCTTTAAGTTCTCAGCGCGGGGCAGTAAGTTTGCCACTGCAAGGACTGGCATAAAAATTGAACTGGGTTCTAGATGGAGCGTGGATAACCGTCGGAGGAAGGTTATTCCACGCAGTTCTGTAGTCTAGAGAAATGGTTGGGTGCCTCACTAAATATGGCTGTCTTCCCTCAATCCCACTGGCTGTGACAACTGAATCGTTCACAGACCATTCTTCCCAAAGCCACCTAATTTGGGTTGCCCGTCCACAGAACTGTTCATCCAAGCATCGAAGTGATGTAAGATGATGCTTCCTGACAGGCGTTATCAGCCGTTAGCGTTGCATTTGCTTGCATTATTTTCTGGAACGTGAAGATAATGAAAAGAGTTTTCTCGGATCTTGCAAGCATGCCGGAATGGGTAAAAAGAACATACTGCCTTCTGTGAAGGTTTTACAAGTTTACCTTTACATCTGCTTTTCTAAAAAAACTTGTCTATCGGGACGGCCACGGGTCCCCTGGGCTCAGGACCCCAACCGCTAGAACGGTGACCCACATTCTCATATGCTCGAATAACGTATCGACAGAAATGTCCTACTGCACGTCGGGAAAACGAAATCCGTCAATAGGCTGTGAGTCCTGTAAAGACTGCAGGCGTAACTCAAGATAGTGGATTTGCCAATCTTGCTGACTGAGAATTTAACATTGTCTGTGACCTGTCTTTGGCACGTTTCAACCAGAGCCATGTTCACCTTAGAGTGAAAAAAGATGTTTTTTTCCAGTTGGAATGATCTTCCACCGGCTCAGTCTTCGAATCTCCCACAAAATCGGAAGGAATTACGTCGTACCTAAATACCGCCGGATGTGTAGACTGGTCCTTCAGATGAAGGTAACAAAGGTAGTTCGCATCGGACAGGATTGCTCATATGACAGCCTTTCTATGAGCCCAGATAAAACACCCCTAACTTGGTTACTTTTTGACACTTCCATTATCTTTCCCTCTTCGGAAAACACACAGGTTAGAAGAGAAAAGTTGACCATTGAAACGCAGCTAGTATGTGACGTTTTGCCAAAAACAACAGAAGAACAATGGATAGGGTCTGCACTGGAGGCCTGAATATTTTCAAAAACTTTTCTCTTTTGGTTGGGAAGGAGAGGAGGGTACAAAAAGAAACCTAATCAGTAGTATATCATTCGTTTTTCGAAAATACAAGTATGCGACGATTTCACCCCCACGGGGGGGGGGGGGGGGTGGACATAAGTGCGAATAGTGTGTAGTTGGAGGGTTCGCTGAAAATTGCTCGTCAGCTATGCACAAAATGACGGTCCAAACATTTCCAGGATAATTACTTCGAATTAAGATAGCACCCTTAAAGTGATCCTGCCTAAATAACAATAATCGTTCAGCTGTAGCACCCTTTCGGTGACTGGCTGCCATGCCGCACGAAGGAGGCACGAGGGCTGGGATACTGCCAGGTTGCCCAAGCTTAGACAGGGAAAGTCGAGAGGTAGAGTTTGGGTTCGAACCACGGACCTTCCAGTCAGTAAGTTTGTGCTCTAACCACTTATTCCATCTCGCCCCCTACCCTGTCTAAGATACCTTAGTCTCTAATTCGATTGAACGGAAACCATCACGTGAAGTACAATCAAATTTTATTGAAATTCTATGGACCATAGGCTTCCTAGATTGTACTGATGATGGAGAATTTTGTCAATGACCAGGTTTCGTCACTGCTTTTGCACTACTGCGCACAGTCCTACAGATTTGGGTTCTATAGAGATTGTCAGTATTTATTATTGTGAGATCAAAAACCAGGCTAGCCAGAAACCGGCCATTCGTTGCGTTACGGATGGACCACACAAACGGTTCATTTTGGCAGTATTGCGGTGAATTATGTAGGCATGTTGTGATCTGTTCTGACCCTCAAATTAGGTTGCCAAATCACGCTATAGCGACGCTTTCCGTTTTCCGAAAAAAACGGCTGTGAGCGAGACTGGCGTTGCAATGTCAGCAACTAGAAAAAAGTCCATCACTGACAAAGGTTATACAAACAAAATTTCAAAAAAAACTAATGGCACCGTCATAGTACCTCACCGTAGCTATTTCCTGCACATGAACAAACTGCGGAGGCAAGGGGTTCGGATCAATCACCCGATGGCTGTATCACCTGTGCATATAAGAATATCTATTGCGATTGTCACGGGTGTTTGCACTGGGTAAACAGCAGACAACTGACAGTTTGCATAAACGACACTCACAGGGGCCGGTAAGACAAGCCAAATCGTGACTCAGTGATCCAGCCAACTGTGTTGACGGCAAAACATTGATTGACCAATGCGCACGGCAGTAATGTGCTGATGTGATGTACCCATTCACACGACATCTTCGTGAGACATCTGACAGTCATACCTAATTCACCACGCAATTCAAGGTCGCACGTGACAGGACGATTCAATCCCAAGGCCATACATCAAACATGCACGTGACAGCATATTGACTAGTGCTCAGCAAAGCACGTTTGAAATCTGTCCTTTATTCCTCGATAAAGACTATCTTGAGTGTTGAAAAGTCGGACGCTTCCGTTGCCTATAGCTGCTTTGTGGTCATCAGTGCTTTCACTTGGAACCAAAAGCTCTTTCCATCGATTACGAACTTTCAAAATAATCGACCAGTCTCGCTTGTCATCTGTAGATCCGCTGTGTTCCCATAGGCCACGAGAGAAATTTGTAGCGCAATCGCGAAGAATGTCCGCATCATATCGCGATAGCCTACCTCATGCTCCGAAACAGTCCGGACATCAGTAGTTGTCATCTATTCTGTACGTATGCCGTTTTTACTCGTACTTAGAGTATCCTATGACGGGTCACGGTTAAACATGGCCTTATGAAGGCTCAATCCAATAGGTAGAGTTTTACAGATGCATCTGCTGAGAGCTACAATCAATGGCACTCACTTAGCTGTTAACTTTTTTATCCACACCATCAACTCGCCCTGCCAAACCAGTCAGGACGCTTCTTTCCAAAGGTACAGTGTAAGTTGGATTCTTAAACTCAGGTGAGCTTGGCGGTATGGTTGCTACTGTGTCCTTATCAAATTCTGTATGTCCAGATACCTTACCAGAGAGAAGGGCGCGAGAACTGGACTCCGGTTTTATTGCATAACCTTGGTCAAGCCGGGGCTCGAACCGAGGACTTCTGTGAGTGTGTGTACGAGACTGCGTTCCAATCTTAAATTCTGAATAGGCAAACACGCCACACGCCAAGCGATATGGCTGTTTCAACTGTTTCAACCGGTAGGTGCCCTGGTTATATCAGTCCAAGAACCTGTCTACCGCCTAAAGCCAAGCAGATCCATTATCTTGATGGCTTGTATGTAGGTACAGCGTGTGTAGAATTACATCGATCTGAGTGACGTTCTCCCAATCAGACCTGATGTACTGGTCAGTACTGGTCACCACGCGTGCCCAATATCAAGTGGACAGAGAGTCAGGGGATATGCATTGTTGGTGGGAGCGCAGTCCTTCGCCACACAGCAACGCGCTAATGATCTCCTCTCGACTGGTAAGCAGAAGCTTGCAACCAAATCGTTCAATACGGGGTGAGGAATACCAACACTCTTTTCATTATCGATTGGTTTATAAAAGCCTAAGATAGATAGTTCGTAGCCAAGCGTGCTTAGTGTCCTTAAGCCTTAAGATTGACCGGCAGAACCCAAAAGTTTGAAGTACATACTAGGCAAAAATGGAGCTCCCAAAAATTTCCAGAGAACACACCTGGTGATGATTTCATTACCGCCACCACCTTCAAGCATCAGTTATTCAGACAAAAACTGCAGTGTAAATAGAGGGAAGAAAGCCTGGGGGTTCAAAATACTGTTAAGTTTCCACAATTTAGGGAGGAACAACCAAGATGGGCTTTGAACACTAGCCTGAAGCAATGTTCAACATACTCCTCCGGCCAGAATTCACCATGGGGTGGTGCTATAACTTTGTTACTTTAAATTACCACTGACTGATTTGTATATTATTCCTATAAACCATGGATTCGAGTTCCACTGGAAGTCATCATTTGTTGATCAGTTGTCATTCACTTAGATTCACGATTCATTAGTGGCCCAGTGGAGTGTATATCACCTAAAGGGAGAGGATATTAGTACACAGGTGATGATAGCCATAATATGATTTAGAAGGTATGTGTACTAATAACGGTTTTTATTATAGTTGTCGATGTATAAAATAAATGCAATGCGAAATGTAGATCAAGTCAAAAGGGGAACTTATTGTTTGTGAGAGTTCCTCGGTGAAAGCTCGGACGGTGGGAACATGTTACTTGGGGACATGCTACTTGTGTCCCGTAATTGACCGTAGACTTGAAGAGTTTAGTTGGCTCCCTGCCCCCCCCCGGACCCCGGAGCACGAGTATGTGTTGACTTTGTCGTGCCCTCCCATATATGAGCAGATTTGACGTCCCGACGCATACAGGACAGGAACTGACCTGTTTTCGGTCTAAGTTCCAAACGAAACACTCACGTGGTTTGAGTGTTTGCGGAGCAAAGGAGTCACGTGATCTAGTAAGCAAACGAACGAACACACCAATTTCTCCAAAGGCTACCAGGTTTAGTTGCTTTCCAAAGCTTCAGTTAATTGTGCTGTAGACTGTAAAAACAAAAAGTAAAAAGTGGTACAGTAATACTGTATTAGCTCATTTGATAGGTGTACCCATTTGCATTCCACTCTGGTTTTTTTGGGGGCTCACCTGAAACCCAGTTGAATCTCTTGTACATGGTCTCCCCATTTGGTATGATACTTGAGGTATTGCAGTATGTTTCCACAATGGAAACTACCCATAAGGTTTCTGAAAGCCATTTGACGTCCAGATTCATCCTTCTTGGAGCTCACGAGGTAGGCGCAATCACCGAGTTTTCGTGAAATTGACCCCCTGTCTAAATTAAATTTGAGTGAAATTCAAAAAATGCACTCATTTGCCTACCGATTTAGTTGCTGGACACGACCCGGGGGGCAAGATCATAGTTTTCGAATTCGATTTCGAGTTTTCTATTCATCCCCATCAATCGGAAAAAATTTTTCTTTCAGTGCCTGGGGGGTCCATTGTTCAACTTTCCACACTACTGAGAACAACCTAAAGCTTTACTGCCCTAGTATATGTATATGTTCCGTCTGTCAAAGAAATCCTTGCCTCTCTCCACAGACAAGCGGTGATTTTGGAGCTTGCCATATTTACCTTCCTTCTAGCAAAGACAACTGGAGATCAGCTCGGTAGCGTTGCGCTGTTGGAACTTATCCGATGTGGTGATGAATAATACTTCTCTGGTTTTGCACATTTAACCCTGAAGGAGAGCGAAGTGACAAGCGAAGGGATCAGGGTTAAGTTGCGTACCCCATGTGGAGTGACAATCTTTAATTGAGTTTGCCCACACGGTTTAGTTGACTCCACGACTGTCTTGCGATTGGCGGCCTCCAAGTAACCCAGCATGAGCGCTTGTACTGGAAGTTCATTGTGGTCAGGAAGATACGATGATCAGCAAACAACTGAAGCAGTCGCTGTCCACTATCTCCAGGCTGAGCGTCGACTGCAAAGTTACCACTGCAAACGGTGATACTACTGATGGGAAGGTATGTGAGTAGTATGTTTTCTTCTTGTAAATTCGCTTTGCGTCTCTTGAAAAGGGAGATCTGTTGCGGAATTCGTGGAGTCGCTTTGTAGCATTTGCTTGGAGTTGAGCGATGAATGAATGAAGGGGTCAATGAATATTCAGGAAAGTTCACGAAGACGCGTCCAGGAGGAGATGGATGTCCAGTTTTTTTGTAAATAAGATGCAAATGAGAATTTTGCTGCCCTGTCCGATAGCCTGTAACTGGTCAGTTGGCATTTTCTAGTGAACAACAGCAAAGGCCTTCTCCCTTTCACTACATGACTGTACTACTTTGGGGCTTGGTGGTCCAACTTGGGCATTTATACCATCCGCCAAGAGTACTATATCCGTGCTTCTTGTGGACTGAATCATTGGAGACCGAGATGGCGTCTTACGTGCATGTTTCCCAAACATACGACATACATCTATAAAGGGGGGAAGCGAGGTATCAGCCTGCTGCCCAATTTGACATTGAGTATCGATACTGAAGGCCACAACGTGGGTCAGCTCTTTGAAAGTTAAAAAGTTATTATTTTGTTTTTTTCCTGAGTTATAGTAGAGGTTTGGAACGGTACTTAGTGGACTGTCAGATGGGGTGGGGCAAGGGGAGCTGGTGAGCGAACAGCCGCAAGAGGGAATGATACTTCCTGGTTGCCCCGGCTGAAAAAGGTTTTGTTAAGGTATTCCGTCGTACTCATTTAAATCAAAAGGCCGTGAGAAGATGTAGGGTTTTGTTCGAAGACCCTGACTATAGAGTAAAACTGAAAACCCCGAACAGCGAGACAGTGGTTGTTAGAGCTTTCTTGGGGGGTCCTTCCCGATGCCAACAGTGTGACCCCGTTGGCTGCAGGCCAGACAAACCCAGACTGCTTTGTTCTACAAACTCATATCTACCAGCATCGGTGTACCAGATTCCAGTATTCTAGACAGAATGCTTATGAACTAAATAAACTATCGGACTTCGAATAATCTCTCGTGTAATAAAAATGAAGAAAAAAACATAACTAAAGTGGAATCGCCTTTGATAGCAAGATATTCGTTCAAAGTTTTTGTTCAGCGAAATTCATTCACAGCGCCAAAAAACGGATTGGTGTGCCGACTCGGTACATTTAGTTCTCTGTTGACTAATTGTTTACCTCATCGCCAACAGCTTCCTCAACGAAGGAAACGGGCCTGCGCTTCACACCACACTTGTCGGAGCGAGAAAAAAACACGGTAAAAGTTTACTAGGATTATTTAGTTTCGATTGATTCGTCAGTGCGGGGGACAGAATAATTCACCCAAACTCCCATGGCGGTTTGATACAACATAGACTGGCCTCATTAGCGATCCCACATCCGTTTTTCCGGTACATATAAACAATTAGACAAACAGGACAACCGGGTCGGATGAATCACAGTGCAGCGGTTCGCCGTGACTTACACAGGGAGTCACAGCTTGTTCAAAATCACTGTAAACCGTCCCGTGCATCAAAACAGTGATATACGACAAAGCTAATCAGAACGCGCCACCTAAACATTCCAACTGGAGCGATGCTGACTCATCAATGTCTGTCTGACCTTGGGGTACAATAAATCACATCAGGTTCATGTAGGCTACTCACTACACGGTGTTGGGCCGCATACAACATGTGGAACGCCACAGGCTTTCTAGAATCCGAATGAAACTACAGACTGCGGTTAGTTTCCCGCCGTCTCACCAGAACAACAAACAGTAGTATAAAACTTTGAGGGACGACTTTGGTTGAGTGTACCGTCTGACGTTTGCTAGCGTTTTATTCGAAAATGAACGGTAGCGGCATATTCCAATGGCCTAGCATCATAAGTCCTTTCCAAGCCAGACGGATCTTCTCCAGATAAGTCCCACCATTAAGGCAGAACGTGCATGTTCGTAGAGTTAAGCCCCGCCACTTATTTGCCAGCTCCAATTCAATGTACGCACACAACCTTGACCTATTTTTGATGAAAACACAATTCCTTATCCGCATCTAGGCTCAGTTTGTGCAAAAATTTTCTCCGTTCGGATGTAAAACCGCAAATGAACTTTCTGACGCTTTCGATTTTCGCTTATGACAAGGAGACAGCAACATGTTTGTTGCAAAGCCACGGAGTGATCCATCAGCAATACTAATGCAACAATGGCCACCAAATGATACTTTCAAATGGTTCTGACAGGTGCGGGTGTAATGACCGACAGTGTCGGCAAGAAATCGGTCTTCGAAAGGGAACTTGGCTGGAGCGGTCTAGGATGGAGTTTAGGACAGTAATTCTATTCATTTATTGCTGCCCCAAAAATTCGGCAAAAATCAAATTCTGCTCAGAGGAATTATCTGTTAGCCACACCGCCGTTGACTTGAAGAACTTTCTTCGCGAAGTTTGCGGCTGGCGACTTTTGCAGACTCCAACAGTTATCGGCATCGAGATCGATGAAACGCTAATATCTCGCCGTAAAAACCACGCAGGGCGATCTTTAGTGGAGAGCTACTGGTGTGAGTTCGTCTGGAGACAAAGGTACCGAAAAATGGATCTTTTCGTGCAAATCGTTAATGGCATGTCTCAATTCCACCCTCTTCAGTAAAAACTAAAAGTACAACTTTCATATCCTCTTTTTTCTAATCTTTTTTTGGGGTGGCGGAGGTTGATTTTTTGGCGGGGCTTATCTGGGAAAGATCCGGTCATACCACCAATTATAACGACACTCTTTATCTGTTCTGCAAACACTGTTGGACGTCAAGTCAAATAGAAATGAGTTTGTGACGAGATATTTCACCTCTACCTTATCCAATTTACGATGTGCTTCTGTACCAAGAAAGAAAGTAGGCATCAGACCGAATCTTAGGCGAGATAATCTATCGAAACAGACAGTTGTCCACCTATCCATAAGAGTATATGTATGGAGGTATTCACTTGGGTAAGACTCAGGGACTGTTCGGACATCTGAATAGTTGGTTCGATCAATCGATAAGGCAACAAAACCTTCTGTTGCCAAACATACTATAGAAATGGTCCAACTGCAGTCGCATACCATTCCGGGTTGTTCGTCACCTAACCAGGGAGCTGAGCAGACACC
The DNA here is from genome assembly GCF_000715545.1 of Opisthorchis viverrini. Taxonomy (NCBI): domain Eukaryota; kingdom Metazoa; phylum Platyhelminthes; class Trematoda; order Opisthorchiida; family Opisthorchiidae; genus Opisthorchis; species Opisthorchis viverrini. The sequence goes on from NW_008751667.1 coordinate 134,457, forward strand.
ATTCTTATTAGACGCTTCAAAGGATTTTTGTGTTGACAAGAACAGACCCCATTTTACAGCACAAAATCATCCATAACCTCACTGCCAGGAAGTTTATCGAATCTGGCGAATATTCACCCGTTCGGTTCCTCACTTCCTACCCAAATTCATGAAGTGAGCATTCCTCTTCGCTCTGTCTTATTGCCCCATGTCCACAATATTGATTTTTCCCACATCCGACAAAGCTCCAGGCTGTTTAGCTTTTATTCTGTACGTGACTTATTTGTACACATCATATTTATTGGGATGACAGTCTAAGAAAATGTCATTAAATCACATGAGCTCACAATTCGTTATTTGTCCTCGATGGTTCTTTCAAACATCCGTCGACAAAATTGCTTCATCGCACTAGCGCAGTAATACAGCAGACAAACAGAACAAAGTTAAGTTCAGTTGTGATGTGTAATACAAATGGTATTGATTGATTTTACTCTTCTTGCTGTTTTGGAGGCATATTCAAACCCATCATGGGGGAATGGCCTCATTTGGGCAAATTTCGATACATTATTGGGTTAGGCTTTTAGCGGCGCTGAATGGTACATTCTCACTGTACGGTGCTCGACGCTGGAAGAATGATCGAAAAACTACACCTCAAGATGTCAAGGGTGGATCGTAAGAAAGAGGGGAAAGTCAAGTTATAAGTTACAGGTAGTTAATTTATATAGCAAACAAGAAATGTCCACGAACTAGACACCAGATTTGGTAAACTTAAAAACGTTGATGACAGCACCATGATTGACACCTCAGCGTCACTGACTCGGTCACTAAGCACCCCAGTATGACTAGAATAGAGGGCAGAGGGTTGTTAGTTTTTTGGAGCAGTATTGGTTTGGCTGAGCTGACACCAGGTGATGATCAGTGAACTTGTCATACAAGTGTTTAAACTACAGAGCGCAGAATCTGTTTAATCTCTAGTGTGCTTATCTCAGTTTTACTGTATTTTGGAAAGACATGTGAGCAGTATTCAGCCAAAGTGTCCTGAGCGTGAATAATTGGGCATCGGATGGACTTACTTGTCGTTAAATTTCCACATCAGTCGACAACAACTGTTGGCTCACACTCAACAAGCATTTGTTCTGCTGGTTGGAAGAGCCCTACCGATTGGTACTCTGTCTTGCTTATAACTTGATCGACCAGGTCTGACAAATTTCTCATGTCGGAAGCAAAACGTAAGGTCCGCAACATATCTGATAGTTTTTTACAAAAGCCTTTCTGGAAGGCTGATCTCGTGATCATTTCCAAACACCTTCCATTTGCGTGAATTCCAAAGGACCAATGCAGGTTGGGCTATCATGGTTGATTTTGTGTACCGTAAATTAATTAAACTCCGTGTTGATTCCTCCGGCAAATCAGCGGGAATCAGTGGTTATTTTTATATTTGTTGTGACTACTCATGAGTAGCATGACCTGCACCCGTTTATTGAATCCAGGTTTGCTTTCCCATTCGCTTTAAAGTGTGTTTACATTCTAGGCTCTTCTCGCCAATCAGGCTTCGCTTGCAATCCGTGTCAGCTCTACTCATTTTCGAGTGTCTGTCCTGACAGAAAGCCGAGCCGCCTGGTATCGAATCCAGATACCCTCCGGTTGCAGACAAGTGCGCTACCAGCTACACCAGCTCGATTTGTCAGGGAGCCCTATTATTGTCGAGATCTTGTTTTAAAAGGCCCTAAACACGCATTCCAATGAGACAAGTGGCACGTGAAGGTTCATCAGTCTTTCAGCTAAAGACTGCAAGTATATTTAATTTGTACCAAATTCAGCGGACCCCTTTTTTCAGACAGTTTCAATGACCTCCCGAACATACTGACTGTCTTCTGTACACAACCTATTTACACTATCTGACTGCCCGTATCCTGGCGTTTTTATATCATAGGTAACTTGCTTTCTATTGATTCCAGGAAACCCCGCTGCCTCACTATCCCTTTTCCGCTCCTGCAGATTGCGCTATTATTGATTATACGCTCTTCATCATTCATGATGTTTATAGAAACGAATCTCAATACAGCATTTACTGCCCTAACCAGTCTGTTTCTACTGCTCGCCGAATGCAAACTGCGTATAGTCTGATATCTCCAATCTTCTTGTAAGATTCCTGATCGCCCGGATCGTACATTCGGTTTAGGTTAGTAGCCAGTATCTAGCACAACCATTAACCCATCGCTACGCGTCAGTACGCTCCCTGACAACCCCTCGGTTGGTGATGAAACGTTTGCAATCAAAACTGCCCAGCTCAGCGAACAAGCAAACGACCATCCAGCAACTGCTCAGAAATCGCGTTCCATAGACCATCTTATCCAAATTTTTGTATCCTTTTGGCAGTGTACTCATCCATTTTTGGTTCAAGATTCCTCCGCGTGGTTCTGTTTAGATATTTAAATTCACACAAACACCCAAAAGGAACCATCACGGTAACTATGGCATGTAGATGCCGTATGTGCGTTATTTTCTTAGTCAACCTTAGTATGCAAGCTTTGAACGTTTCTTTGAGTATTAATTCCATTTTACTCTCAATGACCATAATAGTTGGACTGTTTTTCAGTGCGCCGGACAGTACCATGGGTGTCTTCCGTGAGACGTGTCTTCTGTACTGGTACGCGAACACGATGCGTGTATGCCATCCTGGAGCACGTTTCAAACATTTTGAACGAATTTGTTGCACGATCCTCGATGAGTTTGCACTCTCACCTCTCCAAATAGTCTTCAGAAATCCACAAGTTGATAAAAGTTAGGTAGGTGGATTTTTTCCAGTCAAATCAAATACCTGAATTCCATTAGCGACACATCCGCACCTGATTCTAAGCTTTACGATGGGGAAAAAACAGTACATCTTTTTCGACGACTGAGTCGTTGGATGGATTGTCATCAACACGAATTAAAAACACCTAAGTCATTAAGGACTGGACAATAAATTCATCAAAAAAGCTTCACGCTCATTTTGAGCCACAAGTGACCTGGTGGAGGGCAGCGTGGGTATCTTGTCAGATACTCCGGTGTGTGGTTTGTCTGCTCTGCTTAGGAAAACTCATCCCCACTCTAACTGTCACGGTAATGAAGTCAACTCCCCGATTAAGCGTCAAACGGATGGACACGGTTGTCTTGGTTAGTGGAGGTGAGGAAGGTATTTGGTGCATCAATACGCTGTCATCAACTGAATTGTTATCACTAATGGTATATCATAACGAATCAAGATATACGGGCTGAAGATGAATTGATGGTTGCTTCGCAAACCGCTGAGAGCTGCCCCCATCTGGTTGCCCAAGATGAAATGTTTGCAGACGCTCGCCATGTCGCAAGCCCTCCCAAATATTTTGGGAATGGTTTCCTTACAAACGTTTGCTTGCGATTTAGGGGGCTGTTGACAACAAACAATCTTACTGTCTCCTATGCAATGAAGACAATCATTTGAGATGTGGGTTTGAAGAATGCTGAGTAAGTACCTAATTGCACGCAGTTTGTCCAAACAGACGAATACCCCGTGATGGGGTTCGAACTCACGACCAGTTACTTCCTAGAGAACTCATCCAACAAGCGAGATTCCACAAGCTTCAGTCCTTTCGCAGCATGTGTACTTGCGTTGGCCTGAGACGTTTCTGCCTTTCACCTGTTCATAGTGTGTGCTACATTTATATTGTACTTTCCTCTGTTTATCTACTCGAGCCAGACAATATTGATTCTACTGTCTAAGAATACGACTAACCGTCAGTCGGCCTCTCTTCCTTTTGTGCGATTTCTGATTCTACATATCGCTGAATATATAACGGGCGAACCGACTTTCACGTGAAATTACCTCTGTTACTCAGTAGTTATTGTACAATGTCTTTACACATAGTAAGCAATGAGCAGTAATCACACAGGGGACACAAACACCTTTAATCTATTTCATGGGAAGCACCTTTGGCTTTGTTTCAAGTTTCACATTCTCTTGAATGACCATTCTGGTTTCCGTGTGCAAGTCAAGTTTCAGTGAACCTGTGACACAACAAACGACAAACAATCAATATGCAAAATATATTCGTTGATGCAGGCAAAGACCATCAAAGCCAGTCTTATTTTCCACCATACTAATGAGTTACTCAATAAGCGTAATGAAGGGATCGTTATGACTATTTGGGGGGGGGGAAGAAACACATCTAATTGGTTGCTCGATTGCTGCCTAGTCGAACCAAACTCTCTCGAGACACGTTAGAAACTCCCGATGACAAATGGAAAGCAATCTCAGTGGATTAGTCGTTGGAAGTTGGGGGGACGATTGTCAGACGTGAGGTCGAACTGTTTCCCAGTATTCATTATCATGTCGTCCGGTTTTTGACATGAGTCCGTCTGATATGCTTTATCAATATTTAATATGAGTTGCTGGCTAAATGCCTATGAATAACTTCGTTCGTCACATAAGCTTCGATCATTCCTGGTGCTAGGTTTAGGTTGACCAATGGAACCACCGGTTCCTCGACTTTCACGTGTTGTCTGCCTTGTTAGCCGATCGACACTTACACGACATTCGGGGTTGCTAGTATGTCACGTGGACTTAATGTTAATTTTTCGAAATGCAACAAACATTATCGATGCTTCCAATCAGTCTGATGAGATCCGACGAAAGGATTCTGTATCAGACATCCTGTGATTCCCTAATTGATCGTTTTACCGTTCACGAATATGCCGACAGTTCATCTGCACTGGTCATGACGCTGTGACCGAATAATTACAAAAACAGGGCTAAAGACGTGCCTGTACGCGGACAGATGAGTTGCCTAGAGGGCGAACAAATAGATAGCACAAGCTACATACTAACAAAAACTAGCTAAAGAGCTTAAGTTGACTAATGCACACGTTGTTGTCCCTCCGAACAAGAGGCTTTCTGGAGAGGGGGGGAGGACATTTTCACTTAAGGCTGCCAGTCTTAGGAGTAAGTTTTGCCGACTGCTCGTAGTGAAGTCCTCAAAATAATACGAGGAAGTGATAAAGTTGGGGAAACTTCACATCATGGCATCGGGTGCAAGAATGATTCTCAAACTTAAAAAGTTTCCGCACGATTTGACTTCCGAGATGTAGGCAGGTTCTACAGTGAGCTATGTCAGCAGTGAAAAAGGGAAGACAGTGCGAATACACAGGACGAGTGAAACTTCCATCTGAGCAGTCGTCACTCAACGAGTCAGTCATGACGTGACCACGTGATATGGGTCCCGTGACTGAAGCATGAGCGGTGCAATATCTAGTCTAAGTGAAAACTAATCACATTGCCGCTCAGTCGATCGTAGCCAAAGTAAAAAAGCCGCAGGTTCAAAAGTGTCGGGTTTTGTGAGGTGTACACCGCTAAAGATTTGCACGAGGGATGAAAAAAGCTGTACTGTACTTTTCGGCTTTTCATCAAGGAATGGCCTCAGTGACTTGAAGAAACCTCAGTTAACAACCGCATATTATCCAGCTCTCTTGAAAGAAGAGATTGAAAAAACTCATGCTGAAATGAGTGTCGAGCCCAAATCATTGGTGTGCTCAAAGCCAACACATTCTTGTGTCTAAACGAGTTCCACTATTGTGCTGCGTACAGCAATACACTATGAATCTCAAATCAAGGTTTGATTTAGTTTTGAAGACAGAGCGGAGTAAAGAAACGCCAAGTCTAGCTGGATCTCGAGTTCCTGAAAATTCAAGAATAATCGCAAATGATGATGTCACATTCATTCTAGTTGGTTACCCTGTTCTACCAAATTTTGCGCTCAACAATCACTCCAAGTTTTCGGATTATCAGTAGTGAGCCCTCGTTTGCAAATCAAGTTGACACTGACGGGAGATTTAGTGGAAATTCCCCAGAGTCTCTGGTTTATAATATTCTTCAACGGAATTCGGTGCATAAAGGTTACTGTATGATTCATTTGTAAGGACAGATAAGATAAATAACTTTTCAATACTACTCATAAGGCCTATGGTAAAGTTACACGGCTCACCACCGGTTACAATCTTCTTGAGGACTCCTCAGATAGTCCTAATTAAAGGGTAAAAATTCGGGAACTTGCTCTGCCTAAGAAGCCTAAAGAAGCGAGAAACTGGCAGGTGGCTATCCAGAGTTTGTACTGACCTTGTGAGTGGTTCGAAAACCTCGATCTCTACCAGTCATTTCTCAGCCATGGTCCACGAAAATGTATCTAGTCGAAAACGATTTGGAAACTACTTGCTATCACACACACATAAGACGTGGAGACTATACAGGGAGATCCTCGTCAAGGAGCGGATAAGTACCACTAAGCCTGTGGAACTTGAATTCAAAGGTGCTGACTATGGCACAGCTGTAGTTACACCTGAAACGCAAACCGCCGTGCGTTTTTTATCCCAGTTGAGACTAACCAGGTAGATTCACTGCGAATCATTTTTGAACGGCTTTGTTATTTACTGCAGAGCCAGACGGTCAGCAAGCTTAGCTGCAGACGCCGGGGCTTCCTGGCTTAGCCAGTGCGTCCGAAGTTTTTTTTAGGAAGTTCTGCCATTTGAGAAGAATCAGTGGCTACTCACAACTTCTTGGGTGAATTGGAAATATCGCTTCTCCCGAGTTGCTCCTGATTGGTGTGTGGCAAGTGCGGCAAGTCGATCCACACAGGACAGAAAGCCTTGCGAGGGAAAACAGGGCCTACTAAGTCCGTTTTTTAATGACGTCAGTGAAACGTTTTGACAATTTTCGTTAGATATCCCAATGAAATTCTCAAGCCCACAATCTGAGTATCTTGTAGAGCTGTGGACAACCAACAAACAACTTGCACTGTCTCAAAGAGGATTTCAAACTTTGGAATGCAACCCGATAATTCGTGCATCTATCCTGATAGCTGGAGGCGAAGTCATGCGACCATTAGGTCTATATCAAAACAATCCAGAATCCCTGGTGGATAATCCAAGGGGTTTTTATCGAAGAATCTGTTAAAAGCTACGACACACGTCCAAGTGAAGAGCGTCATTTTTTGGTGTGAAGTAAACACTTCTTGAGTGTTGAAATTTCACAGATCCACTTCGACGTGATGTTACACAGCTATCCCGTTTTTATCTGTTACGACAAGACAGCTCTCTATGGTTAGATGAAGAAATTACGTTGTTCTAACAAACCTTTTTCCGAGACTTTTTGGCCAAATCAACTTTACGACTTACGGTTCCTGGCAGGACATTGGTATTTTTTCAAAGTTAGTAATCTCTTCCAATTAGTATGATCGTTTCAAAGCGCCTTCCGAAAGCTGACAGTTACTGGATCGTAGGTCGAGGACCCAGGCAATCCGCTCAAGCACAAACACGTTCACCCAGTCAGATGCGATAATACGAGTGTTTTCAATGTATTGTCCTGGTGAGGTCGGAGGACATTTAAATGTTGATCGAAATTCCAGGGTTCGAATTCCGGCACGATGAAATCTACCAGGAGTGAAGCTCAACTCCAATGCATCCATTAGTTGAAGGAGAGTCACGCGGAAACCGAAGATGGAGTGTCCAAACCAGAATGACGTGAAAACAACCTGTCGTCATATTCATAATGCACTACTCATAAGGTTGATGAAAATCCGTCGGCAGCCCACGACCGATTTCGCCCTTCTTAGGGCTTATCAGGTAGGCGCAGCCCCCGAGTTTCCGTCAACCTTATGTTCTACTTGAAACTTGAAATTGCACAAAATTAGCTAACAAACACTAATTTGCAAACCAATTTGGTTTAGCGACAGACTCACCTGAACCCAGCTTGAATCTCTCTTTTGTGATGTTTCCAGGCAACTGAATGTGCTGCACCAGGCCGCTTCATGTTTCAGTCGCTACGATATTCGAGATGTCGTAATACATGTATATTGTTGTAATGTACTACTCACAAGGTTGCTGAAAATCCGTCGACAGCATACGACCGGTTTCACCCTTCTTCGGGCTTATCAGGTAGGCGCAGTCCCCGAGTTTCCGTCAACCTTACGTTCTATTTGAAGCCAAATTGCACGAAATTAACACATCCAGTTGCCTGGAAACATCACAAACGAGAGATTCAGCTGGGTTCCAGGTGAGTCTTTCGAAAAACTAAATTAGTTTGCAAATAAGTTTATTTCGCTAACCTGTCATCATTTTGTCATAGTACTTACAACTTTTCACTTGGAAGTTTCACCTACAATGATGTTTTCATATATTGTTGAAGTTCTGCTGAGGAAGAGAGTGCAACGGTGTGGTTGAGGTGCAGGCCACAGTAAAAACTGCCGACCATCATTCCTTTTGTAAAGTATAAAACTTTTCAGCAATCTGAATTCGTGAGATTAATCTCCCAACATAGGTCCACCCTATTCGCATACGAACCAGGCATTCAGTCCCGCAGTCTGCCAAATTTATTCGATGGCGCCTAAAACGTCTGTATAAACAAGAGGAGGCAAGTGTCGCTTTGCTTGCCCAAACACACTGCACTGTTTCTCTGTGGACAACTTATTTTTCGTGCGTTCCTGTCTAAAAGCACACTTCACACAAACGGGGGCACTGAATGACGCAGTATGACTAATCATGGTATGCGGTAGACTAATTGTGACAATCCTATGGCCTGAAAAAAAAACGTTCTTACCACTAAGACCAGCCTTCTGATAAAGTTATCGTTCTTCCAACCTATGAAACTGTGGACAGAGCTTTGTGGGCAACAATTTTTTCCCGATCTACTTACCTGTCTTGTAGGTGCGTGTATGCATGTCTGCAGGATTTGTTGGGGCGGTGGATACGCAGTTCTAAGAACTGCGTTTGTCTGTACAGGGCGCCTAGTTCGGTCCGATAGCAGGCTTCGCTGCATGTTGCTTGCTCTTTTCATCGTCGCCATCAATGCGGTTGACTCAGCCACAGGGCAGTGCAAGATGTGAGACTGATACAGTCGACCGCAGTTCTTACGGAATTACTTGGGGAACGTTTTGCCAGACCACATCGGATACGACCTTGAAGACCAAGATAGTTAGTTAATGTAAAAAAGGCTGTTTTGCTTTTTGGACCTGCCCTGCTTGGGTCCGGTTATCACCAATGCGAAGGGCAAGGTAATAAAGTCAGATTTACCCGAGTCACATTGTGAACCGAATTCCGGTTTTAATCTTGAACAGAAGGGAATCCGGTTGTTTGGAAATACGGGCTTCTACTCAAGTGGCTACTTTGTCAAACCGAGCTCCAGGGACATTGTGTATTCAACCAGCTGGAGTGGTACGCCAGATTCATTTCATCTCTTGTGCAGAGGCCGATGATATTGGAGACATGAAATCACAGTTTTCCTTTAGAAAGATATGCTTTTCTGGCTCGATTTCGTCTTGACAGATAAAAACGCACAGGAATCGACGGCCAAAGGTAACCCGAATCCATTCACGGTCTCATTTCCAGGAATCTTGTCAAATCTAGGAATTATTCGAATCTCCAACTCAACTTGGTCCCTCAGCATTCCCCTTCTCCTCATCTTAACGCATCCTATGCTCATATATCGATTTTTCACTCATTTCTAATCCGGTTTCGTACTAAATTGATTTGTTGACATAACCACTGTAAAACACGGTACAGTTGCGCCCTTTGATCATGTGACCCGGAAAATAAGTAGCAGAAAGAAGAGTAGAAAAATACTAGAATAGAAAGAAGGCTGACGGAGAATGAAATGACGGACAAAACCGGTAGCAGCCTTGGCAGGGGCAGAATACAATGGAGTTAACTCACAGGATATCGCGGTGGAGAGACAAGTAAAAATCTGTCTCTTTTCTAATTCGCACTATGCTGTCATTCTTATGTGAGACCTAACCTTTCTGAGGTAGTTTCTGATTCTTTTCGAACCCAGCAAGGTTGGGTGGACCGTATGAAGGGAACCGAGTGTTGTTACACTGATCTAACAAGGTGTGTCTCATTCACAAGCATACAAAAATTCTGTACATCTTGTACTATTAATCCAACTGACGTGAAATATCCCTCCATTACTCTTAGCTGTGGTTGGAGACGAACAAGCGGAACATAAAATTCACTAGCCCAGAAGAGAAAATGTCTCAACCGTAGTTGAGAAAGATAGCTGACTGCGCACTGCCGATTCCTCGTTTCTCAAGAGAGCAAACCCAAAGGAGAATGAAACATGAGCACGAATGTGATCCAGCTAGGATTACTTGAAGTTAGCCATAACAATGGGAGCCTAGATTTTTTTAACACTGAAACAGATCTGTAGCACTTGTAAACTGCTCTTTTTCATGCTCAGTATCATCTTCCTTTTCCCCATCAATATCAGTCACATCGCTGTACAAAAGTTTGTTTTACTGAAATACAACCGCAACGGCCAGCTTCTTGGGTCCAACGTGACTTTGAGGCTTTTGCTGAGTGAATGCCGGTTGGCTGTAATTGGCTGCTACTAACTCTAAACGTGAACAAACATTTTAGTTACAAACACTGGACTAATATATTCACACTTGTGGATTAATATTGCGATCACCGGAGATTCTGAATACCCGGAAGTTGGAAATTTTCTTGGTGTGGTGGTTCAACGGAATACGGAACTACGGAATCTCCTATTTTGAACTGTGAGTCAACACTTACTTGGATTTTCTCCTTGTGACTTTGTAGCTGGCTTAAATTAGTAATTTGGTTCTGTTCACTAGAGACTCCATAGGGCCGTTAATCATTACAGATCGTTTGGTTTTTGAAACAGCTGCACCATCATTGTATAGACGGGGNTATAGGGGGGGGGGGGGTTCTACGGATACGAAATTGTCGATTGGATGTTTACCGTAAGGTAGCTTTTTCTCACTTTCCTTGCAGTTAAGTGCAATATTACAGTTTGGACTCATCCATAGTGGGATCTGGCGCAAATATCCGGCTTCTATTTCGAACCGACTCGACTTAAATGTTGCATACACTACGCAGACTTGGTAGGCTTCCCGTACAATCTGAACTTAACACATCCGTCAAAACCTCCGCGTAGTGATCAGGCTGAAACAAGAGTGGTAGGCCCTGATGTGTCCTTTGTAGTTAACCGTGGGATACGGCTACTGGTTACTGACTGTCCATTAGAAGCGGTCCGAATTCCCTCGGCATAACCCTTGGAATATTCCAGGTCTAACTTAATATAACACGTAAGCACAAAATTCTCTGCCAGAAATGGGCTCGATTTCTCATGCAAATGTTTCATGGTTCATGACCAAACAGTCTTTTAAGTTTCAGTGATAGAAGCTCTAAAAGTTGGAGGGTTTAAACCGTTTCAAAACGGGACCTCTGACATTTCTTGTGGCCTTGGTTTGAAAGCACTCCATTAGCCGGTCACACACAGAGGCCTACATGCTGACCAACATTACAATCTATCGGCGTCGTTCTCTGGTAGCGTCTGACTGTCTTTGCCAAGAATAAAAGGTCAAGGGTCCCACGTCTTCGGCAAAAACTATGATGAGTGATTGTGTGATGGTGACAAGGGGTCAACTGAAGAGTTTGGGCCAATAGTCGACCCGTGCAAATACAAAGTATCAAGTCTGGATCTCACGGTGCTCTCTCGACTACAACTACGTTTGTTCTTTTGTTAACACAGAGAACCACTTTGACGCTGACCAGAGAATGGGAGATGGCTTGGTCGTCCTTGGCAGAAGATGTTCGGAAAGTCAGGGCAGATGGCAGTGGTGTGGATTGGTGATTCCTTCGAGTCATGTGTGAATTTTTCTAAGCTAGTAGTGTATACATGCCACTTTTCGGACCAATTTTTAGAGCTACTTACAAAGTCACTATTACTGAGTATGTTGCTCAGTAATGCCATCCCCTCTTTGCGGAAAACTGGACGAGACTGAAATACTCGTGGCTGATCTACAGTTGTTCTGTTGGGACCTGTTGTCATCCTTAGAACGCGGTCTTGTGTGGCATCAGCTCCAGTAGTTTGGAACATAATAACAAGTTGTATCGTTACAAAAGGGAAGCAAATACAATCGCCGGTATTCTGTCAGAATCCGTCGATTATATCCTACCTGGGGTGCATGGTTTACACTTGACTACTTTAGGAAGGAAGTATAATCCAGGGATCAAACCAAACAATCAGGTAGCCGGCTGGTTAATGGGTGATGGTGTAGAATGAATATCTACCGCAGACAACGGTCTACCAAGAAGTCACCGTTCTAATCTTATATGGCGTCACCTCTCTGAGGAAACCCTCTAGGTTTTTGAAGGCCTCACACGCCATCCTAGTTTGAAATATTCAGCTTTTATTGCCGACCTAGTTGCTGTGTACGTTTCCACTGCCCTCACAAAAGCATTGCATGAGTCTCCGAATTGTGTGAGAAAGTGAAACCACAAGGCTCCCGCCTTTGGACATTACTTTTTTAATATCAAACTTTGACCAGCTTTTGAAGTTCAATGTTCCAGGGGTAGATGTTGAGATTAGAAGCCGCGCGAATTTTTGAATTTCACTCATCATATCTCTATATCTTATGAGCCGTTTCAAACCCAATTAAGCATTCGTAAACTCTATACGCTTCCAGCTTTGTTATATTTTGTATAAATGTACTTTTGGTCGCTGATCGATTTTGTAATCAGCTGGGCGGGACCATCAAATGGAATGCAACCACTGCATGATCAATAAGATTTAATTGGGCTAGCAGTTGACAGTCCATCACTGCGAGTGGGCGATCTATCAGGCTACAATCCAGCTATATAGCCATTACTGCATAAATTCGAGTAGGTTGTTTCATACAATCAATGGTATCGAGCTTTAGTAAGATTGTCAAAGTACATCGAGCAACGATAATATGCGCGGACTGTGGCGATAGGCTATCCCCGGCTATATTGCCTGATCCCGACTCCTAGTACAGCGGAATAATAAGAAGACGAGACCTTGGACACGACCGCAACGCTCCGAAGAACAAGCGACTAACAAGCGATAGCGGAAAAATGCAGTGCCTATGTACACATACATCCATTGTTTGACCTTGAAAACGCCGGAATTTCGTTAGCGCATACAAAGATGTAGAGTTTTCGGGGATATTGATATGAAATAGTTTTCAGAGTTTGCCCTAATCCACCGCAAATTTCCCTAGTTCATTTGGAACCTTATGTGTATTAGAATAGCTCTGTACCCTTGGTGGTTGTAAAGGCTTTATACCAGAACCAACTCAACTGGCTTTAGTAAATTTTTAGGGCATAAAGGAGGAAAGTGTACCACCAAGGTAAACAATCCTGTAGAGTCGTAGAAACCTGACGTGTTTTTCTCACAGGATATGTAGATCACCTGTTTGGTGACTGATTGCTAGTCCTCCAAGGTGATAGGAGTAAAGCCGACTTTTTAAGTGAGACAGGCGGTTCACTATTCTCAGGTAAGCAGGTTACACCCTGCCATCCCTACTTCAGCCTGATCTTCTGTGAACCAAAACACCGTGGTGACAAGTTTTGGGTTCACTGTGACTAATTAGATGGTGTTGAGATACAATATACTTTTGATAAAGCTACACCTGAGTTTCTTTTGAATCCAGTGTAAACTCACTGTTTACACAGGTGTACTCATACTCGGAAGCCAGGTTTTTTGAATAGTGAGACAGCTCAGTCGGTGGTTCGAACCCAACCTCTGCTTCCCGATTTCCCTTGTACAGGGTGGGTGACCTGGAATGATCCCAGCCTCCGTGCTCCCTTGGGGTGGCATGACAGCTAGACATTACAAAAGTGTTACAGCTGTGCGACTTGTCAATCGTAGATTGTTGATTTCAATGCGTCCAACCTCGATTGGCCACCGACACAAGTCCCGTTTATATTTAACAGGTCTGTAGCTATTTACAAAGCCGAATTCATATTCGAATGTTGTAGTTATTGTTATCCGATAATACTGCGTTCTGAGCTCCTTGCACACACGCACAAAACTTTTCACCAGGGGGCGAATAGTTTACCTCATTTTGGAACAACCGGACACAGTGCGTGACACCATAGGTTATATCAGTCCCTTTAAAGTGTGAGTCAAAATTACGCCATACAGAAAACGTAGAGTGCTTATTTTCTTGTGTGCATTGAAAATGTCTAAGCTTTGTCAAAAACTTACCTCTTGACCTAGGTCACATTGTTGTGAATTCTTTTAGGTTGGAGGAACAACCACTGCAGTAAATCCAACCTTCGAATATCAAAGATTTGAAAACGGCCCAACGCCACAGGTCAATCCCAGAACAAACTCAGGACAAACACCGTTTTCTCTTTATACTCCGAACACAAGCATGAAGGTGCAATTTTGAGAGTCACTTGAAGTTTCAACTTCTGGATCACCTCTCACTGGGATAAGTTCATAAAAACTACAGTCACTAATTCCTGGATGCCACGCTACAACCTGCACAATGGAAGCACAATGGAAGGTGCTAATTGCGCGGTGTCGTTACCTGAATAGATTATTTTTGAGATGCCAAAATAACGATCCACATTCCTCAAGGTCGTTTGGGTACCGATTATTCTATTCGCGCAGGAGAACTTAGGACACACATAGGTGAGTTTATCCTACGGTTCGCAATATTTTCGACAATTCCATGAGTTTCCTAACACTGTCTGCCACAAGCGTCGACGCGCGAAGCATAAATACGGGCAAAATTTTTTAAATTACCATTGCGCAGATATTGCAAATCAGCAGTTGGGGAGGCTTCAGAGATGCCAGCGGCTCGACGCACAATGCATTTTTCCGCAAAACCCCTGCGGGTGAAATAAAAACTTTAACGTCAAAATGCTGCACTTCTTTGCATGTATGCTCGTTCTAAGAATCCCACTCATCTGCCGTCATTCTTTTGCGATTTGTTTTAATCGATCTCTTTTGAAAATAATTGGCGTATATTCGGCTTTGAACTTCGTGGGCTATGGCTTTGGAAGAGGCTTACGTTGAGAAATTTTTGGGTATGTCGTTCTCATCCTTCACGGCATTTGAGATTGAGAAGACCTTAAATGAATACATGAGGGATAACATTGTGATATTTGTGCGTTCATCCAGTAATCGAAGCACCAACACTATTTTGCGTTACTAATGGGTGTACTACAAATGCAGCAGGCACCCTCCAAGACCAACGGAAAGCCGTGGAATCCGAAGAAGCTAGTAAGCCGAGCGTATTTTCTAATAAAAAAATTACGCGAAGCACCAGCTGTCCAGTGCGGTTTTGTCTTATGAGGCAAAGGAACCAACTGGCAGTTCCCTCTTATTTGCTGGAACGTCAAAGTTTCTGTACGATCGGCTTCCAGTCACTCGACGCGTCCGTCACAGTCCGGACGCATCCTTGTGTGTCAGGGAGAGGAAGGTCACTATAGCCACATATGTTTCTCCCGATGGCAGCAGATGGCGTTATTCCGATGCTTTCCAGATGTAGTAATTGTAGACGGAACGCATGCAACAAACCGCCTTGGGTAAGCTTTTTACAGCATCTAATATTCGGCACTTAGATATAAACTATACACATTCTTGATAACGGACGGCAAGCTGTGGTACGATCCTTATATTCGATCGAACTGCTTCATGCAGTGCACCAATTCATGAACGTTGCTGAATAGGCGGCTACCCAGGTGACTCACGAACAAGGGGGTGACGTCCACTGTGTACCCTTCAGCAGGCACGGGCGCAGTTGCAACGACCGATTGCGACGAGGAAGCCATGACGAGTGTGCCTGGACGCGCTGCGCAGCCTATTTTATGGAACACCTCAACCAATGAAATGGGAGAGCTAACATTTTTCTTCGATGAATGTGTACTACTGAAAGTTTTCATAGTAGTGTAAACTTTACGATGAGTGGCGTATCCGGTCATGAACGAGAAATCAGTTGGTGGAGATAGTGATATTCGCGCAAATGCGTGCGGCAAGAGTCGTGTTCGGCTGTGACGTTATGCTTTGCTAGTTTCATGTCCGGAAAGCCATCAGGAAGCACGTATGTATCATTTAATATCCATGTATTTTTGGTCACAGACACATTCTAGCATGATTCGCAACCTATAGCGGTAAACTCTGGTTCTTGCCAGCAAACTTGCACGACGTTTAGCAGATAATTAGCGTGCACTACGGAATTTTTACTGGCAACAAAGAATCATAGACCGAAATTTATTCGCACGAATGCGCCTACGCATATGTTGCGTCTCCAAAGGCCATTTAGATTCTAGAATGATGAGGAAATTTTTTCCGGTGGAAGAATACCTGTAAGTTACGTTCATTGTATGAGTCAACGTTTTCCACAATTCGCGATTTTTTATCATCAGTTAACGTATTCACAGTCGGTGGCGTTTATTGACCTTGAGAATTCGCTCACTCAAACAAATCGCCATAGCAAATGATTTTCAGTAACGCAGGAGCATACACATTATACATAGATATTCTACACTATGAGGTGGCAAGTCTGAAAAT
>NW_008751667.1:150925-167250 GCF_000715545.1 Opisthorchis viverrini
ACCACCCATATATATATATATATATATATATATATATCGGAATGTGAATGCTAACAATGGACAGTTCGTTCTTGTTCCCGGTACTACCGGAATTCCGGATTCCGACACAACTCAATCAACCAGTCCTGTTCCTGCATTTGAAATAAGCTCAGTAGGTTGTAATTGGTGAGAATGTGGCACCAATCTAACGGTAGTGGACGAATATCAGACGACTTAAATCCTGACTGCAGATCTCGTTCGCGTGGAGTTTCTAGACTCGTCAAACCACACACCCTACACTTGAGAACTGGTAGTGGTTATTGGGCAACAAAAGCAAAGAGCATTCTGTGGTCCAACTAACGGGCCTTGATTTCCCCGCTTTTGCATAGAATTTTTGCTATTTTTTCTATAGAGCATAGTAGGTTCTCTACGGAATCATTGTGGCAAATTTCGGTGAGACTGTTGGCAATCTATAGCCTGGTTTGATTTCTCCAGGGCTCTCAGGACTAAATTTCTTTGGTGAACGGTCTCTGTTTGTCTGTCTCATCTGTACGAACCCTTTCTTGAACTGGTGCGTTAACAGCTTCCTTCCAATGCTGTGGGACTTTGACCTAATGTGGTGACAAGATGGAGAATCTCGCCACTGGTTTACCCGGTATGTCAGGTACGGGCTTTAAGAGCTGATGGAGGTTCGGCTCAATACATTTTTCACTCTCTCTGTGCCATTGATGAACACTTTGCTCCGACCCTATCAACGACCCACGGGTCGAAATTGGGTATTTTTACTTCCTCACCAGTGGCATGGAGATTTTCTATAATGACTGGACAGTACGTTTATTTCAGTGACGAAAGCGCCTGCTGTGGCGTTGAAATCGACTCTGACAAAGCCCATCACTATCATTGTAGTTTAGTTTTACCAGGGAAGGTTATAGAATACTTGGGCTTCACCTTAACCCAGTCTCATTGTATAAACCTGGAACTGTCTTTGCATCCCTGAGCATTCCATGAACACCTGGGCCGAATAGTTCAATTTCTGCGGCCTGAATACTTTGAAATTTGTTCCCGACCGTATAATTCAGTATTCTAAGTACGCGAATACATTGGGATGGTCATAAACCCCAAGTTCAAACCGCATTCATTGCTGCAAGCCGATTTACATGGTAGTCACATTAGATCCCATTTTTGTCAGAGGCTTTGCGATTTCCTTTTCCTTGATTTTCATATTATGTGGGACGGTGAATCACTGAAACTCGGGGTACCATATACTGATTGTTTCCAGTATTCAGTTGGGCCACGTTGAGTTAGGCGCAAAACTCCGAAAGTCAAATTGTTCAGATAGAAGTTTATCAAAGAGTGCGGCGGTGTAAATACATTGATAAAATAATAAGACCGTACAAACCTCAAGTCGTTGAACTACGCCAGCTTCTATATACCGGTTCCGGAACTGTTGATTCCAAACAGGAACCCAAGATTCTCACAGACTCAAGGCAGGGTGGCCACAAGATGGCAAACCCACGTGATGGCTTAAGCAAGACGTGTGATAGTAAGGCCAAAGAGCGGTTTACGTTTAGTTCCAAACAAGTAAGACAGTATAACCGCAAAACGGAAAGTCACGCGGCAGACAATACGAATAGAACAAGACAATCGACACCGCCCCCAAGACCATAGTGCCTTTCCTTGATCCACTTACTCAATCCACCGCATGCAAGAATGGGATAAGCGAGAATAGTGCGATTGCTCTAGCCACAAACGTGTCCCTCAATCCGGAGCGTGCACCTGGGATGTATGAGCAACTAGTTGTCTTCCACTCCTCCCAGCAAGTGTACGCGATGTATATCGCGCCCAACCTTACTCGAGACAGCCCTTACTGGCATTTCTCAAATATGGCCATCACTCCGGAGTTGACCTCTACCATGATACTTTTCTCCTAATATCCGCGACTTGTATTTCTGCCGCTGAATAATACAAAGACTGCAACTGGAAGATCTTGACGGTTTCGTAACCACTTGTGCCGTACTGTAAAAGTGGGGTGTACTCATTTAACCATCAACGCTGAAAAGTATCGGCCAACACTTGCCAAGCCTCCGGTGTATCTGTGGTGTACAGTGGTCACATAAACCGATGAATCAAGCTGTCCCCGCAGATGACTTGGGCTGAGCAAATCTAACGAGTCTGGATTACCGTGGACAAGAAACAGTAGAAGACTACTTGAAATACGCCCGGCGCCAGTGAGGAAGCTAGTAGACAGAGATTTGTCAGTCAACACTCGCTCGCGAGATAACGCACACAGCACTTGGCGGCTAGGTCATATCTGAAATTCCCATGCTCTTCCACGGTGGTTGCCATAGGGTAGATTAAAGTAACTTTCGAACCTCTGAGCCAACATTCTCTCGTCACTGGGACCGCCAATTCGCGGTTTCAGAAATGGTCGAAGTTCTTGCTTGGTTCAACCGGAGTCACTTGCTCGGGCACTGCCTATTTCTCTTGGTGAACCACGGCGGTCAACAATTTGGAGAAGTGTCATAAGAAAGCAGTCTATCAACAAGGAATGAGCCAATATGGTGTGAAATGCATGAGTCTTTCAACAGGAGAGGATACACCCATATTGCCTTCTCGATTGTCGTCCTTCGGAGACGAACCAACTCACCAAGGTGACGGTAAAGGCGCGACCAAGTTCAACCCTTCGGGATGGTAAGGGCGCCATCAACTGTTCTGCTGACTTCACTGACTTTGCCTTACATGACAAGCACCTACGCACCAAATTTTTAATTGCGGCTGCCCCTTGGACAGTTCAAAAAGGCCTATGCATGACACCCAGAACACTCGGCTTACCCATATGTCATTCCGGTGGACAAGGAAGTATAACGGCCTGCGAAGTTGGGAAAGCCCGCTAGCTTGCAGCCTTCTAACACGTAGAGTAGATATGCAGTCTACTGTGACGTACGCTAAACCCCATAGGTGTGATGCACCGAGGTATTTCCAATGCCTCAACTCTTAGTATGTCGCACTGCCAACATTCCCATAGAGATTTTAGTGATGTATCAGTGCGTTCATTCCAGAGATATTTCTTCTCACAGCCTTTGGAATAATCGCTTAGGTTGAAGTAGATATGAGGTTACGAATTCGAGTGGGCCTTTGGTGGTCTTTTGGACATTCTAGACGTCACCGCAGATCTTGTTTAAGCCAACATGTGGGCCCCGAATTGGTGCCACCTTGTCTTGAGCCTGTGTGAACTTCGGAAACCTGTTTCAAATTGATATTTCTAAAACTAGTGTATAGAATCCAACGTAGTCCCACGATTTGTGGTTTGTGCAGTTTTATTTTATTATGGTATCCATAGTACTGTTGACAAACTTTCATCCGAGCAAGAACTATTGTTTCCAGCAATGGGTTTCGGGCCACAAACGCTGCCCCAACCTCTGATGGTAAGCACACTTGTTAAAAAGCTATTTCATATCGGCCGACAACGCAATTTCATAGAGCTGGGAACGAAGTAATACATCAGTGATGTCAATAGTAAGGTAAGGTCGCGAAAATAAACAAGCAATCAAAGGAGCACACTTACTTTTCGCAGTGGAGTCGTAAATTATACGGACTTCCCCTGGATTTTGTTTGTTAAAGATGGGATGTAGAGCAAGCCTTCAGTTGAACTAGCAAGCGGTCGAGTCATTTATCCCTTTTTTAGTAAGTAGACAGAGTTTTGCTGTCGTATTTTAGGTGGTCACCATCCTCTGGTAAGCGACCTTTCAAATAATTGAGGCGTTTTTTCGTACATACAAGTTACTAGACAAGTTCCTACGGTCGACCTACCAAGGATGCGGTATTTGTGTGGTGTTTCGTATCTTTCTTTTTCTTCCATTATAACTACGTATTTTTCGATTGCATAAAAGTTTTTCGTTTGAATGCAAGAACTACGAGAACGGGCATTTGTACAATTTCACTTCCTCTTCTGATTTCGATGACGCTCACAGCTGCCATTCGCGAGTTTCATGTCATAACTGTGGCATCGAAACATTTCAGAATATGTCGTGGGTTTGCAAGATATGTATTGTTCGCATTCCCATCATTCTCTTCTGAAATCGTCCCTTTTCCCGGCGAAATTGTTCCGGTGAACCCACATTAAAAAGGGAAAGCACTCGGCTCGATTTTCGCTCTTATTAGAGCATTTCCAATGACCATGTGGGGTTTAAACTCCGGACATTCAACATGCGTGAGGAACGAGTTACCACCGCTCCACCAGCGCACGTTAGACGCATCTAAATTCTCACTTATGAAAGGGCAAACGTGTTCACGCTTGGACGATGTGATTGGCATGCCTGACACATCATCGAAACGATGACTCAGTAGCTGTCCTGGTTGTGACAATGGATTGGCCCGCTTATCAGGTCAGGTAGCGCCAAGTAGCGTCAAGTAGCGCCACTGACGCTTGGGACCCGCTGGGCAACTTTTGTTGACGCACGTTTTGATCACCTCCGCGAACAGGTTCGCCCGTCCAGAAATGAGAATTCGGGTGCGTCCAACGTGCGCTGGTGAAATGGTGGTAGCGCATACGTTACGCATGTCAGGTGTCCGGTGTTTAAATCTAATCACGGTCATTGAAAATGCACTGTTGATGAGCTATAATAACAGCGAGACAGCTTCCCACCTTTAGTGTGGATTCACCAGGATAATTTCGCCAGGACAGGAGGACGACTTTTTAAATGAGAGTGATGTGAATGTGAACAATTTCAGACTATCTTTGGAACTTACAATATGTGAGAAATGTTCGGAAAAAGACCCCTGTGCAACCATGATTGAATTAATAATAATAATAATAACGTTTATTTCCAACTTGTGGGTAGCATACCGTGTGGCATGATCATGCGTTCACAGTCAGAATGTGGCAAGACTGGGGGATTTGCGGGTAGTGGGGATTGCGCGAAATGAGACAATGTCATAAACAGTGGGAAGTATTTGATGAAATAAAAGTATGTTTCTTTCACAACTTGTAGGGAAAAATGGGCTTGAGGTCCGAGTAATTTAAAGATTCAGTCGGCTGACACGAGCTGAAACTGAAAACCATTGCCGGCCATGAGTGACCTTGTGCGGTTTGGTAAATGGCCGGAGTCACAACTAGCAAAAATGGAGGTGGAGATGGAATGATTCGAATTGGGAGAACATGGCAAGTTTAGTCTCAAAAATATGGTGCAATCTGAGAACAAGCGGACTCACTGGTTGCACTGTTATATGGAAGTCAGTTGCAGCGGTTAGGTTGGATGGGGACGCAGAGGCGGTTGAATTCGAACGAGTAGTCCCACAGGTTGGAATGAATGTCATGGAGGCAGTTGAGGTCAGTTGGTGAGTCCGTCGTAGTTGCAGTCAATGGAACAAGTAGGTAAGCGGACTCGGTTGGGAGGAGGAATGAAACAGCTGCGGGTTTGCTATCAAACTGAGTATGGCAGTGCCGTGCCATCATTGGCCTGACATGCTTCAGTTTTTGGACAGCCCCGTGGCGGACGTCACATTTGAGATGATTTGGCTGGGGTGTGCAGTTCATTGGGCAGCGGTATTCATTTCAGCCTGGTCAATGAAACAAGCTGGAACAAAGCTGATATGGGATTGTAGGTTTTCTTGGTCCGCTTGGTGATCCGGGAGTCGTAGATCATAGGCCAGGTGGAATGGATGTCAACTAACCAGGAAGTCCACAAAGGACATTTCCGGAGTTCAAAGCCTGGGAAGATGAGAGGATGGGAGGTGATTCGCAATACATGATGAGTTTGAGAAGATATAAAATGGAATAATATGCATTATTATACACAGAAAGAGAAACTTGACATCTGCCGCAATTAGGGTGATGACAAGTAATTATATGGAGTAGTATTTATTCACTGACCTGGGCTAACGACGAACTATTTTAAAGAGTACAATTCTTGGTGGGTTTGTTCCATATGATCTGTTTGTTATTGTGCTCTCAGTCTAGCGTTATTATTTCTTTGCCACAAACTCTTGGTAATGTAGCTTTTTGGGTGGTCAGACCAATGCACCTGATAATGACCGTCCATGAAGCTAACTGAGATAAATTACCGATACCCGTTTTGGTCCTGCAGTCCGAAAACTGCCCATCACAGGATCATTGGATATGCGCAAGGTGTTGCAGAGGTTGCAGACGTTGCTCCTCTAAGACATTATCCCCTGTCAAAATTGAGACTTCACTCCCAGGAATTCGTGCGGGACAAGCATCCTCAAGTCACGTCTATTTTCTAGGCAGAAACTCATCCGGGATTGAAGACCTAGTGATGGAAAGTGACTCGATAGTGTAGGCACAGTCAGCATTGACAACATACCGGTCAAGTGAAGACTGTATGTGACAGCTGACTGTCACGGTACCCTTACTGTCGTGGCCATTTATCTGGGACAATCCTACGTGAGTTTCAACATCAGCCGATAGCAGGGTATACCAGGACCACTGCCCAAGAGAGCACGAATTAACACCGCACATTGGTCCAACCAGGCGAACGGCGGCGAACTCCATGCAGTTACTGGAACCCACATTAGCACCTTTCATATCATTATCATTCAGCTATGGCACAGTTCCGGTCCTAACTGCCATGACATCAGAAAGAAAGATGAGAGGTGGGATACTGCCAGGTTGTCCTAGTCTAGGAAGTTGTGGGACGGATGTCAGGTTCGAAACAACGTCCTTCCTGTCAGTAAATTTGCACTATAAGCGTATAATTATTACGCTCTTTCATATTCCTCTCCACCAGCTGCCCTGTATTGTGAAGCAGACACTGATGCCGTTGTTTACAAATCGAGACGTCACAGCGTGTTGTGACGCGACACTCAAATGCTCTAAGAATAAGTTTCAAACTCTTGAAGAACAACTTTAGGCCCTTCGATTAGCCAGCTTCTTGATCTAAGGGAAAGTAGCGAACATTTCAGTTTGAAACGCTGAGTATTTGCACAGCCAAGGCGACGCGCGTTTTTATAGATAGGGCATTGATGCGGACATTTCAACTGGGCTTCTCAAGCCCAATTTGTCTACTCGTTTAGGATTTCGAGGAAACGATAGCCGATTCATGCACAAGCCACGCTCAAAGAAATGAACGATGGTGTCACCTATCCATTCATCAACAGACGACTGTTGTACACGAGGCCTAGCGTCTCAGCAGAGGATTGCACCAATGGATATCTGTAGCTCCGTGGACAAGTGGGACAAAATTCAGCGTAGCGGATCGCTTGTTGGCGGCTCGAATCCGAGGGCCTCCGTTTATTTCCTTTCGACTTTTCTCGTTAGCATCTTCTTACGGGGATACTGCCGCTTTTGTGACAGTCATTTACAGCATAAAAATATGATTGACTAAGATAAGAGCAACTTAAAGGTCATAGTTCGAATACTTCGCTGTTTGGTCAAGTTTTAAGCGGGACTTCCTAAGACACAAATGTTGACTTCCTGCCAAACCTCTATTGAGAGAATTCGTGTGGCAGGTCACAAATGGTTCTTTGAAGAAAGAGGGGTCAATGGAGGAGTTTTCATGACAGCTGGATACCTTTTGTGCTAAGCTTTTGTATTCACCTTATAAGCGTCAAATTGTACAAATCTCACGCGGAGAAACGCGAATCTCCAGTAATAAATTCTCCAATTTTTTCATACTATTTTACCACTGGCTTCGGCAATCCGCCTTTCCATAATTTATGCTCTTTAAGCAGCTAACCCGTTTTTGAGATCCGCTGACTAGGAGCACACCCAAATAATTTTCGCCAAAACTATAGAAACTCCCAAATTTTTGACTTTAGCGGGGGTTTAGCCTAATCCACCTGTACCTTCCGGTGACACGCTGCTCGCAGCATTTTGTTTTAGTGAGTGAAATTTCAAGGACATGACCCATCGCCGATTCGCATTTTGTTACCGGCTCACGTGAGATAAAACACGAAATCGCACTTCGGCATATTTTGACGATCTTCAGTGTTAATTAAGAATAAAAACATCTAAAGAATATATAATGCAAATTACATCCCGGAAGATCGATTATTGACATTTGTTTGCTTCGCACCTTCAGATTAACAAATGAGATAATTTTGTTCGGCGAACCTGGTTACAGAACGTTTTCCCATAGATCTCAACTTCTTTTAAGCACTTCACTGTTGGGTAACAGCACAAACTGTGCAGTGGCGACAAGATGGCCATCTCTGTGAATAATACTACTTCTCAGGCATGCATAACTAGCCTGTAGATAATACAACGTCACGAGATAGCTGCAGGTATCATTCCTGTTATGAAAATGACGCTCTATGTGTGGTGACCGCTATGGACCTGTCGCCATGATAACGGTAGCTCTTGCCGCTCATCTCGAATACCTATTGTTACTGCTAGGCGCGCGTCTATGTGCGACGCTGATTAAGAGACATCATCCATGCACAGTAACATAACCCAATGGCAAACGACGGTCTTTCCTACCCATATCGTTACGCGACACCACTTATCTTTGACACCTATAGTAAACACCAGGCTAGTAGCCATGCGGGTAGGTAAAAATGAAGCCTTAACCATACGTGAGAGCCTAATATGACGGCCTTTCATACTCACTGTTGTACTCGATGTCGCCTAACCTGGCTGCTTATCGTACTTGCTAGGTCCGCGTTCATGTGCGTCGTTAATTAACCAGTAAACTAAGCCACCCTAATCTGTCGTACTGGCACCATCAAGCGTTGTGGCTCGTCTTGCCACTTACGATAAACACCAGTATCTATGCGAACCGATGAACAAGAGGCCAAAACTATGCACACATCCGTAATCCAGTGGCAAACGACGGACCACATACTCATAACTGTACGCACCATCACCTACCTTGACTACCTTTTGAAACCGCCTGGCCAGTGCTTATTCGTTCATGGACCTCATGGTCCACGCAACTGAGCCCTGGAGATAAGCATGACCTTTTGAGAGCTAAATTTACCAGGAAGGAACACCCAGTGCTCGACGGTTTATTTCGTTCCCCAAAGCAATAATGGGGAAGGTACATCACATGCTGCTATCGTAAAGCAGCCGATCAGCTACACTCAATTGAAAGGTTTTCATAAACCTTTGAAAATCCATCGGATTCCCGTCAAACTTACCGTCTCTATTTCCGACAGATTGGTGGTTAGCGACGTGGCATAGGAGTGAACATGAAAGCCATCCATTTTGCGTGCCGAAGTCTCAGCCCCCGCGGTGACATCTTTTCCACGCAGATCCGTTTTTACGACAATATAGGCTTTGCTTCCTTAAGCTGACTTTTGTGATAAGCTTCACATCCTGTCGTCTGGATGGAAAACCACATTTGCAGAAGTCTTCAATCGACGTTTCGTCGGTAGATGTCTCATAACACCACGGCATCTGCTTTCGAGGGGCTAAGCCCCTGTTCCCCATCTTCAACTCTATCTCTGTAGCAACCTATTCCTTTGGTACCACATTTTTCAACTTGATGCTGACTCAATTTTTACCCTTACGTCTGCTGGACCTTACGTTACCAGTCACGCCTGACCCAGAGGGAGAGTGTCATGATAACAAACGAGGGTGGGGACGAGACTCACAAAACAACAAGGTTATCAGATGTATCGTTTAGGAAGTTGTAAATTCCAACGTTCGACAATAATAATAATGCTCATCCACATCGTGTAGGTGGCACACCGTCAAGCATGCTCATACTGTTGTAGTCAGAAGGAAAGCATGAGTGGCGGGATTTGCGGGTACTGAGGATTACGACAAAAAGGGGCAGTATCATAAGAGGCAGGTATTATCCTATGTGGACTTGGTTACTGCTGGACCCGCATGGGCGTTGCCGCGACTTCATCTTCCTTTTGGGGAACACATCAAGCCGGGACAAGATCAGATCGTTAAGATTTGAAGTTATGGTGTAGAAACAAGGCATGGGAGGGCAAAACAAGAAACATTCTGCCTGGCACAGGATGAAGACTTCAGATTATGAAAAATGTCAAACCAGAACAACGGGTCGGTTAAGCAGCTGAATTGCCACCATCTGACCAGTCAATTTAACTAAGGCCTACACCACCGGTGGGGCCTTGTGTCCTTGGACTGTCGGGCCTATGGCCAGGGTAACCAATTAGCGTATGTATGGATGATAAAGAAAAGGAATCGACAATACCGACAAGTGGTAGCGAGAATCTCAGAGTCACGGAGTACAGCCAGAGCCTAGTGACTCAGTGGTAATGCACGTTCTCCGAGTTTCAGGTAAGGGAGAGAGTGGGCGCGGGGCACCGGCGAAAGTAGGAAGTGATCAGTTGCGGGTATGCTATCAAACTGGATATGGGAGTGTAATGTCATCATTGCGCATACATACTTTGGTTTCTGGGCAGCCCCGTGATGGACGTCATGTTTGATGTGGTTGAGCTATGACGTGCAGTTTTTTGTGAGCAGCAGCAGGATTTTTCGGGTTGGTCAAGAAAATTCACAAAAGTGAAACGAAGCCGACGTAAGATTGCAGGTATTGTTCTGGTCCAGTTAGGGTTCCTTGTGGATGAAGATCACAGGTAAGGTGGATGTATAATAGCCAAACAAGGCGTTCACGGTAGGCACTGCCGAAGGTCGAAGCTTGAGAAAATGAGTGAGTGGAAAGAGATAAGTTCGGCTGATGTGTTTGATGGGACACTACAAAGAATAACGTGCATTATTTGACAGAAAAAACGTTACTTTGCCTCAAATGAGGTGGTGACAACAAGTGATTAAATGAGACAGGATGGGGGTAGATTAGCACGCAGTAGACAATCGATCAAGCACGGGTTTAGTCTGCCAGTATATGTTACAAAAGTACAGGTGATCTAGAGCAAGCCGGTTAACGCATGCACAGAGGTAGCGCGGTAAAGAAAACGAAACACAAGGACTGACGGGAGTAGAATTTCCGAGATGGTGGACTATATTTTCTGGAAGTTATAAAATGAGTTGAACAATACCATAATCTACTAGGTAAAGTGAATGTAAGAGGGTTGTTCACCAGGCTCTTAAGCCGTGCTATCAGCTTCAATCAACAAATGATGTGTAGGGAAAACCTTTAGGCGCAAACCTTGCAT
This sequence comes from Opisthorchis viverrini, assembly GCF_000715545.1. Lineage (NCBI taxonomy): Eukaryota > Metazoa > Platyhelminthes > Trematoda > Opisthorchiida > Opisthorchiidae > Opisthorchis > Opisthorchis viverrini. The sequence goes on from NW_008751667.1 coordinate 161,951, forward strand.
GATGGTGGTGGAGGGGTGGAAATTTCACTGCATATATTATTCATCCTTTTTGTATATAACCACCTTTATGAACCGTAGATGTGTGTGTTTTGTTTGATTAACCAAGTGGGCTTTGATGTGCAACTCCAACCATGATGAAAGCATTTACAGCCTCGCACGTCAACGTGAGCCGCTGAAATTGCAGTGTCTTCATTATCCCATGTGTTTTTTAAGGAATTTATTTTAACAGATAAGTGACAACCGGGATGAATCGTCCACCAGCAACAACAAACAGAAAAAGACGGTGCTCTTTCGTGAATGTCATGTATTAGAGGCCAGACTGAGAATCACCGGCAATGGGCGATGCACTCGTACAACTGGAGGAAAGGCGGGTATGTGAACTCTCTACATTAGGTTGGGCAAGCAGCGAGGTGTGACAGGTAGGGTCCGTAGTAGGGGACCAGAAAATATCCGGTAGCTTGAAGTTACCTAGTAAAAATTTATACGAATGGGGAGGGGCATGTGCAGATAATACGGGACAAGTCAGCAATAGATGATGGTCGATGGTAGACAGATACCACCCACTGGTACGAGCCGTTTGGTCTGCTTTGTGGTGATCCAGATGAACTTTGAAATCCCATCCAGGGTGGGATCAACAATAGGATTTGCACGAAGTTCTGATCTGACATATATGGCACAACCGCCGCCGCTTGAGTTTTCCATACCAGAGTGGTTAATATTACAGTCAGGGACTGACAGCCTTGTCTGGAGTTTCATCTGCGAGCCGTGTTTCAGCCGCACAAATCAGACTTGGCCGTGCAGTGGCGCTAGTAGGCCGGAGATTATGGATGTCTGGCAGTGGTGAATGGGCATTAAAAAATTACTGACAAGTTCATCGGCGAACGAATAGTACAAAGCGAGAAGTTACTTCGCTAAAGTTCCCGTCTGGTGCTAGAAAGAATTTGTAAGTGTAGGCTAGATAACATGAAGCATCGTTCACTGGGCATGTGTTCGGAGTCCGAAGAGGAATAATTGGCGCTGGTTGTAGACGGGTAAATAGTTGGTTCAGTAGGTCTACATCCACGACAAAGATACAGGGTGAAGTTCAGTACGGAGTAGGGGAGAATGTCGTCGGGAGGAAGGCATGCGATTGAATGAAGGGTTGCCGGCCGTCTGAATCGTCAGAATGTGAGGAGGTGTAGGAGACGATGGCGGTAATTGATTAGCGGCGGACGAAAATGGTGTCTAGTTTGTACGAAAGTGAGTGGGCAGGTTGGTGAAAGAGGATGGGGGTCAGAGCCGGCCACCGGTCATTACGGATACGAGGTTTTTCTAACCGCATGGTGTGTATGGTTTGATGTACTTTCAAGGTCGTACAGGTGAAGCTGCACGCGGCTTCGGATGAAGCAGAGGCGGTGGCGGTGTTTGTAACTGCCAGATAGGAATCTCAGGCAAATAACATGCGGGCTGCCTGGGGGCGGAGCTCGATAGGGACTAAGATTAAGTAAATGGCCAGGCTTGCATGATGTGGAGGGGGTGCAGGTGTATTTGTGCACCATGCGGGGAGTGACCCGGTTTGTAGACAACCGACGAAGAGTGAAAATTCTGGAAGTTGGTGCGGGAGGGGTTATGATACCAGGTTTTGACAGCAGGTGTCTGAGCTTAGTTTGGCGGAGAGGGGCAGGGTGCCATTAGATCGGAGTGTCTGAAGCAACAGGCCATTCTTTCACTCTCAATTTCAGCGCTAGTTGAGGGACAGTGAGATACCGCGTCTGGCAACAGGATGCAGGTGGGAGTCACAGTCTAACAAGTTTAGACGAAGAGCAATTCCAGGATAATGAATACCAAAGGGAGGATCGGTGCCGGGAATTGGGTTTTCGAGGGTAGCACATCACCTTCAGCATTTGGAGGGCCAGCCAAAATTTCCACCGTTTCAAATCTGGCTACATCGTTGTCAAGGGCCGTTGAGAGCCCAACAAATCTCGAGGTGACTGTAGAGGAGGAGGGTCAGAGCCGGCCACCGGTCATTACGGATACGAGGTTTTTCTAACCGCATGGTGTTTATGGTTTGATGTACTTTCAAGGTCGTGCAGGTGAAGCTGCTCGCGGCTTCGGATGAAGCAGAGGCGGTGTCGGTGTTTGTGACTGCCAAATAGGACTCTCAGGCAAATAACATGCGGGTTGCCTGGGGGTGGAACTCGATAGGGACTAAAATTAAGTAAAGGGCCAGGCTTGCATGATGTGAAGAGGGTGCAGGTGTATTTGTGTACCATGCGGGGTGTGATCCGGTTTGTAGACAACCGACGAAGAGTGAAAATTCTGGAAGTTGGTGCGGGAGGGGTTATGATACCAGGTTTTGACAGCAGGTGTCTGAGCTTAGTTTGGCGGAGAGGGGCAGGGTGCCATTAGATCGGAGTGTCTGAAGCAACAGGCCATTCTTTCACTCTCAATTTCAGCGCTAGTTGAGGGACAGTGAGATACCGCGTCTGGCAACAGGATGCAGGTGGGAGTCACAGTCTAACAAGTTTAGACGAAGAGCAATTCCAGGATAATGAATACCAAAGGGAGGATCGGTGCCGGGAATTGGGTTTTCGAGGGTAGCACATCACCTTCAGCATTTGGAGGGCCAGCCAAAATTTCCACCGTTTCAAATCTGGCTACATCGTTGTCAAGGGCCGTTGAGAGCCCAACAAATCTCGAGGTGAAGAGGGAGGAGGACGGAATAGTTGGCGGACTCAGTAAGCTTTTTCAGAAATGAGGGTTCCTTGGATGCTATGCGCAAGTGCCAACGGCGGTATGGCTTGCAGAGTATTCCGATGGGTTGGTTTCACAGAAAGTCTTCGACTAAGTCACACCGAGAGCATTGAATGGTGCACATTGGTGAAAGAAAGAATGATCCGTTTGGTAGTTTTCAGTGACCAACCCTAGAAATTCCCAGAGGGAATGTTTTGCAAACTGCTTTTGCAATCAAGCAATAGAAGCTTCGACTATTAATGTTTGTAATTTTCGGGTGAGCTTGTGATAGTAGCAGACTCGTTGTATCATTTTCATTCTTGGATTGCATTAGTATTGGGCAACGCAAGACGGTTTTCAATTTAGCAGCCGCCGAGTTGTGCAGGCTGTCATGCACGTTGCATGCTGTCAGGACAGTAGCTTTTCTGCGTGTTAGATGGATTCAGGCGTGCCACTGACACGGATCCAGGCAAGCTTAGTGCAAATTCTGATCTATTTTAACCTCATCAGTACCAGTCTATCCGTCAGTTGCCTGTGCAGCGTCCATTTTTCCTATACTGTCTGTTCCAACGGTCTCTAAGTTCCGCCATGTTTTCTGGCTGGTTTGACTCGTTACTCACAATTTCCTCCCGAGCGTTCAGTTGCGAATCTTTTGCCTATTAATTTCTGGCTCTAAGGACGTAGCCGCGCTCTATTTTGGCTGGCTTGGGGGAAATTCTCGGGTGATCATTGGGGTTTTCTTAAGTTAAACACGTTGAAGGGTGCCAGGTAGCTACGTTTTGTTTTTATGGCGGTATAGAGCTCGGTTGCTTAGAGTTGCGCTGGTTGCGCAGCACGTACATTTGAGTATTTGTGTCGCCTGCTGTACATGTCGTTGGATTTGTTCTAACAGGCACTTTGGAGCTTTGCGGCTGCTTCTGGTGACTAGCCGAAAAATTGCTCTGCATCTAGTAATAGTGTAAACAAGAATATGCGTTTTCCACAGGATTACAGTTGGCGTAGCTGGCTTGTTTAAGGGTTCGCTGACAAGGAATATACTGGCATGATACAACCCTTCTATACATCAACCACAGTTGCACGGATAGCCCACTGGAGCTTCACGAACGTTCGGCTAAATGTGTTTTCACACTTGAACTAAGGCCTGTAGCACTTGTAAACTGCTCTTTTTAATGCTCAGTATCATCTTCTTTTTTCCCATCATTACCAGTCACATCGCTGTACAAAAAGTTTGTTTTACTGAAATACAACCGCTACCGCCCGCGCGTTGGCTCCAACGTGACTTTGAGACTTTTGCTGACTGACTGTTGTTGTGACCGCCGGTTGGCTATATTTGACCGCTGCTAACACTAAACGTGAACAAACATTTCAGCTACAAACACTGGACTAATATATTCACGCTTGTGGAATAATATTTCGATCACCGGAGATCTGGGATACCAGGAAGATAGAACTATTCTTGGTGTGGTGGTTCAACGGAATACGGAACTACGGAATCTCCTATTTTGAACTGTGAGTCAAGATTTACTTGTATTTTTCTCTTTGTGACTTTGTATCTGGCTTACACCAGTAATTTGTTCAGTTCACTAGAGACTCCATAGGGCCGTTAACCACTACATAATTGGTGAGCCCGAACAATTTTTGCTGTTTTCTATTTTTCTTGCTAGCTCAGAAATCCCATATCTCTCACGCATTCGCTTAGTCCAGTAATTTTTTTCAACCATGTCTAACAAAGATGGACTCAACACTGAGTTGGTTGAAAACGCCGTTCACGTAAAACTGCCAGCACTTGGAGTCAGTAACCCTAGAGTGTGGTTTATCCAACTGGAATGTTACTCTCATTTCCGCCGAATTACCTTACAGCAGACCATGTTTTCTTACGTGGTTTCTCAACTCCCGACTGAGGTTGCCGCGGAGGTTATTGACCTGATTGATCCTATGCCGGCATCAAATCCCTACAACACACTAAAAGCAGCGATTATTAAACGGACAGCCGCCTCGGACGAAGCGAATCTGCAAAAATTGCTTGCAGGGGTCGAACTGGGCGATCGCACACCTTCGCAACTGCTACGCCGCATGCAAAGCCTTGCATGCGGGAAGTCTTTTGACGACGCAATTTTAAAGCAGTTGTGGCTGCAGTGTCTTCCCTTAAGCACTCGCCAAATTCTGGCTACACAGTCAAATGTCCCTCTGTCGTCACTCGCTGAGACGGCAGATAAGATCCACGAATGCTTCGCCGACCGTTTGATACCCTCAACCTCACAACAACCCATCCTACGTAACGACAACCCTGTGATGGTACGCCTCGAACGAATGCAGGCGCAAATCGATCAACTGGTGGCCACGGTAAACAAGGTAGTCACCACAGCGGCGCGGACTAATACGTCACGCAAGTCTCGATCGGTTTCACATAAACCGACCTCTTCATCTCGGGATCCCAACCGATTTTGCCATTACCACACAAAATCCAAAGACAAGGCTCAACGTTGCACACCTCCATGTACTTACGTCTCCCCTGACCAGGGAAACTCACTGGCCAGTCAGTAGTGGCGACAGCAGCCACTGGCCAGTCACCTAGTCGCCTTTACTAC
>NW_008751667.1:168739-169508 GCF_000715545.1 Opisthorchis viverrini
GCTACATCGAAGGGTCTGAAAACGTCGTTGCAGACGCCCTCTCCCGCATTGAGATAAAAAACATAGCAGCGATTCCAATCGACCTACAAGCCATTGCCTCTGATCAGCAATTAAAACCCGAATTCCCCACTTTTTCCAGCCTTCCATCCCTCAAATTCGTCACACTACCTCTCCTCAACTCTGACAGGTTCCTTGTTTGTGACATATCCACAGGATGCTCAAGACCTTTTGTTCCTGAAAAACATAGCCGCTCTGTATTCGACCACTTCCACGCATTTTCTCATCCTAGCATTCCAGCGACTGCCAAACTTGTGTCACAAAGATACGTTTGGTCAAATACGCAAAAGGAGATACGCACTTAGGCCAAGCAATGTCTTGGCTGCCAGAAGAACAAGATCCACTGACACACCATTTCTCCAACTGGTGTTTTTCAGCTTCCCGACTCACGCTTTCGAAATGTACACATTGACCTGGTTGGGCCGTTGCCCCCATCCAGAGGTTTCACACACATACTCACCTGTGTCGACCGTTTCACACGCTGGCCCATGGCCATTCCGATCAACGACGCCCCTGCCGAAAACGTTGCTAGAAAGTTTTTCGATAGCTGGATCGCTACATTCGGTGTACCCGCTGGCATTACCACTGACCGAGGTCCACAATTCACTTCAACACTTTTTCATGACCTCAAACGGCTATTTGGTACGGATCACTTCCGAACAACTGCATACCATCCGGCTGCCAACGGCATGGTCGAACGCTTTCATCGACA
>NW_008751667.1:170069-191343 GCF_000715545.1 Opisthorchis viverrini
TGAGTGACTGTTGTTGTGACCGCCGGTTGGCTATATTTGACCGCTGCTAACACTAAACGTGAACAAACGTTTCAGCTGCAAACACTGGACTAATATATTCACGCTTGTGGAATACTATTTCGACCACCGGGGATCTGGGATACCAGGAAGATAGAACTATTCTTGGTGTGGTGGTTCAACGGAATACGGAACTACGGAATATCCTATTTTGAACTGAGTCAACATTTACTTGTATTTTTCTCTTTGTGACCTTGTGTCTGGCTTACATTAGTAATTTGCTCTGTTCACTAGAGACTCCATAGGACCGTTAACCACTACAGGACCACAAAATGTCGCTTGTTACCTAACCCCTGTTGGTTAACTTATATCCAAACTCCTATTCCTTGGACGGGATAAAATTTCGTTATCATACTCAGGTTTCTAGACATTTAGATGGACTGAGTGGTGCACAGAATACGAGCGTAAGGATCCAAACATCAGTGTCACCCACAACCATGTGCAGCAGCATCAAATGACCCCAAGCCATATGCCAGTAGCAAAAAGAATAGGCTTTTATTCCACTATGAAAGTTAACGAAATGTTCGGACCCAACAGTTGCCAACATCTCAGCATTTACCTCATGTCAGTCGTCGGTAAGATCTGGGCCCCCGAATTTGCAACATGATACAGTAACGCAATTCTTGTGGCCAGTTTATTGCAGTACTACAGAATGAGCACCATAAAATAATTACATAAGTCCCAAAGATTCGGACATATTAAGTACGAGAGTGCACCAATTAAATGAGTCAGAGAATTCTCTCTGCTTCTCCCTAACAGAGCCTTCAATGAGTGCGAATAACAGTATCTGTCGAATTTTATCACTCTCGATACCGGTTACAACAACAGACAAAGAAATTCAAGGAAGCACCACTTAAGCCCACTCATCCTCCATCTCAAAGGGCATCAGCAGGCAGAACAAGTGAGTTCCTCTATTTTCAACCCACAGCCTTGAGTGCTGAGTTTGCATTTGATAATAATTTAGCCACAGTTTGACGGAGGTTTCAGCTTGTGAAAAAGCATGCTCAGAAGAGGATTTTTCTAACCTACTTGATGGGTAAAATTCAGTTTTTTTCAAAAACTCAGTAATTTGGAGCATTGCTGGTATAAAAGCTATTCTTCACATACATTCTAACGACTGCACCTTCAAACAAACGGTCAGTATCCTGCCATAGATATCTTTTATTAAACGTTTGTAAATAATATTTGTTATCTGTACGTCAAGATTTTCGGTAGGAATGACAATTTTGTCAGGTTGTCAGTGGAAAATGGATCCTTCTAAGCTTACGAACGGACAACAGTTTTTCCAGCTATATTTTTGCATTTGATTTTCGTTTGCAGCAAGATTAAACATCATGACTCGCGAACCAAATAGAATTATAAAGATGGCTCTGTGCCACTTTAAACCCTCGACATCAGTTACCAACTTTAAGAATGACACGTTTGTGGTCAATCAATCAACCGCCATTTTTAGAAATTGCACAAATTTAATCAGTCGCCCAGCTCTAATGAACTGTGAAAACACATTTTGTAAAAAGCAGAACGAAGCGCACATAAGTCAATGACATTGCGCCGAGTTATGTTTTGCTTGTCACTACGACGTCCGACGGATTCAGTGTACCAGACGCAGTCATTGGCGTTACAATAAAGGTTATAGCGATATTAATGGTTGTGACCACCACCCACCATTAGGCAGCCAAAAAATCACGGCCCAAGTTAGTGAACTTGGTACTCTCATTTGAATTCATTTGCCGAGAAAACTTTGCGGCGGAGCCTATCAGCGACACTCCAGTCAGTTTGCAACCCGATACTAGATTCGGCATCAAGATTTTGGCGAAGGAGCGCGGAAGCTCGATGACAAACCTCTTGTAAAGTGGTAGGATATATGGTCAACAATGCTTCGGCGGATAAACTGAGAGTGCGGTTGGCCGTTCATAAGCTTTTCATAAGACTGGCAACCCAAGTCATATGTAATCTGTCTTTGCACCCCAGGCTTTATATCACGTACTCAGACTCTATGGGCACCGAATAAAATGACTGACAAGTGATACTTGCAAACACACGCTTACGGCACCCAGAATTTAGTCCCTACAAAACTCCTTTTTGATTTTAGGGTCACCTTTGTGCCATGCCGCCATGCAAACACACGCTTACGGCACCCAGAATTTAGTCCCTACAAAACTCCTTTTTGATTTTAGGGTCACCTTTGTGGCCATGCCGCCATATTAGCCGGATGATTCAGACTACCTATCCGTAAAGCACAGCGGAGGCAAATGTTTGTTATATGTCTAATTGACTGGGTGCGTTTGTACGTGAAATTCGTTTGGAATCCGTTTGAAATTCGCGATAAAGCCCTCGCGTATCGAAACACACTGTGACCTGTTCAAACATTTCGTATTTGTTGTGAAGACGGCAAAATCAGTGGTATGATGCCCAAGGTTGCCCTGATAATACGGCTTATATGGACCATCCAGTAAGCACGAGTTTCACCAACGATGAGCTGTGGTACCGCATTGATTTCGTGCTCATTCGTGATCAGAAACATCGTTTCAGGATGCACTGGCTAGTCAGTTGCCTCAGTTTTGTCGCCGACTTACATGGCTGCCGGCGGGACACGAAGAATACTTGTGACGTTCAATGCGTTTTCAGAATCTTTAAATGCGGTGGCTTCTCTGTCATTTCTCGCTGATATTAGCCTATGGAGCTAGCTCCTGCCAGTCATGCATCACACTCATAGAGCAAGTGCTCACCTGAATGTGAAAGCGGATGTGGCCAAATGGGCACCAAGCGGCTTTCAATTATGTGCGGAAACTTGAATTACTCACCCAATATCACGATCATTTGATAGTGCTCGTTGTAGCCCCGGTGTTTCAAACTACGAAATTATTTTACAGCCATCAAAAACCACTGCTCACATCCCCAGATACCTGGAACCGGCCGAACACAAGAGACTTCGGCGACCTTTTGTGCTGTCATAAAGTTACGTGAAATACTTGACTAGCGAATCGGTCCTGCGCCTGTTCTTGCTGTGATTGAGTCGAAAAATATAAATATTGTGTTTGTAGTCTGGTTCTGAGATAGGACTTCGGGATCACATACTAGTCCACGAACAGCCTCTGACATGCCAACGCACCATCGCATTTCACTGGTTAGAACAGGGCAAAAAGAGAAGTCACTCCATTCGCAACGATCGTCTTGGGCACATGAGTGAACCCCGTACGGTTAGGGTACCTCGTACCCGACTGTTCACGGCTGGCATTCCTCGCTATACAGTGGAATAAGATCTGGTGCTGAAAGAAGTCATTAAGTGCCGCGGGATTATTGGCCACCCAGCTGACCACTAGATTAGTTGAGAACCTAATTGAACTGGCGCTTATGCCCAAGAGAAGTGTGGCAGCAAGCCGCACTTTAGTATCAAGATGGCGTTCACAGAACCAGCAGAATAGAGGCCCCTGCTTGAATTCGAAGCGTCAGGTGTTTGATGAACTCCAAGTTTGACTGCGCTTTCGGTCTTGCTTGTACTGTGGCGGAGCAGTTGGGGCACCCATGAAAACGGTAATGTCTGTGCAGACAACCGATGAAACTCTGACACTGACTTTCCATTGACTGCGCGCATCATAACAATACAATAATGGGTCTATTCTCAAATTGCAGTGAATATGCCAATGAAGGCGTGATCGAGTTGATACTACCTGAACGCAGACGGGCTATTAGACGGTAGGCTCTTGTCGGAGTTTAACGATGCATAAGGCGAGCGATCTCGAATCCTTCCATCAAAGATTCTACAGCTACTATGAAACAAACGATAGTTCATGCGGTTTTGAACGTCAAAAATCATTTTTACCCAACGACAGAAATAAGCTTTCCTCATCACTCCCCCTAGTTATGCCGGAAATACGGTACAAATCATGTTGGTTGACCGGTGGTCCATCTGCAGTTAAATGACCGGACAAAACGATTCCCTCACGAAGTCAGGCGCATGCCTCGGGAATCCAAAAATGAAAGACATAGAAGTGCGGTGTTGTAAAGATTCCTGATTACATTTTGAGCAACAGCAAACCCAAGTTTGTCTGATGAAATGCTACGATTATATACGCTGCTTCATCGCGAATCTCAAAAATGGAATGACGGTATCCAACCAATGAGAGTCGACTGTGGCCCGAAAATTCGCCGACTGAGAGCCAATGCACGCGACTAAACAGAGTGAACGTGCGTCTTTTCAGCAAAAGCCAAGGAGTCCTTCCTTGTGACCAGAGGCTCCAAATGACATTCGGACGCATTTCCTTGAGGTGAAAATTTACTCATAGAACTTTCAGGAGCCGTTGATACCCCACAAGTGATATTGCTCTTCTTGAGGTACGTCGAGTAGGCACAGTCCCGGAGTTTTCTCCAACACTATGTTCAATTGCCTGGGGTGTCTCCTCGGTGATATGTTGCCGAAGGCGCTCGCGAATCTACCCGTATGTAAATGGGACCCAAAGAGTAGGCAAACTGTGGAATAACAGTCACGTTATCAACCGGACGTGTACATCAGTATCAGGATGGAACAGCTGTGCAGGTAGACAATTCGAGTGCACCCCATGTTACCAGTCCCCGCGGACGCGGGTCTCACAGCAGTTTATCACAAAAGATAGACCTCATTGATAGAGAGCAGCATATATGGATGGACATTGTGATATAGGCGCTTGAACCTCTGATAATTTAAAACCTAATATCTCCTTATGTTTGCGAATGATCATCATTGGCAGTGAAGCATACGGCGCACCTACCACGGCTTTATCAGTGTAGAAGATATGCCTGATGTAATAAGGAGGCAAGATTTTGTACTTTTTTGAGGGGAGTGCTGTTGCTTTAAGATGCGGGAAGCTGCTTAGGAGGAAAACGATTATAGAATATCTGGAACGACCCCCAGCAGTCTGTTGGGGTGCCGTACACACTGGGAGATGACATGGGTTTCAGAGTCAAATGTGCCACAACTTTTCCAGTTAATGAAAAAGTAAAAAAACGCTAGCACATACTAGGTATTAATTAGGCACTGCTGAGTAACTCTGTCAATGTCTACGCTTTGGGCGCCGATGAGAGCTGTGCAGACATGTCTTGTTGATAGAGCAGAGTGACTTTTGCGGTAGCCTTTTAATTGTGTTTAAAAAGGCAGAGCTAGCGTCAATGACTAAGAGCTCTTCCGGCTTTCTCGATGTATGTTCTGTTGATGCGAGCAAATAATGCGTGCGAGACTAAGTGAGAATCTGGGGCGAAATATGACATGGGAAACATCGAGGCTGATTCGTGACAAAGGATGCCGGAATCTCACGACACGTTAAAGTAATCATTTATAGGGCAGATGTCGAAGAATCCGGCTATAATGTCAGGAAAAGTGAGCTACGTCTGAGCTTCTGTTTGATGGCTTTACCGATGGCGTTATGTTTTACGAAAGGTTAAAAAGTTCGTGTGGGGTAAAAATTGTGCCAGTGGCTAAGAAATATTCTAGATAGAAAAAAATTCCATCAATAAAGAGGAATGTTTATGAAAAGTTAAAAGTTTGAGACACACCACCAAAACCAAACTGCAATAAGAGAACTTTTTAGATGACGAGATATCCTAAGGTACCTTGAGACCGCATGTTAAAAACAATAACCTGTTTATCATCCTGGAACCCTAGCCGTACCGAACGACTCAGCAAGATCCAGAGTGAGTGCGACTGGTTACTGGCTGCCCTGTTGAGTGCCTTGTTGGCCCCATATGGGCGCCACAGAGAGTGATTCTTGAAAGTCATATATAAAGGCGAGGTCCAGAAATTGCCCGTGGGGTGGATGACGTCGGCCTCTAGCAACCGGTCGATTTGTCTCCAGGCAGCAAGAAGTTTCTCCGGAGCAAGGCGTTGGGATGTGCATGCACCAAAGAGCCTCGTGTAAGAATTGAGTGTGCTGCTGATGTGGTAACACAAAGCCCATCCACTGTTGGACGCGTTATGATGTGAAAACTCGTAAACAGCCTTAAAAACGATCGGTTAGTGAGATCGAGCACCGATAGATGGTGATGATTGCCAGAGGCATCGTGTCATTGACAGAAAATTTAGGCCAAGCCTCTACCAGTAGGACGAAGCGTTCGAGAATCCAATGGTAACGGCTGGTACAAGGATCGCTGCGATGATGCGGGTTAGTCACCAACTATGAAGGAAACCCCTGTTCAGGTAGCTTAGGAATTCCGGCCTTGAGCAAATTTCGGGGAACTTCTCTAGGAATATCATCCAGGAGATCCATGACCTCCGCTAAGTCTGCTGGATGCAGTACGGCGACCACTGAGTGATATTTGGTGACCCGATTATTGGTATATCGGGGTGCCGGTTAGCTGTTGTTTGCGGGTATTCTGGTGGTTCGTAAGCCAGCCTTCTGATACCTACCGCCTCCCAAACTCAACGCTAGGGAAACCATTGAAATCCTCGCCAAACATTACATATTATGTCGATGATGATGTTACCACAAAAAATAGAGTGGGCATACAAGAAACAACGGGGCGACTCTCAAAAAAGCGAGTGTCCCCTTATAACAGATATACTGAAGCTGGGCGTGACATGTAATAACAAATTGTTGTTGGGAGCCTTCGGATTCTCCCGTCAGAAGTGTGTCGCACGCAAAGCACCAAGGAGGGCTTCTCATTAATTCAAATGTTTTAATGCGCCAGTGGGTTTTATTGAGGTTAAAGCTACTTTAGTGTCTAGTGAAAGGCCTATTCATTTGCGATGACGGCAGCGGGCTGCAGTTGAAGAAAGCAACCATACTGGGACTGTTGGCCACAGTGGTTGCCCTCGACAGTATAGACCACCACACGATAACTGTTATGGATTCATAGGAGGTTGGCACGCTGAAAGCGTCAACCAAACGTTACACCACAACAGATTCACAAGGACTAACGGGTGCCTGATTTTCAAGGCGGTTGACCAACCCAAAACAAACGTGAGCCCATGTAATCAACAAGCAGCGTCCTCTGTTTCGGCCGCCAAAGCTGGTACAGTTTCGTAGACAACACAGGTCAGTGCTCCTGGTCTCCTAAAATTCACTGCAAAGCGCTACCACAGAAGTTCTATCTTGACGGATCTTTCTTCAGTGGAAGATAGGGGGAATATTGAGCCTCAAAATTGGCTTGCGACCGTGGCTTCAAGCCGCCTCATTACGCCACTGGCAGATAATTGCATTGGTGTGCCTAGTCGTCATCTGCACCTAGGTAATTGTCACACTAGAGAGTCAAGCCAATAAGCATCGTTTTGCACATTTGTGGCTCAGAGCAGCAAACGGAAATGCTAACAGTTTACTCGACGCTCGCTTTTTCAGACCTCCAACCTCGATTATCCTTGTAGGGGTTATTCCTCATCACTGACACCGAACAGCTCATGCGGAAGATTAAGGTCCTCGGCCATTTTTAACAGCCGGTTGACAGCGAGTAAATTTGTATTTTAGGTCACTGCAGTCAAACGACGATTGGTGGGGTGTTGGGCTGCACGACTCTACTCACCTCCAGCATCATAATAGGGGAAAACCTATGGCTGATAGTTTGTGCAGGCTTGCATATTCCTTTCGGCCATCGCTCACGCCATAAAACATCCATTTAGAATTAAGGACGTTTCTGCTTTCAGAAACCCTTTACTGCGCACAAAATTTGAAGAACTCAGCACTACCACGCACCAGAATCTGGCTTCACCGTCCAAAAGCTCATGGATTACATCACTCCGCATAGTTTCGAAGGCATCTGGAGGAATCTTTCATTAATACTTCTTTCACCTGACTGCAAGAGCTCACTTTAGACTGACGATCTTGGGAGGTGTTGCAGCGATCCTCGTACATTACCCTCCGTGCATTCTTGCCTAAACCTATTCTCTTACAGCCCCCAGGAAACCATCCATTTGTTCATCCAAAACAGAATCCCCAGCTTCCAGGTTGATGATAAAAATGACCTAAGGCTTACAGTATGGATCTGTTATGGGTAACGGCGCTATGGAGTCTCTAGTGAGCAGAATAAATAACTAATGTAAGCCATATACAAAGTCAAAAGGAGAAAAATCCGAGTAAATCTCGACCCACAGTTCAAAATAGGAAATTCCGTAGTTCCGTATTCCGTTGGACCACCACTATCTATCTTCCTGGTATTCCAAAGCTCCGGTGATTGCAACATCAATCCACAGGTGTGAATAGATTAATCCGGTGTTTGTAGCTAGAATTTTTGTTCACGTTTGGAGTTAGTAGCAGCCAACTATAGCCAACCGGCAGTCACAACAACAGTCACTCAGCAAAAGTCTGAAAGTCGTGTTGGACCCAAGAAGCGGGCGGTTGCGATCGTATTTCAGCAAAACAAACTTTGTACGGTAATGTGACTGGTATCGATAGGTAGAAGGAAGATGATACTGAGCGTGAAAAACAGCGGTTTACAAGCGGTACAGTTGTTCGTCTCAGAGAGGTCCCGGATTATAACCGTCTTTTCACTTTTGGGTGGTTGTTAACTCCTTCAAGAGGACAATCGGATCAGTCATATTCCGTATAGCATTACCAAACCTCGGCTAGTCCGAATCTGTTGTGTCATATTCAACTCCGACCATCACACGAAAGAATACTGTGGCTTTGTGTGACTCCATTGACCGAAATCTGACATTGACACTTTTCAAGATGTACAGCATAAAACCAACAATAATCCAGCAGTATATCTTACACCGAACGACCCCTGCGGCTAAATCTGTTCCCGGTCGAATACCAAAGGTTACCTGGCAGCTGTATTCACATATACAGGGTCTTCTACTCGGAGATCCATGAACAGTCTTCACTCTTTCTTCAAGGATACAGTTACGCATGCTGTCCATGGGAAAGTTCCTTCTCCACATTTGGTCGACTCTGGGATGGACTTCAAGACAGTACTATTCGAGCCCTCCCGTCGTTTTTAAAAGCAAGATCGGTTGAAGCATCCTCAAACTCGTCTCTCAACCCTGCGTACCTACCTCGTCACCCGCTCCTTTTTGTAAACTACCCTTGTTTTAGTTGGTCTCGCAATTTTATTACCAGTAAACAAGCAGGGTTGTCATCACTGGAGGTAAAGTCCTGTTCATTTTTTTCGATATTTCACACACCTAGTCCCGATATGCGACCAGAATCATCGGTCTTCGTATCCCAGTCTTCGAGGCTCTGGCTTTCTACAAACAAACTTACTGGACCAATTGCACATATTAGTTGCGATTCCGAACGAGCCCACAACCGGCGCTCAGTATCCGCACAACAGGGTTGAATTTTCGAAAGTTGTGACGTGTCCCTGATGGACTAAGGCAATCGGGCAAATGAGTCGAGTGTACCACTCCAAACGTTTAGGCCACATTTAGGCATCCCGGGTTCTGGGACATTGTCCCACAAGGCTTTTCAGCCGGAGGCATGGTTGCTCCAGTGAAAAATAAAATTTGGTGAGTTGGTTTGGTTTGAGCACAAATGTCACAAAATGCAACACTCTGGCTGAGAAAGTTTCACTCCACTTCAAAGGTTTCGCAGCTGAGAGCATTGTGCGGATAATGGGCACCCCAACAACCTGAACTGAATCGTCTGCATTCCAGTTTCAAAGCGCGGACGATTTGCAGTTTGCGCTGCTTGTAGAATGGTTTCCTCGTCGGATGTTTTAATGGGAAATGCGTCCAATTTGGGACGGAGCAGGCATCAAGAGCGAAATAAGAGAAAGAAGCTGCGAAAGAAGGCTGCTTTGAAGCGTCGTAGATGCATTCTTGCCTAAACCTATTCTCTTACAGCCCCCAGGAAACCATCCATTTGTTCATCCAAAACAGAATCCCCAGCTTCCAGGTTGATGATAAAAATGACCTAAGGCTTACAGTATGGATCTGTTATGGGTAACGGCGCTATGGAGTCTCTAGTGAGCAGAATAAATAACTAATGTAAGCCATATACAAAGTCAAAAGGAGAAAAATCCGAGTAAATCTCGACCCACAGTTCAAAATAGGAAATTCCGTAGTTCCGTATTCCGTTGGACCACCACTATCTATCTTCCTGGTATTCCAAAGCTCCGGTGATTGCAACATCAATCCACAGGTGTGAATAGATTAATCCGGTGTTTGTAGCTAGAATTTTTGTTCACGTTTGGAGTTAGTAGCAGCCAACTATAGCCAACCGGCAGTCACAACAACAGTCACTCAGCAAAAGTCTGAAAGTCGTGTTGGACCCAAGAAGCGGGCGGTTGCGATCGTATTTCAGCAAAACAAACTTTTGTACGGTGATGTGACTGGTATCGATAGGTAGAAGGAAGATTGAGCGGAGCGTGAAAAACAGCGGTTTACAAGCGGTACAGTTGTTCGTCTCAGAGAGGTCCCGGATTATAACCGTCTTTTCACTTTGGTTGTTAACGGTAATGTGACTGGTATCGATAGGTAGAAGGAAGATGATACTGAGCGTGAAAAACAGCGGTTTACAAGCGGTACAGTTGTTCGTCTCAGAGAGGTCCCGGATTATAACCGTCTTTTCACTTTTGGGTGGTTGTTAACTCCTTCAAGAGGACAATCGGATCAGTCATATTCCGTATAGCATTACCAAACCTCGGCTAGTCCGAATCTGTTGTGTCATATTCAACTCCGACCATCACACGAAAGAATACTGTGGCTTTGTGTGACTCCATTGACCGAAATCTGACATTGACACTTTTCAAGATGTACAGCATAAAACCAACAATAATCCAGCAGTATATCTTACACCGAACGACCCCTGCGGCTAAATCTGTTCCCGGTCGAATACCAAAGGTTACCTGGCAGCTGTATCCACATATACAGGGTCTTCTACTCGGAGATCCATGAACAGTCTTCACTCTTTCTTCAAGGATACAGTTACGCATGCTGTCCATGGGAAAGTTCCTTCTCCACATTTGGTCGACTCTGGGATGGACTTCAAGACAGTACTATTCGAGCCCTCCCGTCGTTTTTAAAAGCAAGATCGGTTGAAGCATCCTCAAACTCGTCTCTCAACCCTGCGTACCTACCTCGTCACCCGCTCCTTTTTGTAAACTACCCTTGTTTTAGTTGGTCTCGCAATTTTATTACCAGTAAACAAGCAGGGTTGTCATCACTGGAGGTAAAGTCCTGTTCATTTTTTTCGATATTTCACACACCTAGTCCCGATATGCGACCAGAATCATCGGTCTTCGTATCCCAGTCTTCGAGGCTCTGGCTTTCTACAAACAAACTTACTGGACCAATTGCACATATTAGTTGCGATTCCGAACGAGCCCACAACCGGCGCTCAGTATCCGCACAACAGGGTTGAATTTTCGAAAGTTGTGACGTGTCCCTGATGGACTAAGGCAATCGGGCAAATGAGTTGAGTGTACCACTCCAAACGTTTAGGCCACATTTAGGCATCCCGGGTTCTGGGACATTGTCCCACAAGGCTTTTCAGCCGGAGGCATGGTTGCTCCAGTGAAAAATAAAATTTGGTGAGTTGGTTTGGTTTGAGCACAAATGTCACAAAATGCAACACTCTGGCTGAGAAAGTTTCACTCCACTTCAAAGGTTTCGCAGCTGAGAGCATTGTGCGGATAATGGGCACCCCAACAACCTGAACTGAATCGTCTGCATTCCAGTTTCAAAGCGCGGACGATTTGCAGTTTGCGCTGCTTGTAGAATGGTTTCCTCGTCGGATGTTTTAATGGGAAATGCGTCCAATTTGGGACGGAGCAGGCATCAAGAGCGAAATAAGAGAAAGAAGCTGCGAAAGAAGGCTGCTTTGAAGCGTCGTAGAGAACTGAAGACCTCTGCTGGTAATGGGCCGAACGAAATTCCACAACCCTCGGCACGAGCGGAAGACGAGGGATCCGATTCAAGTATGTCTGAAGACGAAGGTGACGACTTGCCCGTATTTGAACTCAAAGGACCATTCGAGCGTTTCAAGGTGCGTTGAACCAAATTGCGTTATTCTACTCTGTTTTGGGGTTTACGGTCGTGCTTCAATGTCGGTTGTGTTTTGTCAGGCTCGGTAGTTTGATTGTTCAGCGTAACACCAACTTTCATCTGGCTTTAATAATGCGTCTCAATGTTGCCCATTGCACTATAATAGCTGCTGTGCTGGGGAATGAAGAAATTTGACCGTAACTTATTAGAAAGTCTTATCTTGAAGAATCGAATAAAACTGGAAGGTAAAGGGACTTTAAGCTAATCTACCGCGATCATCCACAGTTCCCAACAGACACTCATTCAGACGCTCTGGGTAGAAACTAAAGTCAGGTACGCCGCTGACGTCGATTAGCAGCCATATCTCACGGTGGGGGCGAGATGGCCCAAGTTGTTAGAGCGCGAACTTACTGACCGGAAGGTCCGTGGTTCGAATCCGATCTCCGCCTCTCGACTTCCCCTGTCTAGGCTTGGGCAACCTGGCAGTATCTCAGCCGTCGTACTTCCTTCTGGTGGCATGGCAGCTAGGCACCGGAAGGGTGCTACAGCTGAACGCTTTTTCTCACGGTGTCCCCAACCATTTACAGGGGGAATCACGCGGATCCGAACCTGGGAGGCGAGTCGCACGACATTACCAAGCTTTCGGTAGTTACCTTCATATCCCTCTGAAGAGTGAAAAGCTGCTCACCGCTCTGCTTGCGCAACTGAATCGGATACAGAAAAACGCTCTCTTCGGCAAATGATCATCATGCGCGATGCATGAGTAAACCATCAGAGCTTTTGATGCGCAACATATTTTTAATTGAAGTCCCTGTTACACAACCGAACCTCGTTTTCTACCTATCTGGTCGCGTAAACTCGTTACCGATTTGCACGACTTAGATGGGGACCCGGAAACGGGACACATAAAGTATTGAAGACACCGAGAACTCAACCCAATGGCGCTCAATGGAAAGTCTACTGACATCCATGTATTCACTCAACAAGTAGATCAGCTAACGCTGTCTCGGAACCATGGCATTGCCAAGCACATCTGAGTTCACTGGTAAGGGCTTTCATACTTTGCTACCAAGTGATTTGGGGCGGGACGGCTCAAGTGCTTAGAGCGCGAATTTACTGATCGGGGGTCCGTGGTTCGAACTCGACCTCTGCCTCTGCCTCTCGACTTCCCCTGTCTAGGCTTGGGCAACCTGGCAGTATCCCAGCCCTCGTGCTTCCTTCGGGTAGCATGGTAGCTAGGCGCCGGAGGGGTGTTACAGCTGAAAGATTTTTTCGCCAAGTGATTTATTGACCCACCTGGCTCATTTCCACCTGTGTGGGTTTATGAAAAAGCTCTCTGAGGAGGTCAGTCAGGTGGTGTACGTAGGTATCCCAGGGGCACTGCAACCAACGGAGTTTCACCAGTCCGTCTATTTCTTCCGAGAACCATTCGACGTAATTCGGCATCACTAACCCGTTGTTCCCACCAAACCCGAACAGTTCTCCAATGACCGAACAGCAGAGGCCTTTTAACGTCCTCAACTCACATCGGCCACGTTTCTGGCCCACTTAAAAATATGGAGAGCACCGTAGCACCATAAACCCGACTGTGCGGTTTTGCTGATTCTTGAGGGGGTAATTAAAAAAAGGTTGGCCCTAAAAACCGCACACTCCGATCGTCTAACTGTTGAACGTGACCACCGGTGCATTATTTAATACGGTCGAAACACTCTTGAAACCAAAGAGCCCGGTGCTGCTCAAAAGGCACCTGCTGTGCGCAGCCGCATCAGGAATGAGACAGTAATGTCTTGCCCCCTGCGCCCTCGGGTTAGGCCAACCCCCTGTAGCCGTGCAGATCAGACTATTGAGTTATCGGCCCCGGGCAGGGTCCCCAAAGAAAACTCTACTGTCCACTGCCTCGCGGGTCAGGTTTTTGTGCCAATGGCTCAAGTTGGGGTACCTCAACCAAACCTCCCACCCCAGCCTAGGTAACCGGGAAGTATCATTTGCTCGCGCATTTCGGTGTCCCCCCTCCCACCACACAAGAAAACGTTACTGGATCACTTGACTGTCAGTTATCCGACTGAAGGGCCCTATGCTCCTCGCTGCCTATTAACAGTACACAACACAGCACCCTTCTAAATCCACGAGATCCTTTTTATGTCCCCCCTCCCACCACACAAGAAAACGTTACTGGATCACTTGACTGTCAGTTATCCGACTGAAGGGCCCTATGCTCCTCGCTGCCTATTAACAGTACACAACACAGCACCCTTCTAAATCCACGAGATCCTTTTTATGTAGGAACTTTTAACTTCCGTACTCTATGTCAAATTAACACACAAGCAATGCTTGCTGAAACCTTATACTCCCTTAAAATTGATGTATGCTGTGTCTCCGAAACACGCATACAAGACCTGAGCCTGATTATGCACTTCAGAACGCCAAGAATGAACCCAGTCCTTTCACATTTCCCCCTCCGTGTGTCCGGTGACCCAGAAGCGATTATTTGTGGAATATATGGCGTGGGAGTTGCACTCAGCCCCGGAGCTGAACGCGCTTTGCTAGATTGGATCCCAGTGAATAGTCGTCTTTGCGCCTCCTGGTTATCCACTTCAAGCACAATGCCTCGGCATAAAAAGCGGTACCTGTTTGTAGTGTCGGCTTATGCCACAACGGACTGCAGTTCTGAGGCGAAGAAGAATACTTCCTATCAAGAGCTATCCGGGCTCATTCTTCAGGCAAAAAGCACTGACACTGGGATCCTTGCAGGCGATTTGAATGCTCAAGTAGGTCGTCTGAGCTTCTTGGAATCACATTTGGGTAGTCGATTCGGAGTCGATGCTCGCCGCGCAAATAACGGAGATCTACTCCTTCAGTTGTGTGCTGACCATGAACTGTTCCTGGCAAGTACGAATTTTCAGCATAAGCGTTTGCATTGTGTAACCCGGTGATCACCAACCGCAACCAACAGTGAACCCAGTTGGACCACGTGGCCATCAGCCACCGGTGGAGAGTTAGAATTCAAGACTGCCGTTCCTTCTGGAGCACACCACTTGATTCCGATCATGCCATCGTGCATGCTTCCCCTAAGGGAAGGATACCAATCCACTATCTTCGAAGAATGGCAACAGCTCAACAGTACCGATCTGGGCTAACCCAACAACTCTCCACGGTAAACTATGGAGTCAGCATGCGGATGAAGCGTGGCAAAATGTGAAAGGAGTTATACTAGCGGCGCTCAGTGCTACCTGCCCGACTTCTCCACTTCGACCGCAAGACCACTGGATATCATCGAGGTCGCTATCCATGATTGATGCCATGAAAGCCATACCAGCGGGCAACGAGTTCGATGGCGCACGCAAATCCCTCAAACGCCAACTACTGAAGAGTCTAAGGAAAGACCAAGAGCTCTGGTTGACGTCGAAAGCTCGGGAGATGGAAAAGGTTTTTGCTACGGGAAACAGCCGTGCCCTACATCAACTGATACATCGATTGGCCCTAGGAAAGCAACAGTCAGCGAAACAATAAGTGGAAAAGATGGCTCACTAATTCACTCGCAAAAATGTCGACTGGAAAGATGCGCCGAACACTTCGAAGAACAGTTCAGCTGGTCCCCTGCAACACAGCCTGTGGAGATAGCGCATACGGGCGAATGGAATGTAAACCTTGATCGCCCTTCGGAAGAAGAAATAAGGTACGAAGTAGCCGCACTGAAACGTGAGAAGGCACCAGGACCAGACGGTCTGTACCCAGCCCTCTTCAAAGAAGGCGGAAATTCCCTGGTGACCCACTTGACAAAGCTTATTGGTACTATGTGGGACGAAGAGCAAGTGCCTGCAGAATGGGGCATGTCGACAGTAATCCACATCTTCAAAAAGGGTATGCGGACGCTGTGTGAAAACTACCGTGGCATCAGCCTATTAGCTGTAGCATCATAGGTGCTCTCTGGTCTTATCCCTCGAAGGTTGGCTGAACACACACAGATCCGTGAAAACTAAGCTGGGTTCCGTCTTGCAAGGGGATGCATCGATCATATCTCCACCCTCCGATAAATTCCGGAACAGCGTCACTGCTTCCAGCAACCAACAATGGTTGTGTTTCTTGATCTGAAAGCCGCCTTTGACTCTGTGGACCGTCAGGCACTATGGCAGTGTCCTCGGAGCAAAGGTGTCCCCCATAAATTCCTGACCCTCTTTAAGGCGCTGTACACCAAATCCCGCAGCTGTGTGAAGGTCTGTGGGAAGCTCTCGCCTGAGTTCACCGCATTAAGTGGTTTAAAACAGGGCTGTCCTCTTTCTTCTTTTCTCTTCAACTTCGTCATTGATACGACCATGGAAAACTGACTACCAGCCTCTAATGCTTGTGGGGTCGAAGTGCTCCATGGGCGTCTGCTCACAGACATTGAGTCGTTATAGCGATATAGGCGATATAGCTCTTATTGGATCTGACCCCGTGATAATGCAAATATTAAATAATCTAAGTAATTCAGCTCCACGGTTTGGCACGCGCTTCACACCTACAAAGTGTAAAGTGCTACTGCAGGACTGGGTGGGTTCAAACTTTGCCTCATGCTTGCGGATGAACCGATTGAGGTCGTAGACAAATTTGTTTATCTGGGCAGCTGTATTAGTCCCGGTGGTCTGGTGAAAGGTGATATTTCCATCCGGATTGGGAAGGCCAGGGCAGCTTTTGTGAATCTGTGTCACCTGTGGTGTAGGCGTGGCATCAACTTATCCATCAAGGGTCGAGTTTAAAATACTGCGGTGCACTCCATACTACTATACGGATCAGAAACCTGGCCGTCGCGCGCTAAGGACGTCAAAATACTTTCAGTGTTTGATCATCAATGCCTGCGGAGCATTGCCCAAATCTGGTGGGAACAGCAGATCAGGAATACTGAAGTTCGTCGAATGGTATTCGGGAGAAATAACTCACCCTCGATAGATGAACTGGTCACATTGCATAGATTGCGCTGGCTTGGCCATGTGTTGCGTATGCCAGTCGACCGAATTCCTCGAAGGGCTCTTTTCGCACAACCACGTGAAGAGTGGAGAAGAGCCAGAGGCGGTCAAACAATGACTTGGCAGTGAAGTATGGAAGTCATTACCAGCAAACTGGGCTGCGCTGGTCATTGCCGTCTTCCTGGATGGGTACTCCGAGACAGGCCACATCAATGATTCGAGACAGTCAGACATGACCCAGTCGCGCCCTCGATGGCGCTCGTGCATCCAAGCTATTGCCTTCAATGTATAGCTCCCCCCCTAATCCTCCCACTTAAAAGCCCACTGGCAGTGCCGGATTTACGCACCAACTTATCAGCCCCCACCTCCAACGCACTGCTATCTAACCCACCTCCCCAAATCATCAGTGAATGAAACTGTGGCAGCTGCAACCACCGTACGACAGGTTCTTATAGCTAATAATGATGATCATAATGACAACTTCAATTGGTTCATCCACAAGCACGAGTCTAGTGTTTGAGCAGTAACTTTTACAGTACCACTTTATACTTTGCGGGTGTGAAGCGCATGCGGAATTATTTGGATTATTCTCTATTATTTGTATTGCCATGGGGTCAGATCCAATAAGAGCTATATCGTCTGCGTACTCGATATCTGTGAGCGGATGTCCCGGGAGCACTTCAGCTCCATAGGCGCTCGTGGCTGATAGTGAGTCTTCCATGGTCTGAACCCAACCTTTGCTCCGACGCGCAGTTGCCTGCTACTTGAAGGAAGCACGAGAGCCGAGATAATGCCAGATTGCCCCAGCCTACACAGGGGAAGTCGAGGGGTAAAGGTCGGGTTCGAACCACGAACCTTCCTGTCAGTAAATCCGCACCCTGACCACTGAGGTGAACGGTGGAAGGTCTTCAAAACCCAGGTGTTCAAATAGCCTCTGACGATATCTTTTTGGTCGTGGAAGAGGAGGAGAAGCCGCAGGTGTTTTTGGATGAACTGGCCAAATTCATCCCGACTTTGGTATGCACTTTGCACCCACAAAGCGTATGGTCATGCTGTCACCGAGCACGCCATAGACAATCCAGGGTGGGGTATTGGAAGTTGTTGAGCTCGGGTTTCTTTCGCTAATTTGAGGCACCTGTGGCATCAAAGTGGTGTATCCCTGAATCTCAAGGGACGTGTGTATCAGACTACAGTGCGGACTGTTTTGTTGTGAGACTTGACCTATTCGAGCAGCGGAACTGAGACGTCTTCAGCTGTTCGACAATCGTTGTCTCAGAACCTTCGCTCGTGTGGGTTGGTTTCCGCGAATCCCAATGAAGCACTTAGAAAGCGAGTTTCATTTTATGCAACAAGAATTTCCACTGGAGAATGTGTCCAGCACCAGACGCTACGTTGGTTAGGCACTGTAGTGCGTATGCCAAGCCATCGTTTGTCGTAGAGATTGCTGTTTCCCGTGCCCTGTTCAGAACGGCAAAAGCCAACCATTGACATGGCAGTGGTTTATGAAAGAGATTACGAAATGTTTGGTTGCTGTTGGTGCTGTTCGCCTTATTGGGTAGGTACCATGTGATCACTGTGCCTGGTTGGAGATATGACTGCAAGATATGACTGCTAATCGATGTCAGTGGCGTTCGTGTTGTAAGTTTCTACCCGGATTGTTGAATGGTGTACAGGTTAGTCGTTTAGCTGTAACAACTTTTCGGTGCCTAGCTGCCACGCTACCCGAAGGAAGTACGGAGGATTGGAGATTGCCGGGTCGCCCAGGCCCAGATACGGAAAGTCGGGAGTCAGAAGTTGGGTTCGAACCACGGTAAATTCGCGCTCTAACCACTGAGCCATCTGTAGGCACCTCGGAATGATTGTAGTAAGATTGCACGAAGTCTCTTCCCCATCATTCTTTGTTCTGTTCTTCACAATAAATCTTTCAAATTAATTCATGATTGTATGGCAGCAAAGCATCGGTGTTGAACGCTGATGTCATGCTGTACATGATGATGATGATGATGATGAGTCACTGAGTTTCCAGTTCATTGTGGATGATTCGTCGTGGCATCTGGCTACATGCATCCACACTTACACAGTGTCCAGATTCTACAGACATATCGATGACATTCTGAAACGGTTATTGATGTAGATGTCGTGACCTGATGGCATACTAAATAAGTGATCTCTAGTTACGGAAATGCTCAACTGAATACAGGCGTGTGAAAAACGGTCGAACCTCCTTTACATAGGTGTAGTTTTTATAGGGAGTTTTCTAAGTTTATTGAGAGTACGGTTATATCACAATATGATATAGCATACGGACTATGCCAAAAATGCACCCAATTCGTTACGAAATCATCATAACAAAGAGAACGTTTTTTTCAGCCCAGCGGAAAAACAATGTGTATCCTGTCTGTTCTTCTCTTTTTTATCGCCCAGCTTATTGAAGATGACGCTGACGCACCACCAGCCAAGCCTGCATCACATTTAGATATCAATTTGAAGGCACGAACTGCCGCGTTATTAGAAGAGGAAGCTGCCGCCGCGAGTGAGGCAAAGCAACGTCGTTCTGGTTTTTCTGCTGGTGATGACGATAGCGGACGCCCTGCACGTGCGAAAAGCAGTTCCGATGATGGCGCTGTGAAGCCGGAATCTGGTGGAACCGAAGTCCTAAGCAAAAAGAAGCTGAAACGGCTCAATCGGCCAAGTGTGGCTTCGTTAAAGCAAATGGTCACCCGACCGGATGTTGTCGAGATGTGGGATGTGTGTGCACGCGATCCTCTTTTGCTCGTGCACCTGAAGGCATACCGTAACACGGTCCCCGTGCCTCGGCATTGGTGCGCGAAGCGAAAATATTTGCAAGGTAAAAGAGGGTTTGAGAAACCGCCGTTCCGACTGCCGGACTTCATCGCTCGGACCGGCATAATGGAGATGAGACAAACGGTTCAAGATAAGGTGAGTGGATTCATTCAAACAGAAAATTGGTTTTTGACTCCGAGTACTATGTCGAGCGCTAATTACAATTTGAGTCCAACGTAAGCGTAGCTCACTTTTATACCGCCCATACTTTGTTTCTGCCCATCTCAATCAAATAGATGTATTCCGTTTTCTTCAGTTCCACTTTTAAAAGATTTTTTCCGACGTTCCGGCGGAATCCGGCCACTGAAACAGGTGTTTCTACTTTTGCTCAGTTGAACGAAAACCTGAATTTCTAAGGGCAGTACATCGTACCCTCTATATGCATTACAACCTGTAGACAAAAGTGATTCCTTCGTGCAAATCGCAATCAGCTGAACGGCAGAACGTTACAGTACGTTAGACAAGCCACGCGGGCGTTTTAAATTAAGTTTTCAAACTACTCGGGACGTAAAGGCTGCCTACCTGCTTCGCTAGTTAACTTACTCGGTCCTCATATTAACAGCTCCGTTCAAATCTAGCTTCATTTGGTACTCAGCGCTTTCTAATTTGAACCACATGCTGGCGTTACGCACAAACGTTTTCGGTGTCTAAACCCCACTAGACCTTTTGCTCTGGGTGAGTTCCGCCAGATGGGTGTAGAGAATTAGTCACTTTGTCTGGCATTCCCACCATGTTGACAGTGTCACATGGAAGGTATGTGTACATGCCATTAACAATAGACAGTAGTGAATTACCAGTAGATCGCTCAGGATGCTCCTGAGCGATTCAACCACCGAACAATAGCTCACTGCTAACAGAGGTTCAGCCGAATACCAACTGAAGCCTTCAACTGAAGGCTTCGCACTACGTGGAATGATATGATAAACAAGGGATTGGCTGCTATCCAGTAGAGTCATTTCCTAACGTAAGTTAATTTACACGTGAATGGACGACCCCACTTTCATACAAATAAGTACTCAATTAGAAAACTATGGCTGACTTTGGAGGAACGAATCTGGTAGTAGGCTTTCGAAGAGTTTTCATCAACCTCATAAGTAGCGTTGTGGATGGGCACTGGTTTTCCAGCAGATAATTTTCCGGGAGCTGCGACCTTTTCGAACAACCAGAATCAACTCCAACTCTAACTCATACGGTGAACTGTTCCCTTTTTTATGTACAGGACTCGGAGAAGACACTGAAAACAAAAATGCGTGAAAAAATCAGGCCGAAAGTCGGCAAAGTCGATATCGACTATCACAAGTTGCACGACGCCTTTTTCAAATATCAAACCAAACCCAAGATGTCCATTCATGGCGATTTGTACTATGAGGGAAAGGAGTTTGAGGTGAAACTGAAGGAGAAAAAACCAGGCAATCTGTCCGAGGAGTTGCGTGCTGCCCTAGGGTTGCCGTCTGGAACGGTGAGTTTTTTTGAGCGCGGTTTCTCGGTACGGGAGCCTATTTCGCATAATCTTCGATGTCATCGGTTTGGACGTTTCACA
>NW_008751667.1:191397-200190 GCF_000715545.1 Opisthorchis viverrini
TTGTTTTGTTGAGCGAATTGCTTTTTAACATGATTGCAGTTGTTTCGAGCCTTTGTAACGCCTTCTGGTTTCTGGCGCTGAAAAAAACACAACAAAACGAGCGGGTAAAATTAATAATTGGAGGTGGTTGTTGAATACATGGACTGTTCCATTTACGTGAATCGTCCACATCAGCAGGGGTTTCCAACCAGCCATCGCAGACAATCTGCCCTTGCGAGGCCAGTGCTTTTACTTAGTCCTGGGTCTTTTGCTACCTCAGCTCTGCACGTATATGCCATTCCAGTTTGTGCGGTTTTATCAGGCATTATAGGTCCCTTGCCAAGTATTGCACAGCATTACGTTTGAAGTACGCAACGCTATGGGGATACTGGTGGATAGTCGGCGGCAGCTAATCGTCTTCCATCTTCTGCGCAACGGTACCGGCCTCACTGGATTACCCCACTGCTATGGCTGATCAAGTTGAAAGAAGGTGAAACGATGTTATTCGGTTCTCGGCTTGTTCTTCTACAATGGGAAGGGACACTTATTTACTAGACTAAAGTTGACTCTGTCCGATGTTTTCGATTAGGAACCCGTTTATCAGCTTATGCATTTGTCTATATATTATTTTTGATGGGCCCGGTTTCCCCGATATTGACAAGCCTTTGAATTGAACACTGTGACGTAATGGTGCCTACACACTTCCATATTTATGGTGGGAATTTAATTGTGTTTCTGGGTGTCCCTCTAAAAAAAGTCTGTTAGTCACGTAACAGCTAGGTAAATTGTTGTGGTGGACGCATGCTACTGATGGGAGCTATGAGCAGCACAGTTTGTACGCAATTTGAGGCAATACTGGTGGCTAACCGACCGTCCTATTCGATTCTGTTGGTTTTCGCCACTTTGTTCGGTTGCACTCCCTTGCTGACACATGGCCTTCACCGGACATCCGGAAAAGTTTTAGGGTTTGTCTGACTTCTTAGGAACCTTGTGTTCGTTCGTCGAAGGGCATTTTCCTGCCGTGCTGTCTCCTTCTTGAACTGATAGATGTGGGCCATCAAATGACATCTCGGCATGCGGACTACTTCCTTCGCTTCGTTGCCAATCTTCACCGCTTAATTTGTCCGTAACTGCTTATCGTGATTACCTCGACACTAAGGATCCAGTCTGTTGCCCCCTTCATCCGCTGTCCTAACTTCAACGGTGAACGATTCTGTCGCCACTAGATCCACTATACGACCCATCATACGACAGTTATGAACTGATGTTGACGAAATGGTTGTAGTGTTTGGCCTGTCTTTTAATGTGATTTCCCGCCATCCTCTTTTCCCGTGCCAAGCCAACTGTTGGGGCTTTTACGTTTTCCTCGTTCGAAGCGACGTTCAATACCATATTCCCCTCACATTCCCACTCTTTAGGGGGCCGAGCGATACCCGCCTCCTTGGCTGATTGCAATGCAGCGCTATGGCCCACCTCCATCCTATCCGAATCTGAAGATTCCTGGACTGAATGCCCCGATTCCTGACGGGTGCGCGTTTGGCTACCACCCAGGTGGGTGGGGCAAACCTCCTGTGGACGAACTGGGTCGTCCGGTTTACGGAGATGTGTTTGGGAATGGTGGTAACATTGCTGGCGTGCCCCCACCCCCACCCGCACCAAGTTCGCTGGATGATGCAGATGAACAAATTGGTGAGTTATATTTTAGTATCTTGATGAAACACGTTCTAGTTCGGATTTAGGGGACATTTTGACCAATTTTCAACTCGTTTCTCGATTTATTGCAGCCCAAGGCACTGTCAGCTTCTGGGGCGAATTGGAGTCCGATGAAGAGTCAGAAGGTGAGGATGAGGAGGACATGGATACAGACGAGGAGATGGGTGCCGAAGGGATGGCGGCTTCGTCTCTCGCCGATACAGAAAAAGTGCTCGTCACTCTGCCTGGGGCGGGAGTGGCTCGTCCTGAACTGGATTTGGGTGGTCTGGTTACTCCCGCTAGTGGGTAAGTACTTGAGTTTTGTGCAATATGTGACTGCGGGGTGAATTATCTTTCGTCCTTAGTCATGCGACTGGATGGATCGCTCCGCCCTTTACTGTGGCGGAACCTTTCCAAACGGACTACAGAGTGCCTAACGTATGAAACAATCTATGACCGTTCAGCCACGAAAAGACTGAACCTTGCCGTAGTGTGACGGTTTGTGCACCTCAGCAACCCATCGAGCTATACTGGAGGTGCTTCCGTGACACCCAGAGTCCCTCATACCCGGTTGTTCAATGGTTAGAGGTCTGACAAACACAGTCTCCTGGTCTTCTAGGTTGGGGGCCGGAACATGTGGCGACTTGTTCCGTGGAAGTGTGTTTGCATTTCCCGAGAAACACTGCTGCTTTGCGGTAGCTAGATGGCATCGAGTCGTACCCTCCGCTATTTGCACTATTTACACACCACAAATGTGTCCTTCGTATTTCTGGTTTTTTACTTTTTACTTTATACGAACCCAGGCATAAACTACCACCAAGCAGGCACTATACATCAAAGTTCATCCGGACCAAAGTTATCTTGTCCTCAACATCCTGAATGTGCCAAACTCGTAGATGTGACAATGCATGCTTAGAGTGTGACTGGGAAGGTTTGGGGGTCGCTGCCGCACTCTTGACCTAAGATTCTCATGGGCTACGTACAGCCGAGTGGTGAAAGGACACTACGTCCGGTTAGGGGAATCGATCTGTTCACATATTCGCGATGCTGTCCAATGGGTCTCGTAAAGTTTACTTAGGTTAGTAATGTTGTAGACTGTACGTAGCTCGGGTGCGCTGCTTGGTTGTTGGTCCGTTCGCCGAGCTTGGCAGTTGGATTGCAAACGTTTCATCATCAATCGAGGTGACATCGTCAGTGCAGGGTTGAGTGGGTGAATTCCTCCTCTTCTGCCTGTGATTATATAGCTTCTAAACAGTACCTGGTGGTTCTGGAAACGGTCTTCGCATAGTTTGATTGGTCTCCTGTAAATCTGACGTGGTCTCAATCTCCTGTGTCTGGTTAGGTTACCCAGCGCAGGTTTGGAGTGTTTTGGTAATTGTTTTCCCCGTGGTCTGGTCATTCGAAACCTGCCCATCTGTAGTCAACAAATAAACCAGTCTTCTCTCTGTACTTGCCACGTGTTTTCTGTCCGTTCGTCGAAGCCTTAAGGCGTGTTCCACTTACCTCAGCTATCGTAATTCCCCTTCTTTAATTTTTCAGCTTGATCACACCAAGTGGCGTTTCCAGCGTCGGGCTGGGCTTGGAGACTCCACAGAGCACAATTGAGTTGCGAAAGAAGACCATAGAGGAAGCTATGGAAGACAGCACAGGCTTGGTGACTCCCTCTGCACAATTGTACCGCGTGTTGCCTGAACGCGAAACGGGCCTGCAGCCTAATGCGCTAATGGGTAGCACCAAGCTGTACGACGTCACCGGGGCCACTGGTGCTCAACGTGGTATTGAGGTAAATTATGGATCACGAAGTCTTGTCCTTGTTAGCTAGTTCATATTGAATGTGTTTTATTTGACTTCCATGGACACACGTCTTTTGTTTTCTTTATTCCAGGCTGAGGATCCGCGTGCTCAAATGCTTCAGAAGCGAGTCTCCGGTACGGAGTCCCAACAAAGTGTGGCTGGCGGTTTGAAATCTGGTGGTGGGAGCGTCCTATCCACATCACAGCTGGAAGCTCCGCTGCAGACGGCGGCCAAGAAGTACAAGGAATTCAAATTTTGACCTTTTTTATGGGGTTCTATTCCCATTCTCTTATTCTCTTTGAAAAATCACCAACCGGGCTTGTTTTTCGTGAGCTTTGTTCTCGTTTGCAAACGTCCCATTGCCATTCTTTCTTGTGTACATATTAGTAATGAAAGACATAACAGAAAAATGTAGTACCTTCCTTTTTTCCTCCAAAACCGGATAGTCTCGCTCATTGAGATCTCTCTCGGACTGATTTTCCTCAAGCGATCAGAGGATGGCCTGGTTTCTCACGTTTCAACATGTCTCGACGATTTGACGTCAGATTCAAATCAATTAACAACGGACTGTTCGCTTTATGCAATCATTTGAACTCGGATAATTGTAACCAATTCATCAACCAGCTCTTCTTGAGGTTGCATCCTAACGGTATATGTTTTCTCGCATTTTTCGCGTCAAACCAGGTGAGTAGATTTCACAGTGTTTCCAGAAGTAGGGAAGACCAGCTAATAGCTACCCACCTGTCGTCCCAGCAACGGGCCACGTTGAGGTCAGGTTGTTTCGCATTGGCTTTGATTGTGTCGGTCCGAGCCTTCCTTTGTCCTCGCAGATGGTATTCCCTCCCTCGACTAACTAGTCGGCATCTTAAAGCATCAGCTTGGAACTGTGGGTATGTGACGACGATCGTGTGCCTGGAAGCACCGCCTGTTTTGTGGTCTACGAGACTGCGTGCTGCTTTCGCACAAAACAGATCGAATGCAGATTTTCAAATGTCAAATGAAATTTCTGACATAGCGTTCATGCAAACTTCCCTTGGCTCTGGTCGTTTTTGTTATCGATGGCGCAGCTCAGGTCTAAGGTTAAGCTAACTCAATTCAAATAGGGATCCAAGTATACTGAGGCAAATTCTCGGTGGATTTGAAGAACACAATTTTCTAGTAGCCTGATAGATTATCAGGCTATAAGACCCGCGTCTCAGAAGGTTCATAGAAACGATACTATTAGTCTAGTATCAGACTAAGCAGGGGACAACAGAGTTACGGAGGTTTATGGTACAAACACACATGGGTTTGACTATTGACGAAGCTGAAACGGTTTCGGTGAGAAAGGGATAGAAGAGCCTTTAGGATTCCGAGAAAACCTAACCACATAGTTGATGACGATAGCCCCCGCTTCACGGGGTATGGAATAACGACAATTTGTTTTCTTTTCTAGTCCATGGAGTGGAACTACAAGTCCGGTATGGGAGGACACAGGAATAACGACAATTTGTTTTCTTTTCTAGTCCATGGAGTACAACAGCAGAACTACAAGTCCGGTATGGGAGGACACACGAAGGAGCATTGTTCAAGGTGAGCTGGTGGTGTACCCACAACATACCGGGTTTGAACTCGAGTGTTTGCAGTGCAGGTTATCGGCTGCGCTTAGTTGACAGGACAGGTCGCTCCGAAGTATCTTGAAATGCAAACTGTAGTGAGGGAAGTGTAGCCCCCCTTGAATTGTGGATGAATCCTATGCCTTGATACTTGATAGAACGGGCTGACAGTGCACTCTCCTGTTGCTGACCTCCTGCATTCCGTGTGTGCAGCCAAAGAATGCATTTAATGAAAAAGTGGAGATAAGCAGACTGTGAACATTTAGGGAGAAAAGAAGCGAAGAACACCCGTAGTGGTCGCGAGGGACGTACAGTTATCCAGACTTGTAAGCTGGGTCCTAAATAATCTTCAAGAAGCTGGACCACGCACACCTCACCCCTACCTTCATACGGGACCCGTTTGCAACCGCCATCAAAACGACTGGTGTAATCCATGAAAACAAGTGAAGAAGCGATGGAGAGTACGCAACAGCATCAAGATTGCTCTTCGATATTCAAACCGATTAAGGCTCTCAGGCGAAAAGGTGACTCATTTTTCATCAAGCAGTTTTAAAATTGCACACTTGCAAGCAATCGATCGATACCTAGGTACAGGCGTAATCCTAACCAGCAATGCTTTCACCGGGGACATACTAGTTGAACAGAGCAGTCACTTGTTCAGTGTGCGTGTCAGTGGTGATCCCAGGTAACATGTATAGCAATTGCCTGAAACTATTGAGGAGCAGTATGGTTGGACGGCTCGAAAGAAGCAAAGGGAAATAGCAGTGGTTAACTGTTTTAGTGAGTTCACGCATTGTCCGTATAACCGTTACGGCTTGGTTGTTGGTCTGTTGGCCGAGTGTGGGAGTGGGATTGCAAAAATTTCATCATCAGTCGAGGTGACTTCGTCAGTGCGGGGTTGAGTTGAGTTCCTCTTCTGCTTGTGCCAGTATAGTCTGTAAACAACATCTGATAGGGTATCAGAACAGACAAACACCCAAAGTGCGCACCTGAGCTACCTATACCCCGCAACGTTGCCGATCCTGATGTCTGGTACCAAATAGCTGCTTCGAGACACTCCCTATCGGCGTCAAATCCTGTCGC
Organism: Opisthorchis viverrini; assembly: GCF_000715545.1. NCBI lineage: Eukaryota > Metazoa > Platyhelminthes > Trematoda > Opisthorchiida > Opisthorchiidae > Opisthorchis > Opisthorchis viverrini. The sequence continues at coordinate 197,541 of NW_008751667.1, forward strand.
CAAGTCGCGTTCGGAAGTACATTTCATTCAAGCGGTCGTTCTGTCTGTTTAGCCCGTTCACCTCACTTTAGCTTTTTTTTCTGATAAGCTTCCTAAGTTGCGTGGGAAACAGTAATGGAGTTCTATCAGCCCGCCTCTAAATTGCCTTTGCAAAACAACACAAAAACCGAGGTGTTCAAGAGTAAAACCAAGTCAGCTGTGGTCGTTCTCATGTTTCGTTATTTGTTCGTAGATGACATTCAGTACGTGCCTTGGAGATGTTGGTTTGAGACTTTGACCATCTAAACAATAGAGATGACATTGTCTACTTAGACGCTGTTGTTGATCATTCGCCAACTTTGGTGGAGATGAAACTCCACAAAATGCACTGCTTACTTGAGTGAACAGTGTTTAGACAACGAAGTACGTTATCAAAGGCTATTCTTTAATGGTGGTTAGAACGCGATTTTCTTGAAAGGTCCCTAATTCTTTAATGGTGGTTAGAACGCGAATTTACTGACCGGAAGGTCCCTAGTTCGAACCCGACCTCCACATTCCGACTTCTCCTGTCTGGGCTTGAACGACCTGGCGGCCTCCCAGCCCTTGTGATTCCTTCGGGTGGTTGAACGATCATCTTCTTTTTATCTACCCGAAAAAAGAATTTTTTCTCTCAATGACTTGTTTCTCTTAAGAGCAAGACTACAACTCACTCAGACTGTCGATGAACCAACGGCTCAGTGAGGCGCACAAGGAATATGGTTATGCCCGGTCGCAGGTCACGAAATCAGAATGATGGAGATATGATACGTTTGTGGAAGATTTTTTACATCAAAACAGGCTTGTCTGTAGCTTTATCTGACAAGGATGTCTTTCCTGGATAATAAAAAAGAAATGAAGACCCAATGGATCATATGGTCATTCATGCTTGGTGGTCTCACTTGAGATGAACAAGTCAGTCACTTGATGTTATCCGTGATAACAATGGAATGTCGGATCCTAGTGCCTTTTCTCTGTCAATGCAAGGAACTCAGTCATTCCGTTATTATTGTGTCTTGCTGAACGGTAGTGCAACTCTATATCGGTCCCTTGGCTTCCTGCTCCGCCCACTATGGTGTATCAAAAGGCACGGTAGCTCTACACAGCCCTTTATGGAGACAAAGGAAAATCATTACAACTGTATTTATAGGGTAGTCACAGAGTGTTCCAAAAGGTCAGACCAGAATGTCCGTGAGGGGGCGAGAAGTGTCGAGTCAAAGGTGCTTGGCTCGGATTGGCTGGCATTCTGACCAATCAGGCGTGCCTTCATTTGGCCCGTGTCCTGCACGTGACACATCCGTCCAAATGATGTGTTCGGTTATTAAGGACGGCTGGCCTCCGTACAGTTATCAAGCAGTGTTTGGGTTTGTTTCTACCAGTGAACCGATCACCGCGTTCGCGACAGGGTTGGACTTCTATCTTTAGTAGCAATTTGCGCCTCACTTTCTTCAACGTAATTCTCAGTTGGTGGTCTGTTCGTATGCAAACCAGTAAATGCTATCGCATAATCAGAACAGTTGAAAGATTTGTTAGGTGTCAATATGTGTTGTTTTTTTCGTCCGTCAGAGGAGTAAAATATTCAGTGTTTATTGGTGACGGATATTGAAATAAGCGGATGAGGACGTCTAAGGCCGGTTTACTGTGAGGAGGGAACGGGTTAAGCTCAGTGGCAGGGCATTCGGATTTGATTCACCACTTTCTGTGTCTAGAAATAGAGCTTTGGTGTTCGTATCAACAGTGTTTGACGGAAGGCCACCGGTTTAATTCGCTCGACACTACGGTGAGAACATGAACAGAATCAAGCAGGTTGTTTGGCTCTGAGTTGCATTTATTTCCAGCCAACAAACAACCACCTAGTCATTGCATTTTCGTGAATTCGGGAGCAAATGTTGTGCGTTCGGTGGTAGAGTTGGCATCTAACTTGTGTTTACGTTTAAAAGTTTATCTCAGTCAGAGATGTGTTAAGGATTGATTTAATTTAGTAATTGTATCGGCGTCAAAATCTGCAGTCCAGATGTAATGAACTTCGGGAATGCAACACTGCAGGAAATGATCTTGATACTGATGGTAATAGTCTTGTAATAATAAACGTTTGTCATCTGAGAGACCTGCTCAAATAACAGTGTGACCGTTGGCGGAGAATTTTTCCGTATTCAGTAGTTTGGTGGTTCCCCATGGTTTAGCAATGCATCTTCATGTGGACCAAGCAGGGACGAACGAATGTACGAACCGGCAACTTAACTCTGGCGCTGTAATGTACCGAGAGGACAGAATGGCCTTTCACCATCCAGAATCATCATCAACAGCAAGACATCAGTGTTCAATACCGATGCTTCACTGCCGTACAACCATGACTTATTTGAAAGCCTTATTGTAAAGAAAAGAATAAAGGCGTATGGAGGAGGGACTTAGTGCTAGCTTAACACAATCATTCCGAAGTGCCTACACCTCCAGACATTCACTCAGGCAATCTGGACAGAAACTGACAACAAGAACGCCACTGACATCGGTTGGCAGCCATATCTTGTAGTGTCTCCAACCAGGCACAGTGAGGATCACGCGGTCCCCATCCTGGAAGGCGAGTAGCACCGACAGCAACCAAGCGTTTCGTGATCTCCTTCATACTCCTCTGCCA
>NW_008751667.1:200260-221492 GCF_000715545.1 Opisthorchis viverrini
ATGGTTCTGAGACAACGATTGTCGAACACCTGAAGACGTCTCAGTTCCGCTGTTCGAATAGGCCAAGTCTCACAGCCATACAACAAAACAGTCTGTACTGTATCTCGATACACACGTCCCTTGAGATTCCGGGATAAACCACTCTGACGCCATGGGTGTCTCACCATCCAGAAGCCTAAAAGTGGCCATCTGGGCAAAGAATCATACGCAAATCCTATCGCTTATCTAAAGTATAGTACACTGAGTTGTAAACGAGGCAAGTTTTTCGAACGGATTACGCCGTTGACGAATTGTCTGAATGTACTGTCGATCCGGGTGCTGACCAGAATAGGTTTGGTATTTCTCACTACTTAAATCAATATTTAGTAGTGAAACGTTTTGGCACTTCCTGCTTTATGCAAATTAGCTGGTGCACCAGATTGGACGACCTTAGTTGCATTATGCTCGAAATAATACTGACTGACTGCCTCATTTGGCATATCGTTGGTTGTCCGACAGGCAGGAATCGACTGTTTTTGAAATGCAGGCGGACAGATGCATTTTGGAGCAAAATTATTTGGGATAATTTTTGAGATGACAACGCGCTTAACTAATCCCCTAGACTGAATTGCTCTCGGAATACCCATGATGTGCAGGATTAGTGTTCATTACGATTGGGAACAATACAGCAGCTGATTTTTGCTTGTTAGCTTGTTTCGCCTAACAACCAATATGGAAGAAGGAAGACGGGGGAATTTCAACACTGAATATGCAGAAAATTTTTCACAGTGTTCTCCTGACAAAATTAGACTTCTTACTGCGGATAGTCAATCAAATGTCCTGCATGGGGGCAATTTTCAAACGTTTTGTTCTCCCAATCGTTCACTGTGGGCCTCATTTTTTGTACACATTCGATAACCCTAATGAATGTGTAAAGTGTTTCATGTTTCCTAACTCACGGTGTCACGCGAACGTCCATTCCACCATGCGAAATGTTTCTGCATATAGTCTAGAAGTTAGGATAAGTGCAGAATGGGACATTAAAGCAAGGGAGTTACTGATCTATCAAGATCGCACATTACAGAAACACAGTGAGAGGCGATCAGAATACTAATGCAAGTGGAACAAACAGTTCTTTATTTTGGATACAGTTCAGTTTGTATAATCCACAAAAAAGGAAACTACTCACAAGGTTGGTGAAAACTCTTCAACGGGAATTCATTTGAGTCTCGCAGCCAAATTGATTCACGAGCGAGTGTGTTTGTGTATAGTCCAGTTAGAAAAGAGTGAAGGCGTTTTAACATATTTAAAATGGAATTTTTGTTCTAACGCTGTAGGCAAGCACTTTCAACGGAAAATTTCACTGAACAGGCATTTTTCAGTTTATGAAACTCAGCCTGAGGGAGACATAGTGGATATATAATGAAGCCACAGATACCAAAGGATACCCTCAGTTTCAAAAAGGTGATGTTTGCATAATGTTTACCTGGTACAGTGCCTACAAAACCCGAGGGTTACTGAGAATTAAGTGTGTCAGTATGAGGCGGTATTTGTGAAAAGCCCAAATCACGAGCTAGGCCTTTCGATTCAGACTTAAAATCCAGACAGTTGCATCAATTTCTTCGAGGTCCTCCACTTCTAAAGCCCGACTGATTTGAAAGTAAGTGTACTACAGACTCGGGGCCAGGAGAAGAGCTTATCAGATGAAGCCGAAAAAAGGAAGAATGAAATTCATCCACGATCTGAGTGACTGGCTAACGATGTGGGATGGGAAAAGCAAGAGTGTAGGTTTTGCAATTTTGAAGTCCGTCCTTTGAAACGTGATGATCACATCAGCAACAGAATAGCGAAATTATGGCTTTTCCCGTCTTGCTGTAAAGAATGGATCGACACTGTGATTCAGTTGAATCTCTCGTGAAAACCAAACTGATTTGCAAGTGAATGTATTTCTCAAAAACAGTCCAATTTGGGTTCAAGTAACACATAAGGTTGACAGAGACTCGGGGACTGCGCCTATCTGATAAGCTCCAAGAAGGGCGAAACCGGTCGTGGGCTGTCGAAGACTTTTCAGCAACCTTGTGAGTAGTTTCCTTTATAAACTCGTCACTCTTTCGAGTCATATTAATGGAACCATTATTCCTGTCTGTAATATTTGACCGTCAGGTTGTTCTTAACACACAAATGAACCTACAAAGAAACTGAAAATCACATGAAACATACTGACCAGGCCCGTTTCCCCATGGAAAACGCCCTCTGAAACTGTGGATTGCCTCGAAATAGAAATGTGTAAATAGTTGAAGAACCTCGAGCACAAATTATGGGAAAATTACGAAAAAAATAACTTTGTGTATTGCGTAGGAAAAGTTATCACACGCGCTGAAATGTTCTCAACCCGAATGGCTTTGTTATTGTTCCTCAGCCCTTGAGAATGGAGCGACATGCTCGTATTCTGCATGCATACCACATCAAAACTGATCAAAATTTTAGAGAAATGTCCTTAGTTGAAGAGGAAAACGGTATAACATGAAAACCTGGTGAGTGAATCAGCGTGTCACAAAATACTAGTATTAATTAATTAATGAACACAAATTATACTACCCAGTGAGAGAATCTTGAATAAGGGACGTTCTGTATTGGGTGACACGTTCTACATTCTAAACTCGTTGGAGATACCCTCATGAGTACTGATATCAGCTTCACGACAGCCACGCTCACAAAATTTCAAGGAGATTGCATCGGCAACTGGCAGATTTCTCATCGTCATTAATTTCTACCCTTGGAAGAATTACTTCGATTGTTGGCGAGGAGATTCAGCCTGACATATTGAAGGCAAGGCACCTAATGAGCGCTAATCAAGCTTCAGATTGATCCAGTTTGTCGGAAACTGTCGTTTGAAATGACACCATATCTCCCTCTGTATGAGATTCAGCGGAGTTGATTTTGACAAGTACAATTACATTCGGTATTTTCTTTCGTAAAAACTGTTACTTCGAGAGCAGAACTTAGCGTGCCCCTGGACGACTAAAGTGCCACATTCCATCTCCTGGTCGGTAGAGTGAGGAGCTTTTGGAGTTTTGTTGAGGTTTCATCCTGTAAGTGAAGCTAATTTATGCTGAAAAGCCGAGCTGCACTGGATAGCTGTTTGCATCCTTATTGGGAATCATCAGCAGTGCGCATCTCACGAAACTCCGGAGAGTCTCGAACCCGCGACCTCCTGGCCAGTAGTTTGAACACCTAACCATTCGGCCACGGGCGGTTGATCAGCAGTGTGATTAACTCGCACTTAGACGGGATATAGCCCCGCGCATCATTCAGTCACGGGATCCACATCACGCGGTCACACGTGTTGACTGGCTCCTCGATCAACGACTTCTCAGATAGAAGTTTCACTCATCGGGTGAAGTTTATTCTTCCACTGAGCTACTTATAGATTGTTGGTAGTGTGAGGAGATTTTCGTTCAGACTACTAACCGGGAGGTCATGGGTTCGAAACTCTTAGGAGATACGCGTAAGATGCGAACTGCAGATAATTTCCAATAAGGATGAAACAGCTGTACAGTGCTTCTCGGCTTTTCAGCATAGATTGGCTTCACTTACAGGACGAAATCTCCACTGATCTCCTTAGGAAATTGCGGACAATGGGTCTAGCTCAAACCGTGGTCTCCATTGGAGAGATCATTCTTGAGGAAGCATGCTCTGATCCATATTTTTGAAGCCTTGTTCTTCACCAGGCGATGTGACAGAAAAAGAAAAAGAGTTTTTTTTCAAACTCACCAGAAACGAGACTAAATACGGTTGTCCTGTCGGGAAACACTGGTGTATTTTCGACCAATCTCTTTGTTCGGTGAATTTGTCGGCAATATCTCAAAAAAAGATATTCTAGAGACAGAGGATTGAAGAACAACAACTGGGTTACGTAAGGCCGCTCCGCCATCCTGAATCATCCAGTACATTGTCATGATTTCTACGCAGCTCGTCCCGTAGCTTGGCTCAGAGACTCATCAGAAGGGGTCTTGAAATATACAGAGAAATATTTACACTTTACAGAGCGTATTTTCTAGAGACAGACCAGTAGGCAGTTGGTCGACACGCAACCGGTGGGTGTCAGGGGACCGTCAGAATGTCCATAACCCACTGAGACGCATAAACCCCACAAAAATCGCAGTAGGGAAGCTATCAAGTATCTAGGTTAGATCGAACGACCAAGCAGCCAATCGATTCAGCCACGGCTGACGAGTGTTCAGGCATGCCATACAATCCCTGCAAACGGTGATGAGTGTTCAGGCATTTCAGAGAAGCACGGATAACAGAGCTGTTGTATACCTTGTTGGTGAGTCTTTTTCAGACACTGGAGCGGAGACAGCAATAGTTACATCAGTAGGGGTCTAATCACAGCGTACCCAATGAAGGCCGTGGTGTTCAAAGCAGTTCTGTGTAGTGCTGAATGGACTATTGTCTGCTTGGGGCAGTTTGAGAAGATCCAGAAGCCTGAGTGGGATAGGTGACAGTATTAATGCCTTTATCATCAATTTTGAATGAGTACTCGCGATTTTTCATGTTGGATGAGCAACCAACATTGTCGTTTTTAGTACCGGCCGATATTCGCACAAAGATACAGTTTTTATGAATACGTTTCTCTTGAGGAGCATCATACTTATGGTGCAAATGAACGGTCAGCTTGAGAGCGAATTTTTGGTGAAACGCTGTACCTGGAGTTGCTAATGTTGATAAGTTAGGCGGATGAATTTGGGACCATAGCTTCAAAAGTTCACCAGACGCTCATATTCGCGAAAGGTCAACGGTATGCGCGGTGCCTGTTATCGTTGGCATGCCGTCGACGATAGGTCATCTGTAAGGCGATCTCAACTGCAGAAACAAGACTTTTGGGTTTCTAAGCCCCTGGATTCGATGAAACACCCATTTGACATTAGCTAATTGTAAGTCCTGAGAAATAGGTGGGTTGATATTGTCAATCAGGACGTGCATATTATAACAAAAACAACCTTGAAAAGAATACCTCCACTCGACAGCCTTTGTCTCCCCCCTAGATATTACTTATTCAAGAGCTCCTTGGTTTGTGTAAGCGAGTTTTAGGAAGGAAGTTACAGTGTGAATTCTTTATCAAACTTGCCTATCGCACACCACAGAAACGATCACGAGGCTGATGGACATACAGAAACCGGTGCTAAGCCAACTCCGTTTCTCCATAAAAGTTCTTCTACAAACTAGAGTCTATCTATGGTTCAGGTTTCATCGGATGTGTGATACCACAAACGCTGAGTAAGCACTGTGTGCAAACGGTTACCCCTAATGACAACTTGTCACCATATATTTTTTAGAACGTACCGACTCTGAGCTAGAAAACAGCACATGTATTTAAATGAGCTTACATTGACGCCTTCTCAGCCAAGATCTAGAAGGCATGAACTGGAGGTGGAATACTTTATTCATCGGCCCCATTCTTTCGCCTACATGATTTATTCTGATGCCAGGCGATTTTCTGCTGCGTAGCAGCAGTGGTGGCTGAAAGTGACAATCCGTAGGATGGCACGATTAACAGTATGACTAAACAATATCAATGGATGTTTTCTCCGAAAGAGTACCACTCATAAGGTTGCTGATAATCCTTGGACAAGGCTCATTCAGGAAGATATACTCCAATATCTCGATCATCACATCACGTAAAACCAAAGACAGCCCTTGTGTATCACACCAAGTTGAAGGAGGCCACCACAGACGAGAGATTCAGTTGCTATTCTCTTGAATGCCCCGTTAAAATCAGAAACTGGTGTGTAAAAGCGTGTAATTCGCGGACTGCATGCAATATGAGTTCAGTTAGATCGGCAGAAATCTGGGGGATGTAACAACCTGATGAGCCCAACAAGAGTTGGACCGGTTTATTGGGCTATCGAGGAGTTCTAAACATCCTTATGAGTAGTGTGTTACGCTTAGAAAATACATTGTGCTATTTCGAATATCGTACGGACGGGAACATGAGGCGAATTTTACGCAGCACTTTCAATTGAAGATGAATGATGAAGGCGAAAGATTCAGCTGAATTCAGCTGAAAACCAAACTAATATGCAAATGAGTGTACTGCGCGAGCATCAATATGCGTTTAGTTAACGAAATCCAACTCCTTCTGGGAGTAAAATCCTCTAAAGATGCCAGTAAAGTTGATGTGAAAGTGATGTTTCAAAAAGAGGTTATAAAAAACCCATTGATTTGTCTCAAGTTCCAACGGCCCAGTCCTAACAAAAGAACTTGGAAAGTAGTAAGCCCTTTCTGATAGAATAGCACGGTCCTTTTACTGACACTGAATCTCCTATAGTACGTCACAGAACAAGTCTGGGCGTACATCAATTTGCATATCAATTTGGTGGTTCACGAGAGACTCAACTGAATCTCTCGTTTATGATATTCTACAACTGAATGTGCTGCACACAGGCCGCCTCATGTTTCAGTTGGCACGATATTCGAGATATCGCAGTATATTTTCATAAAGGAAACTACTCACAAGGTTGCTGAAAACTCTTCGACTGCCCACGACCGGTTTCGCCCTTCCACTCTGAGCTCATCAGGTAGGCACAGTCCCCAAATTTCCGTCAACCCGAATCGAACTGTTTTTCGAGAAATATACCACATGCTTGTATCCAGTATTTTTAAACTGTAATTTGGGAAGGGTGGATTTTTCGGATGGGCAAGGATGCCAGTTGGTGATGTCTACCAGGATGGCGTTCCTGCACTGGACTCAATCAGCCTGATCGATCCACTGAAACAGCTGGCAATGCGTGATAAGAACGAAAGCAGCCATGGAGGCCGGTTTCATAAGCTAATTCGACAGCAAGTTGACCAATCCCATCTCGAGGTTCAGAGGCTATGCACATTTTTTCAAATACAGACTTCTAGTTTGCCCAAATATACGCTTCAGGGCGTCTGGTCGGAGGGAAACCCCGATGCTTCTTCCTACCTTAAACAGCACACAACAACAGTGTAATACTTGTGGATGGTTGAGAGAGCTTACTGTGGAGCCAAGTGCCGGAACGTCAAGAGGTTTAGTGTAATGGCCTGAATGTCTGCTAATCTTGATCCGAGGTTCAGTTCCATTTGAACGAGTAACTTTGACTCTATCACCAATACTATGCACCCAATGGTACAATCGTGGTGGTTTAGTCTTAGTACAACGCGTTTGTCGGACAGTGCAGGAGAAACACCAGTGTATTTCTCTAAAGTGGTGGTCGAACTAAGCCCGGCTTGAGTACAACTGCACTACAAATGGCCGGACCACTTAATAACGAATCGGGTATCTGCCTGATCCAGGCACATATAAAGCATAACGCTTACCAGAATCCGAGGGAAACTTACGACTTCCAACCTCAGACTAACCTACGAGCTATCTCATTTCTTCCGGCTGTAACCTGATCAGAGTGACTCGGTAACCTGTTGGTTCGTGTGTTCGCTTCTCTCTTTTAAAGTGCCCAACCAGTGACGTATGAACTTGTGATCCGGTAGTTACCGCGGACAGTCAAGGAAATCGGGTATTTATCACTCCAACTACTTTGAGAAAACTCATTATTTGTATATTTTCTGGGCATTTCAGACTGTTGATAAGCGTGAGGAACCACTACTGACAGAAGAAAAAAGTAACCTTTCGGATAGATTTTTTGGGCCTGTGGGGAGATTTGGGAATAATCCAATCGAGCGTAAAGTCAGTTTGTGCTATACAGTTGAACATTACTGTATGACTGTTTCGTCCTCTTTGGGAATCATCAGCAAGGCGCCCCTGCTGAATCCCTTCTTGTGGGGGTATTGTTTGTCGGAGTTATTGAGGGTCACGTGAGCAGACAGTCGGAGTCGTGGCGCACAAATTAACGCTTTTCAAGTGTACAGATCCGCGTTTTGTGAGCAAGCTGCAATTCCTTCAGCTGTGGTAGGTTATGGATGTTGGACGGATCAGGTTAAATCGTTGCACTCTTGATACGGTATTCGGGAAGTGTTGTTCGAATAAAGTACATGACTAGTATCAGCCACGTAGTGACAGACCTTCAAGACAAGGATTTCAGCCAAAACGGGTTATGCTTCTTTAGTTTGCCGCGTGGAACAACGGCAGGCGAAGGAGTGGACTGCTGTGATTTAATCGTGGATCAGCTGGTCGGCACTTATAAGCCACACTTTGAGTGAAGCGGCTGGCAACTATATGGTTTTGTAGGACTATGTAAGTCAGTCAATTGAAAAGCGCACTGGTTCTTGTCCGGAGCACCATGTACACGTGAGGATGATCTATACCGAATATTTTCATATTGGGGCCGTTTGTAATCATGCTGGCAATAACATCATAAAAACTCTCATGGAAAGGTACAAGTCTATTTTTAAAAAAACAAAGTGGATTCTGTTGTCCTTAAACCTCACTCTGTCGCCTGAATGCCCAAAGGCTTTCACCCATCTTTTCGACATAGTTATAATTAGTGTATAGACTTAAATATCGCATTTGTGTAGTGCATTCCACAGGACCGTAATCGGGTGAAGAACGACACCAAAAGACCCTCAATCCAGCAGCTTCACAAGGCACGAGGAGGGTCTAGTTGTTCTGCCCAGATATGGTATTCTCTTGTCCACTTGCGACCAACAGTGACTCTCAATTTCCTCAGCAGTTTGTACGCTGAACTCAGTCAGAATTCGGGTAACTCAAATCTGACCATATTCTGCGCTGAGAATACCTCTAATTCGAATGTTTATACATGTCTGGGTAAGCCGAGCTCATTGTCAGCAAAACCGCAAGACACACTCATAATCGGCAATAGATTGAATTAAATAGAAAGGAGAAATCGTTTGGGACCATGTAGACTCCTGGAAAAAGGTTTCTAACTTCTGATCAGATCTGTTTAAATCCAGGATCAGTAACTGACCCCCACTAGTGTTCCAAAGGACTCTCATTTTGCTAAAGTTCGTGCGAGATCGTAGGACGAAAGACCAAGGTTTCAATCTCTAATTCCTAACTAGTTGAGTCCGTTGATCGTGGGAAATGAGAACTTTTGCTTTACTAAAAGAGTTCTAATATTATACTTTCTGACCTTCGCTCTTATCAAATAACTGCAAAGAAGGAAGCCCTCATTCAAAGTTGTGTGAGCGTTGTGATAGTTTTCCTGAGCTCCAGCATGTAAAGTAACTGAGTTGGAATCCTCTATAACCCGGGAACAGAATTTTCGGATGTTCTTGAAGCAGCCATAAGGAATTAGCGAATATACATTCATTTACAAACTAATTTGGTTTTTCGAGAGACTCACCTGAAACCCAGCTGAATCTCTCTTTTGTGATATTCTCAGGCAATTGAATGTGCTGCACCAGGCCGCCTCATGTTTCAGTTGGTACAATATTCGAGATATCGCGATACATGTATAGCTTTGTGATGTGCTACTCATAAGGTTGCTGAAAATCCGTCGACAGCCCACAACCGATTTCACCCTTTTCGGGGCTCATCAAGTAGACGCAGTCCCCAGGTTTCCGTCAACCTTATGTCCTCCTTGAAACCAAATTGCACGAAATTGGCGAATATACACTAATTTGCCTGAAAACATCACAAACGAGAGATTCAGTTGGGGTCCAGGTGAGTCCCTCGAAAAAACAAATTAGTTTGCAAATGAGTGTATATTCGCTAATTTCGTGCAATTTGGTTTCAAGTAGAACATAAGGTTGACGGAAACTGAGAGACTGCGCCTACCTGATGAGCCCCAAGAGGGTCGAAACTGGTCGTGGGCTGTCGATGGATTTTCAGCAAGCTTATGAGTAGTACATTACAAATACAGGCATAAGGAAGTTCTGTTCAACGTGTTATCCACACACCCATCGAAGACGAAGTGGGTTAATATCTATCGCCGGACCGGCACACCACACTGAACTTGGGTACGACAGGCAGTGCCATATATTCGAGGCAAATTTGCAACGGATTCAAGGTTGAACATCGTGAACAGACAGCTCTAAAGCTCTCAGATTTTTCAAACTGATGGCTAACGATTGTCACACTATGTCAGAACGACTGGACAGTGGAAAACTATAATGTATAGAAAAGGTCGCCTGGTTGCCCTCACCACTTTGAAGACTGACCCAAGAACCCAACCTATCGGTAATCAGTACTAGTGAAAGAAAGAAGGCCTTCTCTGCGGAGCTGTTTATTAGAAAATGCTAACTGAACAGTCGCAGACTACTGGACACGGAAGCGAAACTCTCATTTGCATCTTATTCACAAAAACTGGACATCCATCTTCTCCTGAATGCGTCTTCTTGAACTTTCCTGGATATTCATTGACTCCAAATATTCATTGCTCAAATCCAAGCAAATGTTACAAAACGACTCCCCACACTCCGCAACAGATCTCCCATTTTCAAGAAACGCAAAGCGAATTTCCAAGAGCAACACATACTACTCGCATTTCTCCTCATCAGTAGTATCACCGTTCCACTAGCAGCCAAAATACCTCGTCTGCCAAGTGGGCCATTTGAAAACGTTGAACTAAGATAGATATAAAGTTTAATTTAAGTCAATTCAGTTTGCTTTACCAGCTATAATCCATGTGTCAAGGTACGTTGGTTCCAGATGCTAAATTCATGGTCACTGGAAAATTTGAGATGTAGCCAAGCATTGGAGGCTAAACACGGTAAATTAGTTCGCCTTGTATATTGTTCTGAGAAAACAGAGAGACCGCAGCTACTTGTTGAAGGCAATCAGCTTGATGCAGGGGCTCCACTGATTACCTTACTGAGCTTTCTCTCCACCCTTGATAAGTTGAGCCCCGAGGTTCCCATCCAGGAAAGCGGTTGTTGTTGTAAACCCGACTGGGCTTACTGGCTAACTTTGTCACACTTTATTGCCAAGTCACGCAATGTCGGTTGCATCCAATCAGCACAGGGTTGGGCAAACAGAGCAGTGCGAGGCAGACGGTTCTTTGACACACAAACTACATGTTTTGAAACACGTAATCTATGCAGTGTGAGTAGCTCACCCACTACAGGAAAGTCTCTTTCTCACAGAATTGCCAATCCCATGTTGCAACCAGCTCCGACCAATAATCCAGGGACAACAGCACTCAAAAGCTATCAACTTCCCTACATCCTCCACACGAAGAGGCCATGTTTCTGATCCATCAAACAGTGGGGATAGCGCTGCTACCACTGTGTATAATCTGCCCTTAACAGACAAATTGATATCACACCGTAAGGCTAGCAGAGGTTCCGTAAACTTTCCGACTCGATCAGTAATCTCGTGTTCAGCCAAGCACTAGAAATTTATACAACTGCTCAGGTAAACAGATTTATCTAATACGTCGATACGCTGGTCTGCAAGCATGCTTTTTGGGCTTGAATTCACTTGGTATTGTAGCAGCACCTTTCACTGTGTGGGGCGCATACCAAACCGTGGAGCGTAATGCTTTAAACTATTCAAAATGACTGGCATCTTTCAGTGATCTGAACCAAGGACAACAGTATCGTTTTTTGAGCGATTGCCCATTTCGATCCCCGAGGTTTCAGATACATGCAGAGAAATTTCAACTAACACACCAAGAATGAATCTGAGGAGGAATACTGAGAGAGGACTGTCTTGTCTTACGCCATTAGTCAGGCGATCGCCTGCTGTGGAAATTGATTAAAACAGAATTTGAATCAGTACGACGCAATCGGTCAGCTAGATTCATCTTCAGACTGAGTCGGTGTTGAGAGGGGACACAGCTGAACCATGGCTAAATCTCTCTTTTAGGCAGCCTCATTTTTCGATTTGCACCGCATCGAAGATATCGTGGTATAGGTTTTTAAACATGTTTGTGAAAAACGCCATGTCACACAGACATGCATTGTTGGAAACTGCAAATGGGATTTATGACTGGATTTTCCGTCTGCGTTCACTAAGAAAGCATCTACAGCGAAAAGACTGGTTGATCCGACGAATTTGTGGTTGGATGCGTGAGCACAAACTTTGGTGCGTACGCTCCTGAGTACCAAGAACATCCTGCCCAGTAACTGGTCCATCCAGTGGGTCCTAATCAAGTATGATATTTGTGATCAATACTCTTCAGTGTACACGAAATGATCACCAGAACGGCGTTTCATCAAACGAGTGACGCCGCTGGATGCCAACAGTGTAGCACAGACGCTGTCCACACGACCAAAGCGAAAGCAATGTTCTGATTTGTGCCGTAGAGCTTCCTTGTGTCCCGAAGAACAATGTGAGGCCACTCAACGACTGAAAGAAATAGACCCCACCGTTAAAACACCGAGCACACTTCCATCTGAAAAGAGACTTGTTCCCTTGCACATTGGATGTTCACTCTCCGTGCACTGTGAGTCAGTTCATGCAAGTTTCAACTTCGGTGAACATCACGTAGTCAGCATTTCGGTTTGATGCTATTGGCTACTTTCGGAGATGCATTCGGCCTGGCACATCGAATCGGATCCTGGATCTCTCACGCACACACACGCACACGCGCACAAACGCACACACGCGCGCATTGTCAAACACCGACACACACACACACCGACAGACATACACGGACAGTGGCCACAATTGTCACTGACCAGTACTACCTATAAAATACGCAGAACCAAGTGATAAATAGTGCTCTACAATCATCGGTGAACAATCACTTTATTTGGGACTATGTGACTTCGCACGTGGACAATGTACTTTTTGGTTGGACATTTTCTCATCAGTTTAGCACTTGCCCCCAAAGCCATTGCGGCACCGGTGAGTCTTTCTGACTTTGCAAAAGCAGCACGTAGGTGTTTCCGATATCAAGCAAGTGTTTAAATGTACACACAATAAAGTGTCCTTGAAACACCTGTTACCTTTTTAAAAATCATTCCTTTGTGTGAATGAAAAAGGCGGACTGCGTTTGGAACAAACATCGATCATTCCGTTGTGATATACAAGTCTATGAATCTTGTCTCAATTCTCGTCCCGCAGTAAACTTTTCGTAAGCGAACTGTACCCCTTTTAGGACGAAAAGTAGCCATTTTTTACGGTCTCTGGCTTGTTACAAGATTGCAGGATGTTCATAGTCACATTACTCTCGTTTGAACAGTCGTCCTCTTGCCCTGACGTAACTATTCTGGCGAGTCCATACCAAACGGGGGAAGTACTGGACTCGAGCTTTGCTCTTATTAGAACTCATCAGCAGTACATATTCGGAGGCTTAGTTCAGTATAAAGAGAGAGGGAATGAGCCTCACGCAACTTCATCTGATCGGAAAGCATTGGTTGATGTTAAATCTGCTAGTTAACACGCGGCTTTGGATCATTTTCTCCCATCGTTCGTAAAGTGAAGGCCTGCCCTGAGGAGAACTCACAAATGCGTCCCATTACAGGTCACAAAAATCTCGCGTGCCTGGCGTAGATCGTCAGGTACATGACTGAATATCCGCGTTCACACCGGGAACCCGATTTTCAGCTAAACTCGACAACTGAAAAGAGCTATTGGATCTAGTAATTTTCATTTGGGCTTTCATCTTTTAAATGAGGTCAGTCTGTTCTGAAAAGCCGAGAAGCGGAACCTCGAGTCCAGTGCTTCCTTCCCTTTGGTGTGGACTCACTAGAATAACTACGTCAGGACCAGAGGACGACTGTTCAAGCGAGAGTGATGTGGGTATGGACAATACGTATCCCGCAACCCCCCAGCGGATGGCAGGATGTATGATCGTCGTGTCCCCGTTCAGGCAGTGAAAAGCAAAAGTTTTCCACTAATTGACATGAACTTCTTCGGTTGACAAATATGGGATGTATCAATACTGAAGAACAAGCTAATGGACTGATATTCTTAGATGAAGGAACCGATTTCTTACATATAAAGTTGTGAAGATACAAGAACGTTTCACTGCCATGCAAGCCGGGGGGACAGGTATAAAGAATACCGTAGTAATATGAGCAGTTATCACGTCATCGATGCTTAACTAAATCCCTGTAGACAAGAACTCACCACCGTATCAGGAACAAGTGATGCAATTTCCCGGCGGATGTGATGTTTGATGGTGCAACTTCGCACGGAGATAACGAAGTTAGAGTACCGGTTCGTGAGAGACCTGAACAAAAATGCGTAAGTTGATTTGAGTGAATAAATTTCAGATGCAGTCAGAGACATCCAACTGACATCTAGCTTAGATGTGCCGGTCAGTTGCCATTAAACTAGTGTGAATAGAAAGGTGATCGCTTCTCACTCTTGCTTCCTCTGCAGAAGACGGCGTCACCACTATGGAGATTTCCCTCACCTGAGGAGTGCCTTCCACAAATTCGTTGTGGCAAAAAGTACACCTTCACTAAAGATCACCTCATAAATGAGTTTGGCAGAGTATGGATCTTCTCTCTCAGCCAAACCTCCGACCGCCTCCTTCGCGAGGCTGAAAACGGAGACACTCATGTTCAACTTGTACTCAATATCAACCACCAAGTGCAGTGAAACGGAATGACGCGACACAAAATTACGATAGAAACTATCCGAATGTGTTTATTCTATTTCCTCACTTGTTTCATGGTAATGTTTTATTCATCCGGTTCTCAGGAACTACCCTTTGGCTCTATTTTAAGAGGAGGGAGGTGAATGATGAACTCGGGTGCTTAGTAAGTCTTTGGATAATGTGAGAGCTTGATTCCCTAAAAATGCTTCAACAGTCTGAATGTGTCCCCTCGGGGTTTAATCTTCTCACGTTATGCATTGTTAGACCCCGGTCCCTTTCAGGCTCTTCGCCCGAGTAGAGACCTCCCACCTAAGAAGATCACTTTGTCTCGGTGTTTGGATCGTTTCCGAAAATTTTTTTGGTTCTTTTGCTACTAACACTCCCAAAGAAGGAGCCCAGCGTTCAGAAATCAGATAACTTGAGCACTATTCGGCATAGTAATGATTTTTGTTGACCTTTAACTAAGCATTATGTACAGAACTAAACCCTGTCTTACTGTTTACTCCCAAGTCACCGTCATGCGATTTCCAGGCGCACCTGTCAGTTGGACTTCTTTCACAATTGATTGGTCACACGGCATGTGCTCTTCAGTCAACATGATATCTGCTAAAAGAAGCGAGGTTAACAACGGTTGGTTTTGTTTATCTAGTACGAACGCTTACAGTCAGTTAGTGGAGGCTTAGTCACGTCGGTACAGCCAATCCAGCTACACAGCCCAGGTCTTTAGACAGGCATTTCGTGAGAAATGGAAGTTAAAAGTGAGGCCGTTCGATTCCGTCAGCCTTTGGACTGTTCTAGGTTTATGACAGTCTGTCAAGGATTATCAACATAACGGTCGCTGTATACTTTAAACTTGCCAGGCCCCGTAAGCTTTACTTGCCGTTTCCTGAAGATACTTTTGTAGATTCAGAATAATTTTCGTTGCCAATCAACTTGAGCGTCCAAACGTTCCTTCGAAGTGAAAGCCACTTTTTCACTCCCACGGGCAGCCTCTCTTAGAAGGGCCACCTTACACTTACCAGGGTGTTGATCAGTTACTGTCGTTTTTGGTGGGGTAAAGGTTACA
The DNA here is from genome assembly GCF_000715545.1 of Opisthorchis viverrini. Classification (NCBI taxonomy): domain Eukaryota; kingdom Metazoa; phylum Platyhelminthes; class Trematoda; order Opisthorchiida; family Opisthorchiidae; genus Opisthorchis; species Opisthorchis viverrini. The sequence continues at coordinate 215,741 of NW_008751667.1, forward strand.
GCTTTCGAGAAATACACTCATTTGCAAATCAATTTGGTTTTCACGACAGACTCAACTGAATCACTCGTTTATGATATTCTACAGCTGGATGTACTGCACACAGGCCGCCTCATGATTCAGTTGGCACGATATTCAAGATATCGCAGTATATGTTCATAAAGGAAACTACTCATAAGGTTACTGAAGGGCTGTCGAAGAGGTTTCAGCAACCGTGTGAGTAGTTTCTTTTATGCAAAGGTTACAGCTGTTTTCAAACAAAATTGTAAAACTGACTTCCCTAACTGTCTTTTGATTGCGATTCTGATCAATCTAAATGATTATTTGGTCAAATGATGCTAATCTGTAAATTCGGAACAACAGAATAAGGAACCGTAGGGCAACAAACTTACTACTTTAGTGGGCTTACAGTTTGTGAGCATGCTTGAAATACTATCATTGAAAGGAAGAAGGCCTTTGTTGCGTTAGCTATTAGTAAATGCCAACTGAACCTTTACAGACTATTGGACAGGGAAGCAAAACTCATAAGCATCTTGTTCACAAAATTGAATATCCATCTTCTCCTTGAACGCGTCTCCCTGAACTTTCCTGGATATTCATTAACTATTGCTCAAATTCAAGCAAATGCCACCAAGTGACTCCATAAATTATGCAACAGATCGCCATTTTCAAGAGACGCAAAATGTATTTACTTGAAGAAAACATACTACTCGTATGCCTCTCTCACCAGTAGTATCGCCGTTATATCATGACAAATATCGCAAATGAAAATGAGAGGAAAACCCTTGGTTTTCTTATCTTGAGATATTTATAAAAAACTGTTGTTAAGAAAACGTTTATATTACACCGAAGGAGTCGATAGCTCGCACCAGGTAGTGATTCTAAAGGATCAATACAATTTAAGGTGAATTTGTCAGTAGGTTGGAGAACGATGGCATGAAGCAACTTTGCCAACTGCCGATAAGAAGCTACTCTTGATATTACGACGATGACCAACTGGCAGATATTCTAGCCAAAAGATTGTCCCGCTTTATTCTGTAAACCTGTGGTGCAGCTAGTTTCAGAGCAGTACTCACCAACTGACCAGTTCGTTCTGAAAACTTCAAGGTTGAAGAGACCGCACCGACAAATCCTGCCGTTATTTATTTATTTTCCTATTTCGGCTGACTAAATTAGGTGAGTCGGATACAAACACAGTTATTCAAACATTTCCAATGGCATCGTCCGGAAGCCTCAACTAAAAGATGCCGCGCGTACGAACCTAAGTTTACTAGGTGAACAATACTCATGAAGTTGATCTCAACTCAGATTCCAGAGTCATGTATCGGGTACCACCTTTCAAGTCCAAAAACAAAAGGCCACGGCTAACAACGACAGCCACGGGTTTACGGTTGTTTAGAAAATCACCATTCATAAGCAATGAATGCAAGATTTGTTTTCATGTTGATTCTTAATAGCTTCCACAGACAACGGTAATAACGCAAGCAGATATGACGTTGACAATTTAGCAACCGATATCTTTCTCTGATCCCTTGAAAACACCTCCAATATCTTCTCATTTTTCGAGTTCCTCAGAAAATTATTCTACAGTTTAGTTGCTTGCCTTTTTCTGGTTTCAAAATGCAAGAGCAAACTGACGGGTTTGTCGAAGAGCTCTCATTTGCTCACCTATACCAAATTCCCAAAAATGTCAGAACCCACAGTGCCATCTAGGTTAAATGAGGGTTCCCCCTTTGAACTTCCAGACACTTGCTGAGTCGGGGGAGGGCATGCGAGACATCCTTCCACCCTATTGAACAAGAGGGTCGTAGTATGACCTTCACTGAGATATTCGTTTGTAACCTAGAGGAGAGTTCGGCCACTGACTCTTCAAGAATTTACAGGGGATACTATGTTAGGAAATTATTTGAACGGGCAAGCCTTTCTGGTAAAATGATTGTGACGAGTTTTGGCGCACAAATTTTATCAGAGTTGTCGACTGAGCGTGGAGAAATCGTAGAAAACGCGGACTGGGCTGGCAAAAGGAAGTGCAGCATCGAGTACGAAGTTGTTCGTTGACCAACGCGAAATAAATGGTTACGACCCTCCTGTTGGACTCTCCTGGACGTTGTCTAAATACCAAAAAATGTTGAACAAGCTAAACAGAGTTCAGTAATTCCCAAATCAACCTTCCATGAAATTCATGGATCGAGCTACAAACGAGACGCTACTCACATGCTTTTTCAGTAGCATACACCGTCACACTAGTAGTAGAAACATTCGAGCTTACTCCTATCTCTTCAGTAATTTCGAATGTAAGGAGCTACAATAAAAGCGGTGATCAACTTTCCCCGTACGTGTTGCGTGGCTTCTACGTTGTTAGTAGTCAGACGCCACAGGGAATTTGACCCTGAAATGGTAGAAAGTTTCCTGACCCTCCTCTGGAGAAGCTGCCGGTGTAACGGTGATACTACTGATGGGGAGGCATGCTAGTAGTATGTTTTTTTATTGTGAATTCGCTTTGCGTCTCTTGAAAATGAAATCTGTTGCGGAATTTGTGGAGTCGCTTCGTAACATTTGCTTGGATCTGAGCGACAGTCAATGGATATCCAGGAAAATTCAGGAAGACGCGTTCAAAAGAAAATGGAGGTTCAGTTTTTGTAAATAAGATGCACATAAGAGTTTTGCTTCCCTGTCCAATAGGCTGTAACTGTTCAGTTAGCATTTTATAATAAATGACTGCACAGTGAAGGCTTCCTTCCTTTCACTAGTACAGACAAAGTGATGGTTCCCACTTAGGATGCCAGTCTTCAAGCTCGAACTTCACATTCATTTTTCGGAACGAACCTCTTTTCTAGAGTTACTATGATAGGCTTCTTTATGCTTTTCAGCAAGCATTTAGATCCTTGTCAGTATCTAACACAATCCCAAGTAATGCCTCTCCTCAGACTGACTATTTTTAGCTGTAAAGATCTTGAAACTTTGCAGCTTGTCTTAATTCTTGATTGTGTGTCATTCATTGTTGCTCAATCTTTGTTTCCTTGCCAGAGTCGGGCCAACGTCTCCTTGCGAATGAGTCTTAACAGTGAAATCAGTCCGCGATGCGATGAGACTGTATACAAGGTGATAGTGTGCGCTGGAGAATTCACCAATGAGTAAGCGGTTGAACGTTCTTGAAATACACGGTTTATGTATTGTGTGCATTCATACAGAATAGACATTTGGTTCTAAGATAGATGACATAACCCACTTACTGATGGACAACACTATCGTTTTCGTGGATGGATCGATATATTACCTCTATATGAGTCGATGAGCAGTTATGATAAGGAATGGTTATCCCAGGAGGGAACTTTTATTCTAGCAGCGTGCATTTAACGTCATTAATATAAAATAAATGAATAAATAAATAAATAAATAATATAACTACGCGTGGAATCCTTGGAAAAAGCTACCCTGTTTCTCGTGAATGCCTTTTTCTATTTCTGAAACTGTGCATATCCTTTCCGAATATTAAGTCCATGAGTATTGCGAGAACCGTATTTGCTGTTAAGCTGAAATGCTGGAGCATTTACGCGGGAGCACTTTGTTAATGCATGTGCAAGGGGAGGGGGGTGAAAAACCGCCATAAATTTACTTTTGGGAAGCATGGGGAACAGTGAACGTTGTTCAGAAAGAAAGTGGGCCTTTTAAAAACCGCAACACGGCATTTTACATGAAACTAGAAATCCTACCAACGTTATAAAGTCAACATCAGTCTTACTGCGTCTTACTTTAATCGCCTAAACTGATTCAATGGGACTCTCCTCTCAGCTGTGAAATTGCGTCACCAGAGGAGGTTGAGACTGGCAGCACTACAAACTCCCATACTTTGTTTCATGAATCAGCTGATTCTTTTTTATCAAGCTTGAGAATGGCGTTAGCTGCCTGACTGGTACATCCCATTCTGAGGTTCTTTAGGGTTGACAAACGCTGCTGTGGTAAATCACGTATATTTATTTCACTCTCGTAAAAGAGGTCTAGCAACTCCGACTGGCAAACACTGGTCCGATGAGCGTAGAGGTCTCATTTCTACCCTTTGTGAACCTCTTATTTTCTTTGACCACAATGATCGGTACACTTTTAAACAAACCTACGAATGAGCACCATTCACTCATCGTAGTTAATATTTAAACCAATGATTATCGACTTGGACAAAACCGTAGCGTGATACAAACTTCTCGGGTTGCTGGATCAACAAATGCTCTATGTTAGCGAAATACACTTATTTGCAAACAAATTTGGCTTTGCGAGGGACTCACCTGGAACCCAGCTCAATCTCTCGTTTGTGATGTTTCCGGGCAACTGAATGTTTTGCACCAGGCCGCCTCGTGTTTTAATCGCTACGATATTCGAGAAATCGCGATACATGTTTAGACGTAATGCACTACTCATAAGGTTGCTGAAAATTCGTCGACAGCACACGACCGGTTTTGCCCTCCCAATTCGGGCTCAGCAGGTAGACACAGTCCCCGAGTTTATGTCAACCTTATGTTGTATCTGAACTCGAATCTCACGAAACTGGCGAATATACACTCATTTGCAAACTAATTTGGTTTTTCGAGAGACTCACCTGGAACCCAGCTGAATCTCTCGGTTTTGATGTTTCCAGGCAACCGAATTTGCTGCACCAGGCCGCCTCATGTTTCAGTCATTACGATATTCGAGCATTACGTCTATAGATGCCACTGACTAAGTGTATGATAGGTAACCAAACAGATTTCATCTTTGTATTCCTGATGTGTTACAGATTGATGAAAGTTTTGGGGCAAACTTAGCAGAAATTTCCGCGTAAGGAACATTTTTGAACACAGTAGTTTGTTCTCGCGATAGTCCGTCACTGCCTACATTTTTAAGCTCCAATAGGGAGGTAATAAATTTATATTCTTATTAAAGTTTAATCACCTGCAGATCTCTGAGCAGTTACTAAAAAACAGGTACCTTTAGAGCCATCCCTACATCGGATTCTAACTCGGTTCTCCTTACCCAAAACTCTCTGGAGAGAAACTCTGAAAAGTCCAAGAGGAATTCTGATGTTCGTGTGGAACATGGGATACTTATGGGAAGGAACCAATTTTTTTTTCGGGAAAAAAATGAAAAAAGTGAGCATGACGTGTTGCTCAAAAAAGTGCCGGTTCCATTCGTGGTTGTCCTGTGTGGTCCTCTAATCTAGCCTAATAAGACAGCCCATTCAGAGAAACTATGGGAGCGCTGTTGACGAAATCCTTGACTTGGTTGGCTTTTTGACTCACACGGTAGACTGCCACTTGATCAACGTTTCCACCGAGCTGTCTGTCCCTTTGTTCATTTCTGCACAACATTTGCCATTTTTGGGCACATTGGTACATCACAGGACATGCTGCAACACATTGGAAGTTGCCTAATATTCTAAGGCCCTGTTTCATTAAACTAGATTTATAAACCCTCGTTCCTGTCTCTTCTGGCAGGGTTGCCCTGAGGCTAAGGGAACTCGCGATTTTTAAATCAAGTCCTACTTGATAATGGTTGGAAAGTATCACCTGGTGGGAATGAAACGTATGCGCAAATGATCACGTCCTGTCAAACAGATGAATATCAGTCATATGATGGTACTTTTCTACTGCGTGAGTACAATGCGCTGGTCGTTTTAATGTCAAAACTAGCCGTACTCTAAAATTCGTCCGCCTTGGAATTGTTTGTACTGACTGTTTGCTGTCAGGCGATAGTTGAGTAGAGGAAGACGTATGTATGAAAGATA
>NW_008751667.1:222923-251322 GCF_000715545.1 Opisthorchis viverrini
ATCTTTGTTTCCTTGCCAGAGTCGGGCCAACGTCTCCTTGCGAATGAGTCTTAACAGTGAAATCAGTCCGCGATGCGATGAGACTGTATACAAGGTGATAGTGTGCGCTGGAGAATTCACCAATGAGTAAGCGGTTGAACGTTCTTGAAATACACGGTTTATGTATTGTGTGCATTCATACAGAATAGACATTTGGTTCTAAGATAGATGACATAACCCACTTACTGATGGACAACACTATCGTTTTCGTGGATGGATCGATATATTACCTCTATATGAGTCGATGAGCAGTTATGATAAGGAATGGTTATCCCAGGAGGGAACTTTTATTCTAGCAGCGTGCATTTAACGTCATTAATATAAAATAAATGAATAAATAAATAAATAAATAATATAACTACGCGTGGAATCCTTGGAAAAAGCTACCCTGTTTCTCGTGAATGCCTTTTTCTATTTCTGAAACTGTGCATATCCTTTCCGAATATTAAGTCCATGAGTATTGCGAGAACCATATTTGTTGTTGAGCTGAAACGCGGGAGCACTTTGTTAATGCATGTGCAAGGGGAGGGGGGTGAAAAACCGCCATAAATTTACTTTTGGGAAGCATGGGGAACACTGAAATTTGTTCAGAAAGAAAGTGGGCCTTTTAAAAACCGCAACACGGCATTTTACATGAAACTAGAAATCCTACCAACGTTATAAAGTCAACATCAGTCTTACTGCGTCTTACTTTAATCGCCTAAACTGATTCAATGGGACTCTCCTCTCAGCTGTGAAATTGCGTCACCAGAGGAGGTTGAGACTGGCAGCACTACAAACTCCCATACTTTGTTTCATGAATCAGCTGATTCTTTTTTATCAAGCTTGAGAATGGCGTTAGCTGCTTGACTGGTACATCCCATTCTGAGGTTCTTTAGGGTTGACAAACGCTGCTGTGGTAAATCACGTATATTTATTTCACTCTCGTAAAAGAGGTCTAGCAACTCCGACTGGCAAACACTGGTCCGATGAGCGTAGAGGTCTCATTTCTACCCTTTGTGAACCTCTTATTTTCTTTGACCACAATGATCGGTACACTTTTGAACAAACCTATGAATGAGCACCATTCGCACCTCGTAGTTAATAATTAAACCAATGATTATCGACTTGGACAAAACCGTAGCGTGATACAAACTTCTCGGGTTGCTGGATCAACAAATGCTCTATGTTAGCGAAATACACTTATTTGCAAACAAATTTGGCTTTGCGAGGGACTCACCTGGAACCCAGCTCAATCTCTCGTTTGTGATGTTTCCGGGCAACTGAATGTTTTGCACCAGGCCGCCTCGTGTTTTAATCGCTACGATATTCGAGAAATCGCGATACATGTTTAGACGTAATGCACTACTCATAAGGTTGCTGAAAATTCGTCGACAGCCCACGACCGGTTTTGCCCTCCCAATTCGGGCTCAGCAGGTAGACACAGTCCCCGAGTTTATGTCAACCTTATGTTGTATCTGAACTCGAATCTCACGAAACTGGCGAATATACACTCATTTGCAAACTAATTTGGTTTTTCGAGAGACTCACCTGGAACCCAGCTGAATCTCTCGGTTTTGATGTTTCCAGGCAACCGAATTTGCTGCACCAGGCCGCCTCATGTTTCAGTCATTACGATATTCGAGCATTACGTCTATAGATGCCACTGACTAAGTGTATGATAGGTAACCAAACAGATTTCATCTTTGTATTCCTGATGTGTTACAGATTGATGAAAGTTTTGGGGCAAACTTAGCAGAAATTTCCGCGTAAGGAACATTTTTGAACACAGTAGTTTGTTCTCGCGATAGTCCGTCACTGCCTACATTTTTAAGCTCCAATAGGGAGGTAATAAATTTATATTCTTATTAAAGTTTAATCACCTGCAGATCTCTGAGCAGTTACTAAAAAACAGGTACCTTTAGAGCCATCCCTACATCGGATTCTAACTCGGTTCTCCTTACCCAAAACTCTCTGGAGAGAAACTCTGAAAAGTCCAAGAGGAATTCTGATGTTCGTGTGGAACATGGGATACTTATGGGAAGGAACCAATTTTTTTCGGGAAAAAAATGAAAAAAGTGAGCATGACGTGTTGCTCAAAAAAGTGCCGGTTCCATTCGTGGTTGTCCTGTGTGGTCCTCTAATCTAGCCTAATAAGACAGCCCATTCAGAGAAACTATGGGAGCGCTGTTGACGAAATCCTTGACTTGGTTGGCTTTTTGACTCACACGGTAGACCGCCACTTGATCAAGTTTCCACCGAGCTGTCTGTCCCTTTGTTCATTTCTGCACAACATTTCCCATTTTTGGGCACACTGGTACATCACAGGACATACTGCAACACACTGGAAGTTGCCTAATATTCTAAGACCCTGTTCCATTAAACTAAGTTTATAAACCCCTCGTTCCTGTCTCTTCTGGCGGGGTTGGTCTGAGGCTAAGGGAAGTCATGATTTTTAAATCAAGTCCTACTTGATAATGGTTGGAAGTATCACCTAGTGGGAATGAAACGTATGCGCAAATGATCACGTCCTGTCAAACAGATGAATATCAGTCATATGATGGTACTTTTCTACTGCGTGAGTACATTGCGTTGGTCGTTTATTGTCAAAACTAGCCGCACTCTAAGATTCGTCCGTCTTGGAATTGTTTGCACTGACTGTTTGCTGTCAGGCGATAGTTGAGGAAGATAAGATGTATGTATGAAAGATATTCAGTCTGAGTGACTGAACTGTTCTGTGCTCGGAAGGCTGCACGTCATGTGGGCACACCTTTAGATACGATACTCAGGTGGGAGACCAACAGACACCACAACTTGATCTTGGTTGAGTTCAGATGAGTGGAATAGAAGTCCTCGCTACCACTGTGAACCGACAGTGCCAACATGCGCGAGTCGCATATCAGATGTCCGGAGTTCGAACCTCGGTACTGTTGATGAGTGCTCCCACCGTTAGGTGTGGACTCACCAGAACAATTGCACCAGGACAGGAGGACAACTGTTTTAAACGGGGAGGTGTGAGCACGAATTCCACTAATCCCACCTAGAACAACGACTCAGAAATCTTGGTAGAGCCAATACAAAATCTACGTGATTGAAGGCTGGCAGGTGGGAAGATACTTTTTCGTAAAGCATTGCACACTTGTTAGCTCACACGAAACCTCCGATTTTGTTGTGATGCTGTGAATTATTGCTCCGGAACGGTGTTTATGAGAGCGTCACAGATATAGCTGTGAAATTCCTTCCAATGCATCTATCCACGGTCCCGTGACTCGACTGAGTGGTTAGTTAGAGCAACCGTGATCCTGCAAAAGACACTCTTGTCTATTGGGCTGACATTGTTAACACCTAAATCGGGTCGGTTTCCAGTGAATGATTTTGTTTGACCATCTAATTGAAGATTCAGGTGAGCTTTTGTTTACAACTCGATATGGCGAACTGGTTGATAGACTTTGTTAAAGAAGAAGTGATATTAATCAATTCATAATGAATCATCAATACGAATGGGTCGGCGGCAACTGCATGCTAAAATGGTGACTGCCTATAAAGGCTCACGGATAGACTCTGGACAAAAAAACGACTGACTTCATCGTGTCAAAAAGTGAAAGCACTGAGTGTCTTGGTTGTGGCACAAAAATACCAATCACAATATTTCGGAGTGACACACGCACACACGCACACACGCACAAAGAGATGCGTGCGACTCCATTGTTTATTCTTGATGCGAAGCGTTCCATACGATCAATCAATAAATAATTTGTAAACTATCAAACAACACTGTTAGCTATAGAACGGAACAGCGCGTTTCCGGTGTTATCTTGTCTAGATGGTCTAAGTCCCGAGTGGTAGCGTGCGAACGATTCTGTGTTTCAAGGTCGTACGGTCATGGTCAGCGTACGGATTTCTAGTTCGAACAATTAGTTGACTAGTCTCATAGTTTAGGGCAACGCGGGAAATTTCGCGGATATCTCAGAAGCAACCCCAAACTGCTTTTGAATAATCTGATTTGCTAATGTACGATGTTCAGGGGATCAACATGTACGGAGGACAGCTACGCTACAAGATGATCATGAATATATAATCTTATACAACTGCGTAAACTATAAGAGATAAATGCGTAGCCCATGCTATTTAGGTGTGCCGTCCAGTGTTCACTTCCACCAGTCATTGCGGATACCAGAAACCTTGTGTTTGTGGTCAAAGAACTGATTGATGAAGCCTTGCAGTTTGCGACGGACTTGATACTGTTATCGATCACTTAGAATCTCTTCAACCCTGTACAGTCAGCTGCTGGAACTTTGGAGCACAGTGGTCCTTCGCTGTCATCGTTGCTTTTCTGCTGGCCACTGAGGAATGGCCTCATGAATCTTAGCCACGTCCGTGAAACAGCTGACAACGAGACAACCGTTTCACAAGTCCAAACCTTGTGATTGGTAATATAGGATTTTTTCCTGGCTAGACGTCACGAACAACTCACAGTGATTGGGCAGAACACTGCTTGACCTGACTAGTTTTAACGGATATAAAACGGACTACTCGTGAGTAGTAGGGCTGATGAGTCGAAACATCAGCTGATGGAAACATTCCTCAGTCATGGGTGCGTTCCGCTTGCAAAGCCAAACAGTTACTCATCACTAACTGTCACTATTCATGGTAGATGAGGCGTTTGCGTAGCGAACGACTAGGTTACTTGGTGTTGCCGAAATAACAATGTGCCATCGTGACAAACACGGAGTTGCAACCCAGGGACAGATTACAACTTTATAGTCCAGGGTGAACTCACCTCCGTCTAATTAAACGGTACCTAAACTGATTGCTTTTGGATCAGCTAGTCTGCGACAGTGTGATAGAATCACATCAGACTAAAGACTAGGCGAAACTTAACCTAACAGGCCGGCTTATCTGGTATAATTTCGGAAAAAAATCAAATGAACCTCCATTGTTCATCGATTGCTCACCGTTGTACTAATTGTTCTCATGAGTAACATTTCTGCCAACCTCTAGGCAGCTGAACACCAAGTGTGAGTGACATTCAGTCCTTCCCCATTGTCGTTGCTGTGGAATGAAAGAAAGAGTATTTTTAACAATACTGACGGTGGTATGCTGTTGTCCACTTAAACGATAGACATCAACTGAAGTTTGTGTGTACGAGACGAATGTCTCGATGCCCAGCATGAAAGTAACTTTGCCCCAGAGGTGTTTAATACCTCCCACTGTAGTAGATTCAATGTTGCCGAACTAACAATGTGCCATCGCGACGAACACGAATTTGCAACGCGGGGACAGATTGCATCTTTATAGTCCAGGGTAAACTCATCTCCGTCTAATTAGACGGTATCTAAACTGATTGCTTTTGGATCAGCTAGTCTGCGACAGTGTGATAGAATCACATCAGACTAAAGACTAGGCGAAACTTAACCTAACAGGCCGGCTTATCTGGTATAATTTCGGAAAAAAATCAAATGAACCTCCATTGTTCATCGATTGCTCACCGTTGTACTAATTGTTCTCATGAGTAACATTTCTGCCAACCTCTAGGCAGCTGAACACCAAGTGTGAGTGACATTCAGTCCTTCCCCATTGTCGTTGCTGTGGAATGAAAGAAAGAGTATTTTTAACAATACTGACGGTGGTATGCTGTTGTCCACTTAAACGATAGACATCAACTGAAGTTTGTGTGTACGAGACGAATGTCTCGATGCCCAGCATGAAAGTAACTTTGCCCCAGAGGTGTTTAATACCTCCCACTGTAGTAGATTCAGTGTATGTACAATATAGGACGGAAAGATTTGATTTTAGCTGGCAAACAGATGGCGCATTTTGAAAGATTTTGTTCTTGAGATATCTCCTCGCGCTGACGCGGTATGACGATGAGATGTTAGAACCTGAAACATGGCCTAAATCCATATGTACAAGTCTCAGTTCTTTTGACTACCTCGTTGAGCATGCTTTCCTGTGATGCCTCAACAAAAACACGTCCTAAAAATCTTTCAAACTGGAATACAGCTTCACAAGTGGCTCTCTTTTTATTTGTTAAGATGTCGGTTGTTTGGTCCGGCAGCTCGATTCATCCAATCATCTTGCGCATCTCAAGGACCTCCAGAGCCTTTCAATTTCGAGGTGACTTCTGTCGTAAGTTAGTTCTTATGACTTTGCCAAGCTGCATGCTAACTTTCCTTTGTGTAAATTGGATTTTTCCCTTCGTTTCCTGTGCTTGAATGCAAGAGGCATGTTGGTGGCAGTTCAAGGTATTGTCTATATCACTCTCATCCATGAATTTCGAACTTCAGGACTGGCCTGGCACTTAGTAGACCGTAACCACTGAAAAGGTGACTCAACACAATACTACTGACTTGGGGATATTAGGTGAAAAAAGTTCCGGATAGTTTTCTCAGTTTCATAGATCCGTTGAAGTGATTTTATGTCATCGCATACATGCCACAGTTGTTTATGCAAGCGATGGAAAGTATTCAATGGTAAGAAAAGAGAGACTTAGCACTTGACTATCAGTAGATCAGGATACCATTCTTAGGGTGAACAAAAATGAGACATACCACTGCGATTTTTCCAACAGGGAAATTTCGCCCGGAAATATTTTTGGGCTAACCCCGGTTTGTCTTGACTTCGGTGCCATTAAAGAGAAAGGGCCAGAAAACTAGCTAGCGAGGGAAAAGAATTCATTCATTTAATTGTTAAGAAATACATACAAGAGTATGACCACCGTTTAATTTGTATACTGGGATTTTTACGGCTGGACGTCATCGCTTGTGACACACAGAAAATTGCCGCTACAAGGTGTTCATAATGGGATACAACTACTATCGATCCACTGCAGTTTTTATTATATAACGGATAATACACCTGAATAAAGTGGTGAAACCTAGTCGACTACAACAGTTCATCTTCAGAGATTTCATCCCAGGATAATCAAATCTTGAAGGACTACTTCCAGAGTAACAACAAACTAGGATATCACATCCCGAAGCAGTAAAGGTATTGTGTCCGCTCAATTGCTTTAGAGTCGTAAAAAGACTCGCCAACAAGGAACACAACAGTTTTATTGCGGAAAAGCGAGTGTAAATGCTTCAAGAGGACTCACGGTCTTTAAAGGACAATTTCGACAATAATGCAGGCGGTGTGATTCGCGTTTGGTGAACACTTATCATCATTAACCATGATTCTATGGAATGACTGAACACTCGTCATCACCAGCCATGCTCGTGTGGCATGTCTGAACACTTGTCAGCCAGTGCTGCATTGATTCGATCGATCTGGCCTAGAGGCTTGACGGCTTCCCCACTGCGATTTTGGTGGGGTTCGGATATCTCAGTAGGTTTCGGACATTCTGGGTTTATTTTCAGGAATCTGAACTTCCTAACAGTGGGCCATATCACGACCCATGGCGATCGCAATTCCAGGAAATCTTTACTTGTGTCGATTACAACTGTCCCCATGGCTTCTATTTTCATTTATGTAAGATCACGAATCGCATGGTCCTGCATAATTGCTATTCACAATGGATTTTCGGAAACATGGTAACTCAAAGAAGAGCTTGAACTACACGGAATAGTCTAACCACCGCATAAAACTTTCCCCTCTATCCAAAATCGACTAAACTGAATTTTTCATGTCTTGTGATTAAAGCTAACAGGCACACACCAGAAATTTGCGTGACCCATCTCACAAGGAGAAGACTACGCCGTATTTGTTGAACTTCCAGTGATATAGTTAACAGCCTGCAGGGGCAGCCGGGTAATTTAATGGAATGTTGATTGATTTCAAAGTGACGAAGATGATTTGGGCTGATTTTTTTTCTATACTTCAGTGCTCAGAGAGAATAACTGGGTCGGGAAGATGTTTTGCCTCTCGTATTGTAGTTCGAAGAAGTTGGGGCGGAAATTGTTGAAAATACTTGTCAGTGTATATCAAGAAAGTCAGGTTCCTGCAAGTAACGACTGAATGCCTTAAATCTGTTTAGACCCTCAACTCCACTAGACGCTGACCAGACAGACAACGCCCCCGCAATATGCAGCGCTTCACAGCCTTGTATCAAAGGCAGTCGAATTGAGTCAGCGTCGGATCAAGGTCAGACAACGCCCTCTCAATATGCAGCCTTGTATCAAATCCAGGCAGCGTGAGGCAGCGTTTGGACCAAGGTCTGGTAGTGTCCCCCCAATAAAATAGCTTGAGGCCGTTGTATTCTGGCACCCACGCTCTCGCACTCGCTTGTTCGGAATAGAGCGGTTATGTTTTTTTGGCGAGTATTTTTCCGGCACTAGGCAAACAAGGTCATCATCGATTCCGATCCTTCAAGTTCCTTCCTACCCCTTGGATTCATCAAAGACTCAACAATAATATGCTATTTACGGTCCTTGGGTGGGAAGACCGCCGCGGAATTAAGCTGAATCCGATGCAAGGGAGCAGATATTCCTAGCCTTGGACCGTCTGTAGGCTAACAGAGGAGCCAAAGGCTAGTGATTAACATCTCATCTGAGACAGATGATCTTTTGACCCCGTGGTGTTTTTCCAGTCAGTTGCAGCCGGCAGAAGCGAGTTGGAGTTTACCTGTCTGGTTTTCAGGCGATCCACGATGATTTTTCGAAAATCTAAGGGCAAAAGTAACCAACCCCATCATGATAACCAAGCTATTCCTGTTAACTGGTGAACGAATACTTCGAACATGTTTTACATTAGACGGTGTTCGAAAAACTCTCAAGGTGTCACGTCTACCCGGGCTAAATAGCTCGAGGGTACATTGTCAGTAATAGAGAGCCTCACAGTGACCACTGTTTAGTGGGTTGGATGTGCAGCAATCAGAGTTGAAGCCCACATAGATTCGTGCTGTCGTATAAACGACCACCCAATTCCTCAGGTAATTACATCTCTTCACTTACCCATACACACAGGTCTACGGAATGGCCTGTGTCAAATCATTCTGATAGTATTTTCATAAAGGAAACTACTCACAAGGTTACTGAATACTCTTTGACAGTCCACGACCGGTTTTGACCTTTCACTTTAGGCTCATCAGGTGGGCGCAGTCCCCGAGTTTCCGTCAACCTTACGTTCCACTTGAACCCTGACATAGTTGTGAAAATCAGCTAGACATATAGACCTTTAGAAGTAAAGTTTACTTTGTGTTGCTCAACGGTGATTGCTTTGTCATATTTGGTTGCAAAATTTGTGGAACTTGTGATCGCTTACTGTTATTTCAACTGAATTCTCATTTTGTTCTTATGAGAGCTGTTCTAGAATTCACATCTTGGAAATCTGACATGCGAGAGGAGCTTGTTGGCACAAGTCGAACACAGTAGGATGAATGTGCACAAATGATCATACTCGAACAGACAAATATATCCGCGTTCGAGTGATGGAATCGACTATCCAAAAGCATTTTGTTTTAGCAATCGATTGACTCACCTCTCAGGACTTTTGGTTCGGATGCCTGGACACTTCTGACCAGCCCATCAGGCATGATAATCCAGGTGTATCCAACCTTCGCTGATGGAGTAATTGTAGCGTTTTCTCGTGGTATAGAAGAGGTCTGGGGTTGAATCTCCGCACTTCAAAATGAATGCACTTGTGAGGTCATCTAATAAGGGTGAAACCAATCCAATTCTATGGCACGGATTAATCAGGGCAATTGAGCTATGTTCAATGCAATCAGTTGTCCAGGTTCTTAAGGTAGAACAATAGTGCCAGTGAGATCCCATTTAGATCATTCAAACTGAAAACTACTCTATCGATCGTATTGTCTACGGCACGAATTGAAATACTCTCAAGAGGCTCGGACTGATAAGCTAAAAGGAGAGTTATGTTGACCCTCTCTAGTGGCGGTCAGGTTAGTTTCTCCCAACTTAAACCAACACAACTCTTTTTTGCACGCTGCGATACTAACTGACTGAGTGATTTTCGTTAATCTCTTTTTGCTTTCGGATGTCAAATTCGTATAGGGGTAAACAGCCGTGTGGCAGTTTAGATTGCTTCAAAGGTACTCTCATCCAATAGCTGAGCGAAGAATTCCCCGGAAGAGATATTTAGCCGAGCCTTCTTTGGTGTACGTTCCGTATGAAGCCTGGCGTTTAGGTTTTCATTTTTTACATTGCCTTGCCGATGCATTTTTCACTTGTCGACCCAAAGTGGCCTTTTCAAATCTTCAGATTTCTTACTCCTGTTGACACTGTCGAACACCAACTGTCCTTTACAAAGTACAGCGCGAAGCTGGAATTGAAGTGAAGACTCTGACTGGATTCACTTAGAGCCTATCGATTCGCTTCATCCCGATAGGTTTTACACAGGCCAGTATGACCGGAAGTCCAAGACACAATCTGTTGATATGATGACCAGCTACATCGGAACACGTTCAACTTGTAGTCAGTCGGTCATCGACCGCGTTAATATCTCGGATCTATTCCGAACATTCCGCATTGTGCTGTGCATAACTGAGGTGCCTTATTTGATAGGTTGGTTGAATCCAAGCACCTTTTCGGCAGAGGCATTCATTCTAAAAATGTCTGACGGGGTCCGACGAAAAGAGCTAACTAAATGCTACAACAGTCCCATCTGTGGATCCACTACGCCTTCGATGAGAACAATCCATTTTATAGGTTTTTTATGGATCTGCCTAACCTCATCGAGTGAAATACTTCATGCACTACAAATTGTGAGGTTGCTGAAAACGGTTTAACAAGTGGCGCAGGTCATCTCCTTGAGTTGTGAACTGTAGTTTACCTGCACATCCGTCAAGCAACGGTTCATAGGACAATCGGATCACTTGTGAATTAGACGTACGTACAAACCGCTCGGTTTGAAAGAGAAATTCGCACCGTGACCAAGTGGAAACAAAGAATTCGGGGTTCAATTTCTGAATTAACGAGCTCTGTTTTTTTCTTACAAACTGTTCAAAAGCAACCAATCTGTTGACCATGCAGGGACAACGTACCCTAAAGCTCTTTGTGTCCTGGATCACTTGTGACTTCCCCAACCGTATAAAGGGCTATGAATATTGGTGTTACTGTCTAAAACCCCCCGAAAAAGCTCTTTTTTCCTTGATTTATTTTTTCTGCAATGAAATGAATACTCCTTACCGTGAAAGCCCAGGTAGAGGATAGTAACCGCTGGAGAAAGTCGCAAAGGCCGAGAGATCTTCGGGAGGAATAAACCTTCTGATCAAGCTTCCTATCGGGACTAGACAAGAATATTCATAAAGGACACCAGCAACTAAGCGTGTAGTGAAGGCTTATCGCGAAGCTCATGTAGAAACCCTGTTTTCAGGTGCAGTAGTCTGGCAAACATGGTCTGCTGCTCTCTTTATTTGGCGGTGGCACTGAGAGTGAACTTTAATCAAATTTCTTTGAATAGCCATCTTCATCACGCCATTGACCGTTCGACTCGCAAGCTTCCGGCGCTAAGGTGATACAGCAAAGGAAATAACGCGCTTCCAGCTGTGACTCTGGTTGTACTGGGAGAGATAAGCTGCAGTGGATTCAGCTCTTCAATTTTTTTTTATCATGGCTCTAGAAATCCGAGAGATTGAGGTCATATTCTGTCGCTCAAATCATGACCAGACAGCGTCTAATTTAGACATTCGCCGATCGAAATATGCAGTATAGGAATTGAAAAAGCCGAAATGGCAACGGAACCATCGTCCTGTCTCTGGTGACAAGCTCCTCACATCCACCTGGAATCCTATTACTCATAAGTAGTAGGTTAATTTGTGTTGGTTCTATTCACCCTGAGGGAAGGTCTGCAATCTTTCCTGTGAAGAGTGGAGGCTTTTAAAACACTCAATGGGGAGTTTTAACCACGAGTGAAACTCGTTTATTCTAAAAAGCCTTGTTTGAAATCGTCATCAGAGCGCATCTCACTAAACTAAGAGAGTATCGAACCTTTGACCTTCCAGCTGATGAGTGAACACTCGATAGCTGGGCCACGAGCACCCGACCATCCCTGTGGCTAATTTGCACCTATGGAACCGTGAAAATCGTTCTCTTTTTGGATAGGCTGGATCTTCGGATTTGGGAGTTTTAAGGCTCTCGCAGGGCAAACAAAGAACAATGTAGCACCTCATTTAGCCTTGACAGTTTTTGCTATTCCGTAGGTATGCTACTGACAGCAAAGAGAAAATGGCAGCCAAAAGGGTCTCGAGGATGTCGAAATGATTGTGTTTGCGACCGATTAGAATTTTTCTAGTAAGTTGTCATTGTCAGAGAGAGAGAAATAACTACCAAAAAGATATCTGTCCTGTACATCACAAGAGGACTTAGTTAAAAAATCCAAAGTATATTTGAGTGCCGAAATGGGACCCAATTTCCTTGTACAATGATTCATCGCGATGTATTTCGCATTTGTACAACAAATTAGTCTGCACCACTGTTGTGCGTGTCACTTTATATCAAATTAGCCAAAATCATGAAATGCCTTTCTTCAACTGTTCCAGGAAAATCTGATTGAGCTAGACGTCAAGGTGAGACGCGTAGGTGAACAAAGTGAACAACATCTTCGACGGACGGAGTTTCGACTGACTGATCGGGGGGAGATCTCAGCAACGTCATTGGACCTAAATCTGTAAGCTCAGTTTCAATCGTGGTCGTACACTTTTGACAGATTGTGTGCATTCGTATACTGTCCAAACACAACAAAAATGCACTACTCATTGATCGGGGCTGCCACGACAAATACTATGTATGCTAATGAAGGGGGTTATCCCTTTTATGACAGCTGAGGATGTCCACTATTCCTCTTTGGAGATTTCGTCCTGACGCTGAAGTCAGTATATGCGGAAAGCCAAGAAGCAGTGAACAACTGTTTCATCCTTTTGGGAAGCATCAGCACTGCTCAACTTACGAAGCTCCAGGGAATGTCGAACGGGCGACTCCCAGGTTAACGGCCTCAAGTGGCTGATCAGCAGTCTGATTAACTCGCACTTAGACAGAATGTGGTGCCGATTATCCTCCAACCACGGGATCCACGTGAAATGGTCACGTGTTGACGGACTCACTGAGTGACGACTTGTCACTTTCCCTCTTTGGGTGAATTTCACTCTCCCGCTGAACTACTCATAGATTTCTAGTAGACTGGCGTTAGCTGAACATCCACTGGTGACCGAACGGTTATCGGTTCGGGACGTTGCGGTCTCATGAGATGTTTCCCAATAACCAGTGCTCCTCGACTTTTTAGCATAGGCTGACTTTGCTGTCGGAACGGAGACCCCACCAAAAACTAACACCTCAAACTACTAGGAACCCAGTAATATTGCAATAGCGTATTGGATGAATCGAGCTTATGCACCGCTTCATGGGCTGTGAACAGGAAAGTCTCTTGAGAAGGCATTAAGCCATATTTATGGTCATTGTGTTGTTAGTTTGGCGTATATTTTTATCCGGGATGTCGTTACGCTCAATGAATGGATGTGGGTGAGCAAGTTACTTTTGCGCATTTTGTAATTGGGGCCTTCAGAGTTGGAACACTTTGTTTCAATGTTTCAAACTGATATATTGCAAATGTATAGTATGCGGCCTAGGCGAATGGATCTGTGAAAATGGTTGTGTCATTTAATCAATCGGTCATCCACACGGCTCTGATGGATGTGTCATTCTGATTTTGTCTAATAATCTGAAAACTGCAACGAAGAATTAAAATATGCGGCCCTGCGATTGCTCGCCCCACGCTTCCTTGATTTTGAAAAATGGGGTATATCTATTGAGTAACTGTCATGAAGGCCAGCTTCCTGAAAGCACCACCGAATGCCCGTAGTCTACCGAGACTCTCAGCTCCGCTAGATGTCGACCAGACACACAACGCCCCCTTAACATGCAGCGCCTCACAGCCTTGTATCAAGGCCAGACAGCGCGAGTCAGCGTTGATCAAGGTCAGACAACGCCCCCGCAACATGCAGCACGTCACAGCCAGACTGTGGGCGTCAGCATTGGACCGAGTTCAGACAGTGTCCCTCCAATAAATAGCTTGAGACCGTTGCACATTCGCACTCACACGCACTCACGCTCTCGCACCCGCTTTGCTGGAATATAGCTGTTGTGTTCCCTTCCTTGAGTCTTTTCTCTCCGACACTAGGCACTGAAGCGGGTCAGCAGCAGATACCTCAGATTGGCGGATCAGCAGATAGAACAGTAACAATGTATAATTATCCAATAAATGTCAAGCAAACGGCTATCGACCAAACACTTCGTGATTTGTCCTAATAAAAACCTATTGTGTGGTGGACAATAACGGCTTTCAACGAACAGTAAACAGCTTTGGGTTTCTGCCCAATTTTTTTTAACCAAAATCATCGTTCATACCTTATTTTTGAGTGTCTTTGCGAAACGGTTTCTTCTGATTATCCGTCCCACTTCACTCACAGGATCGTTCGGTTCTACGCAGACTACGTTTGCTTGCCCAACTACTTTGGAAAGCTCTGTGACAAATTCTGTGATCAAAAGGCACCGGAGCACATTTGTGATGAATTCGGCAATCCAAAATGTCGGTCAGGTGAGCCTGTTCACCTGGTCACTGCAAGTGGTTTGTTCATTTGCTAATCAACTACATGGATCGGTAGATATCGGTGAGGTCTTCTTCTTGGATGACACTCACCAATTCCTGAAAACGTCCAACTAAGAATAGAACATTCTTTTTTATGTATGGCCATAAAAGTTATGGTAGTTTACTTCTGATAATTCTAATCGATTCATCACAATATGATACGTGTTCGTCCAAGCTTTTTTGTCCCCGCCCTCTCTGCGCAGATGGCTATCTTGTATTGATTAACCTCACCAAACTGTCTTTCTACGCTAGACTATTTCTGGGATACCAAAACCAGTTCGTGTCGTCTAGACTTGTGCTCGCGCATGCCAGACTACTGTCTCAACGAGGGCACCTGCGTCACCAATCCAGACCGCAATGCTGATCATCCATACTGCCTGTGCAGACCGGGCTTCATCGGCCGGCGGTGTGAGACCAAACAGCCGGAAACTACGACGCTAGTCCAAGAAACCACCGCTGTCACAACGGTGACGCAGAGGCACACGAACCGTCCGCCTGGCTCACCTGATGGGGAGCATTACCAACGGGAAAGCAGGGTACCTCATCTGGAGGTTGGTCCCACAAACCATTCAAAGTTGATTCGGAATGCCCACAAACATAGCCCAGTAAAGGATCCTCGAAAATATTCAGCAGTTGAGAAACTTGCCGATGAGGAAGAGCAGGAGAGGAAGAGAACGGAATTTAAATGGGGTCCAACTGTTTCAGAGCTAGAAGGAGGTCACCGCGTGAGGCAACTGACAGGAGATGATGAGGTGAGCACTTGTGACAGAATCCTCTCCGTTTCTTTTAGATCAATCTTTTGTACAACTTAAACAGTGGTCACAAATGTGCTGTTTACCAGTGGGAGACATATGTAACCCGAGTCAAGTGAATGAAGTTCCAATGAATACTTCAGCAAGTTTCGAACAGAGTTCACAGAAAGTCTTGCGAGTTATTCTAGATTCCCATTAGCAGTGCTGATCACGCAACCAGTGAATGTACTGAATGTTGTACTGATTGCCATGACACAGGCTGAGGCAAGACATAAGTTGAGAGGAATGTGGAAAGGTTATAACTACGTCCAAAATCCAAAAATAAGAACTCTTATTCAATTCCCGTCAAATTTTTGGCTACGCAGCACCGTGGCTTAGTTTTAGACCCATGCAGACCCAGGACAACCTGCAACTGAAAAAGTGCATTGACTGAACATCAGCATTGAGCGCTGAAGCAATGCAATGTGTAATCCAGTTTGCTACTTTGTTGGGACACTTAAACGTCGAATGAATCCCGGCCAAGGTTCACCCGAACGGTATAGGTTAGAACAGCTCCATGGGAAGGCTTTCACCTTAAGGAATAACTAAACAGACGTGGGGTCAAGCTGAAGCATGTACGAGCTATCAGTGGGAATACATTTACTTTCTGGAACATCAGGCTTGTTCTTATCTTGTATCGTGCGGTCTTGCAATGTGACAGCGTCTAACTGCACTGACCGATATGGCCGCACACATCCCTTACACAAACGGGTCTGTGACACCATGATTGCCTGTAAATAGGGTTGTAGTCAAACTCCTGGTCAATTCATCATCGTCATCATCACCAGCATAGGAGTCATTTGCGTCACCATCACCATCCGTGAAACCATCTGTGTACCGGTGGTCGAGCTGAGCTGAGCTGAGTTCACTTCACTTTGATCAATAACGTGGCCGTTTGTATTCACTGTAAACTAAGCTGGCGGAGTGGGTATCATTGTAAGAAAAACAATACTGAAGACAGTGAATAGATTTGCTTACAGCTAAGTAGATGGGGTTATTCGACTACCCCTTTCCCCTTGCCAAGTCGCGGTCACCTTATAAAGAAATACCTCTCAGTATAACGGAGATAATCAATGTCTAGGTGAGTACAATGTCTTTCTTCCATGGCTCTACTGAAGAGCCACGTAAAAATTGGGATTAGTGGAAAATATGCGGAGCCAGGATTGATCAATTTGGAAAAAAGCCTACATATTTATAAATATTTACTCTGTGGAGAGTTTCCACCTCTGATCAGGCTGACGTAGGTATTCCAAGACTACAAGAAACTTAAAAATAGCCAGGGAATACACACGGGTGGGGGTAGCGTTTCGGATAGATAAAAGTAGCCTGAAAAATCTGGTGTAGGATTTTCGGGAGACTAAAGCGGTGTGTTGTGGCTGGAGTTCAGTAATCTGTCCGAAAAATGACACAGGTTGCTTGTCACAGTTCTGAGAGAGTCTCTTCATCAAGCCGATTTCCTGCAGTTCATTTCAAACGGTTCAGCTTGCTGATCGCCCTGTGGATATAGGTAACAGTATAGGTTACAGTAACCTCATTTGATTCAGGATCCAGGAATTTCTCTGCTGATCAAAGCAGCCAGGATTTGGACTTGGGGGTCACAAAGGTGATTCAGAAATTAGGTCTGTAAAAATCTGTGTAATGGAATTTTTCACCTCGTAAATTTTGAATATCATCCGGATATCGGAAATTCGGAATACTGGTGTCCTCGTCACCAGAAACGTAGCAACTCCGTGTTCACTTGCTGTTATGTCTACTGATTCGTCAATCTGTGGTATCTGCTGCTGATCCGCTCCAGTGCCTAGTGTCGGAGAGAAAAGACTCACAGAAGGGAACACAACAGCTATATACCGAACAAGCGAGTGCGAGAGCAAACGTTACAACGGCCCCACGCTATCTAAAGGGGACTGTCTGATAGGCATTAGTGAACACCCATCAACATCGATCGTGCCTCTATGAAATGCCTGAACGCTGATCACATTCGGTCGTGCTTCTGTGGCGTGCATGAACACTCATCAGCTTTTGCTGAATTGATTGAATGATTGACTGGCCTGGATGCTTGCCGGCTTCCCCGTTGAGGTTTTGGTAGAGCAGCAGGTTTCGGGCATTCTGAGGTTACATTCAGGAATCTGACCTTCCTGATATTTGGCTATTTAGTGCTGTCTTCCTTAGTGTACCTTAAGCTATAGACACAATTCTTCAGTTATCATGCTGCAAGGGTGCGTGGAAATATATCATCATCACCTTCTGATGGATGACAAATTGAATTCAGAGAAGTTAATGGAAACTAGGAAAGATCAAACTTTATAGCACAACCATCCATACGGACTACAAGTGCATTTGTCTTCTTTTTTCAGCCACGAATGAGGCGAATCTTGCTGCCGATTTTGGTTGTGATTCTGATGTCTGCCCTCCTTCTAGTTTGCGCTGGTTTCGTGGTATGGATCGCAGTTCGTAGGGGAAAGCAGAAAGCAAGGTAAACGTTACTGCCCACTACAGTGCTTTGCTATACGGTGTTGTAAACTACAGTGTGCTGCGTCATGGTATGTTATACTGCACTGTTGTGTACAATATAATACTTGGCTATACCTTGATATAATACAGTGCACTACGCTTTACAATGATGTACTACACCTTACTATACTAACGTACAAGATCATGACATATCCCTCTGCAAAATTCCCTCCAGATATGTGCTGGTCCGTGAATTTCATAGGTCAAAAACTATGATCAACTACCATCCGATGGCCTGGCCTCGTCTTAACGTTTGAACTTCTATACTCTTCTAAAAACCAACTGACTGAAGGACTGGCGTGGAATGCTAAGCCACTGAATTCTCTACCTGTTTAGAAGCCGCGACGGTGGTTAGCGAGCGGCACAATCGACTTGCCGTCATCCACGGCTCTTTTCCAGAACAGAAATTGCGGTGTTTCGTCCGTTTAGTTCTGTAAATTGTCACAGATGAACGAGTGAAAATTCGGTCACCACGCCTAGTGTCCAGTTTGCTACCGCCTGGTTTTCAACCATAAAAGCATGACAGGATGACCTGATTTCATAACGCCAAGACGTGAGACAGGTCTGATTCGCAGACGATACCCGAATTAGCCCTTACGACGACTGTGACACCCAGCGACGGTGCTATTTCATGTGTGGAAATGAGCGATCAATGTGTGTGCGTTTACCCGACGCAACCATCTGCCGTGATGAAAGCTATCCGGTCTCCTCCGTTTTTGCTTACCCCGCACAGAAGAAGATGCGTTCTGAATCTCTCGTTCGTGATGTTCTCAGGCAAATGAATGTGCTGCACTAGGCCGCCTCATGTTTCAGTCGCTACGATATTCGAGATATCGCGATACATGTATATCTTTGTAATGTACTACTCATAAGGTTGCTGAAAATCCGTCGACAGCCCACGACCGGTTTCGCCCTTTTTGGAGCTCATCAGATAGGCGCAATCCCCGGGTTTCCGTCAACCTTATGTTCAACTTGAACCCCAATCGTACTGTTTCCGAGAAATACACCCAAATACAACCAAATTAGTTTGCAAATTAGTGTATATTCGCGAATTTCGTGCAATTTGGTTTCAAGTAGAACATAAGGTTGACAGAAACCCCGGGACTGCGCCTATCTGATGAGCCCCAAATAGGGCGAAACCGGTCGTGGGCTGTCGACAGGTTTTCAGCAACCTTATGAGTAGTACATTGCAAAGATGCGTTCTGGTTTGCTGGCTAGGATAATCCCATGAGCAACCGCGCTGGAAGGGCGAGATGGTCCAAGTGGTTAAAGCGCGAACTTACTGACCGGAAGGTCCGTGGTTCGAACCCGACCTCTGCCTCTCGACTTCCCCTGTCTAGGCTTGGGCAACCTGGCAGTATCCCAGCCCTCGTGCAACCTTCGGGTGGCATGGTAGCTATGCACCGAAAGGGTGCAACAGCTGAACAGCTAGACGAAACGCGCTGGATAGCGTTTTGTCCACTTTCGCACCCAAAGGTGACCAAAACTGACCGCAAGTCTTATATCACTACTCAGAGCTTGGAACCACCTGCGTTCACACGCATTTCACCCTGGTTCCTTGCGGTTTTCTCCTGTTGAGGCGAGTGGAGAAAAAGTATTATCAGTGCCACCTGGCTGCAAAATGCCGCAGTACATAACTTTAAGAAAGTACTGAAAAGTGCTTCAAGTCTGTACTTTGTTGAGCAAGTAATTTTCAGCCTGTTCAGGATATTTTTGCCTCAGTGAAATAGCTGTGAATACTGAATTACCATCCTAATTTATGGCAAACCATTGTTGGCCAATTTCTTTTTTTGGGAGCCGTTTCATGATGAGGATGAGGGGTGTTCAGCGGGACTTCGGCCAATTGTGTTTGCAACCTAGTCCACTATCCCTTGCTTAGAAGGTCACGGAAACTTTCAAAAGTACGATTTATGGTCTGTGGTATCTGTGACGTACTTTCATCTTCTTCAATAATGACAATAAATGGCCAAAATTGTTTTTTGGGTGTCTTACCTGCCACAGACGACTGGATGTCGGATTTCAGGACACACAGATCTGTGATATAGTTGGGAGGAAAGAAAGTTTCTGTTGATTACGATAAATTTACCTTTAAAGAGTGGATGAGAGAGTGTAGCAGCTGTGGAAGTTGCGAGGTATTTAGAAACTGAATGGCTGTAAAACATCTGTCCTCACTGATTGTCGCATGCATGCACCGGGCATCGACTTCGTGTTCAAGGTCACGTGCCGGTCTGTACCTAGAGGTAACAAAGAAATCTAGGCGCCTAGTGAATTCAGATACAACTGGTAGCGAACGTAATTTTGATGGCTGTATGAAGAAGTTTGGAGACGCTTTAATGGAGACCTCGTCCTGTAATCGAAGCCAGTCTATGTCGAAAAGCCTGGATGAACTGTACAGCCACCCCATCCGTTCTGGGAATCATGAGCGGTGCGCATCCCATGAAACTCCCGAAAGTCTTGAACCGACGACCTTTCAGATAGCAGTTTGATTACGCAACGAATGGCCTTTGGGGAGAGGCTGGCTACGCATACAAGACAAAAATTAAAGGACGAGTAGCGATGTGTCCTCTCTAAGTGCGATTGGTCGCTTGTGATCGAAAGGTCAAATGTTCCTATTACTGGTTGGGAGGTCATGGGTTCGAAACTCTTTGGACTTCGTAAGATGCGCACCGCTGATGATTCCCAAAGGGAATGATTCAGCTATACAGTTTTTCTCGACTTCTCGGCATAGGCTGGCTTCTTCTTTCATAGGACAAACTACTCGTTAAAAGAACGTAGTTTGGTTAGACATCTCTCAGTCTTCGTTGAATTGACGTTTTCCGTACAAATCTGCAGCAATAAATCTGAAGAGAAAACTAGAATTTTGGCTAACTGTTTCCAACAGAAACTGCAACAAGTAACTACCATCGGTCGGCCTTTTCGACATTTCATCGGATGGTTGAAATCCTATACCAAACGAGGTGTTATAACCGACAGCTCCTTCGTGATACATTCAGTTCATGTCTAAAACGTGCTGCGGTCGGAACTGACTTCAGAGAGTAGGCAGATGGTGTTGCTCTTGTTTTTCTGTTGGGATGCCCGTCGCACAGACATCGGCCAGTCACATTTGCTCTCAATTACCGTTCTCTGTCGTCCTTTGGTCGACCTTCTTGTAATTGTTTACGTCTTGGGAAGTTTGTCGCCGGAAGAGGCAGTGTTGAACTCCACCTTGTCGAGTGGCCAAGACGATTGCCGTACTAGTAATGAGCGGGGTAAGAAATCTTCCATGGTGTAGTAGCTGCTTCGGTGTGTCAGAGAGTTTGCTCGTGTGCGTGTCCGTTCGTCGTTCCACCATCGATCTGACGTGTGACTTGAGTGGCTGATTGGATGCGTGTCCGATTGGTTGGTGGGTAGACTGGATATGACCCAGTTGTTTGCTCACCTGCCACGAAAGCGTACCAGTTTGACCGCGTGTACTCAATACAGCCGTGTCCGTACTAACGTGTTCGTCTGACTTACTGTCCCCCAGAGTCCGTTTACATAGGGAAGGGTTCGTGGTGTAGCCTGGAGTGTATTGCAACTCATGAAAAGGTCTATAACCTATACTGTAGATTTGTGGCGGGTCCCCTTTTGTTGTTTATAAAGCCATCGAGCCCGTTAGTCTGGTAGAATATTCGTGTGGCAAATCGACGCCCACCTTTTTATCTTTCGTCCATCCGGCTAGTGTAGGAGTTTTTTTAATAGAGAGGGGGACTATTTGATGCCAACTTACACCACAGTTTGCTCCATGCTACCAGAAAATCAGCCCGGTTTAGGACTGATACAAGCAACAGTCCTAACGAGGCATACGGCATACATACACTTAAACTTTCTCCGTCGGAGCCATGAGCTACACTGGTCATTCATTCGTTCATTGGTTAATTATTAATAAACAAATAAATGGATAAATAAATGAACCAATTCTGTTAGTCAGTTTCAAAGCTGGGAACCGTTTGACATGCAGTGGTTCCGGCCGCGACAGCCTCTTTTATCAAGGATTAGGAGAATGGGAACCACGCGCTGAAGGCGAGGGTCCAGCGAGTCCCCTGAAGTTACACGCATCCGCTTGTCCCGTGAGGTAGTGTGTGCGTGAGAGAGAGAGCGACGCAGCAACGCCGATAGCTCTAGTGCAGGATCGACACTGGTCGAATTTATGTATGAATATATGTGCATATGTATCCATATAGAGGCTGTCTCATAATTGATGCCAAAAATAATATTCATCTTAAAACTTTAACACTAATTCAAACATTCATCACTTTTTTATGTGAACATTATGGAGGTTGATTGTAAACAATTTGGCATTACAAAAGATGTTGAAAAAACGCTTCTTCCTTCTATAAGAATTTGGAGTTGGAGTGAGATGTGAGACACCCCATGTTTAACTTCTTCAAGCGTCATTCGTGCACACTCCTCTTCAATTCCTGTTCTTAACTCCACCAAATTCTTTGGTTTATTTTCATTATATACGCGAGTCTTGATTATTCCCAAACCAATAATCCAGAGGTGTGAGATCGGGTGACCTTGCGGGCCAAATGTTTGGAAATCCAAGAGCAATGATTCTCTCATCAGAAAGTTGCTTTTGGTTTGAGTAGTGGGGTGGAACGCCATCTTGTTGAGAGCAAGGTGACACGGGGAATGCCGGTGAACTGCGACACCTGAGTTATTGACGAAGATGCCCTGGTGCTATGGAGCTGAAGTTGCTCGACGTCATTCTGTACAATGGGCGCTCTTTCATCACCCAGAGACTTTCTCCCTTTGCCCGGAAAATCCAGTAAAGATCCAGTGGGCTCAAAGTTCGCAATCGAGCGTGTAATGGTCGACACGGTGAAAGGATCTTTGATGAGACCATGTTTGGTTTTGTAAGCAGCGGTTGCGCTTTCACCAAGGGAATAATGGAGTTTCAAAATTTCAATGCGCGTACTGACATTTATAGTAAACAGAAAAGAATGTCAACAATTGCATACAAAACCTCCCTTATGTAGCTATCAATAATGAAGAATTTTGTTAACTTTTCTTTGACTGTCTATGAGCACTTACCAAATCAAATTTGCGTTTATTATGAGACACCTTATAAATGTGTTTCTGTGTTTTTTTTACCCGGTAGTCTATAGTACCCAATCTCAAAAGTATGTTCTCATCAGACTGATCAAGAATGCCTGACACGCGATTTTCATCTTGGCCGTTTCAATCCGGTTTCCGGATCAACCTGTCGACCAGTCTACTGAAAACTCATAAGCATGAAGGAAAGCAGAAGTTGGTTAATTAGTTTTGCGTAAGGGGAACAACGTTTGATGTCGGTAACAAAAAATCCGCACTGCTCCATAAGCAACAGTCTTGACATTTGCACTCGGACACACTAGCGGAAAGGCTTTCGAAAGTCTGCGTGCAATACCGTTTCGGAGAGTACTCATCAGTTTGATTGTAAATGAACTGTGGCTGATAGTGGCCTATCAGTTTGGAGATAATAGTTGTCTTTACTTTTTTGGTGTTTTCGTGGAGTAGACGCGCACATAGGGTCATGAGCTCCATTTCTATTTACTGATACACACCCTATCACTGCGTGTGCAACGAAGAGAGGCTTGTAAAACACTATACAGTAGAGATGAGATTGGCCTGCTTGCTTCCTTTCGGTTTTCTCGGAACCTTCCCCAGTAGCTGAAAACCATCCTTTCTCTGATTACAGATCTTTATCCAAGAAGACTAATCCACCGGACTCCCTGGACTTTCAGGCACCCCCAAAACGCTGGGCTTCTGTAGATAACTCCCCGACTCGGTTTTGCGGTTTTATGCATGGTCATTATCCACCTTTACCATCACTCAACGAATGCGCCTTTTTCGGGGAGCCTCCGGTGGAGACGGCAGACCTTCAGTGCAGTTCGCCCATCTATCCAAACTTCCAACAGCCAGTACCTTTCCCATCGGCTGAAGCAATTAACCACTATTCAGTAGGTGGGATTCCAGAATGTGGATGGAATTACGATGCCAACCGGTTTTCAACATTGCCCAGAAATTTGACAACACTTCAGCGTCGAAGAACTATGGAGCCTTTTTATGTGGCAACCACCGTGGATCCCAACAGGATATATACAGGTGTCCCAACAACTCTGAATAATGGGAGCTATATTGATCCGAGATTTCGGGCGAGTACAATCTTGGGACCACTGCTTACAGACCCTCCTCAGACACTTCAACCTTTAGACAATGGGTCACAGTTTCTCCAACCACCAGGTGGCTCTCTGACCCCCTCAGTTCATGGTATATGTTCCAGCAAACTAGAATCGACCCCATTGAATACTTCATATCTATTCCCTTCTTTCATCGCTACCACGGAAGGAAAACCTTCAGTTACGGGTTCAGTACATCACGAGGAGTGTTCCCATGATCAGGATGTTTCCAGCACAACTCCTGCTCATCATCTTGAGGAAGAACACACTAGACAATCTCCAGGTAACCCATCACAACAAATACCCTCGCCACCGCTGGAATTTTCCGACTCATTCCTTAGTTCACTCTGTTAATATTTCAACCGGACGATGAAGATCAACATGTCTGAACAAGTTTTCCCACAATACATTTGTGCGTTCAGCTAATTTTTGAGAGCCTCACTATTAAATTAACAATTCCAGTTCATTTTTTGGTTCCCACTGTGGTGCAGCAACTAGTCACCTGTACTGTAATCTCCTTCTACACTCCGTTAACTTGTGAAAATCGCTCATATTGTGTACAAATCAGTCGCTTTCGACTCACGTATCTTCCTCGAAGATTAGTTCTTTCCTCATCTGAATAACTATTTTTGCCTTGGTAGTTGTAGATAATCACGTGGTGATCTTCTCTTTGATCTCGTTTATAGACTGACACCTACTCCATGTCAAAACCCGTAGAGCCTGGGGCTTGTTTCAAAGGGAAATCAATCTCCTGAGCTCTAAAAAAGAGTCAGCGTTTCACTGAAGCTACATCTCGGTTGGGTAGAACCTAATTCGTAATAACTGATGTGGTGCGGGCAGATTCCTCCATCAAGCGCTTGTATGGTGGGAGAGACATGGGCCCCGCGCTTGACAACCCCGATTTGACTTTTGTATCGACCGATGTTTAGCCCTGTATACAATCCTGCCGTGCTTTTATTTCATCTGGATGCTTATCGCCATATTCCTCTTCGATTTACCCGCGTTCGCAACGTCGAAAAAGAACATCACTTTCTTTTCCATTTCCAAAGCAAGTCTTGGTAACTAGTCTGCCTGACAACTATTTGTCCTCAGTGACCTTGTTTGGGTGTCCTTTGAGGCTGACTGTTATTAAACCAATAATTGTTATCAGTATTACTATGCTTTTTCTTTGATGGACTCTCATTCAGAGAGCAATCCACGCATACGTCAAAAATTAACTTTGTTCAATAGTTGATGTGTGAACTTATTCAGTCATGGGGAATGGTGGGATGAAAACAAACGTTCTTAAATAAGGATGGTTGCTGAAAGCACCTCGACAGCACACTACCGGTTTCGCCCTTCTTGGGGCTCATCAGGTAGGGGCCGTCCCCGAGTTTCCGTTAACCTCATGTTCTACTTGAACCCAAATTGGACTGTTTTCGAGAAATACACTCATTTGCAAATCAATTTGGTTTTCACGGGAGACTCAATTGAATCTCTCGTTTATGATGTCCTCCAACTGAATGTGCTGCACACAGGCCGCCTCATGATTCAGTTGGCACGATATTCGAGATATCGTAGTATATTTTCATAAGGGAAACTACTCACAAGGTTGCTGAAAACTCTTCGACATCCCACGACCGGTTTCGTCCTTCCAATTTGGGCTCATCAGGTGGGCGCAGTCCCCGAGTTTCCGTCAACCTGATGATCTACTTGACACTATATATCGAATATCGTGCCAACTGAAACACGACGGATGATTATCTGTTTTTTGTTGAATTTTGCAACATCCGCCCAAAATGAGTGAAATGGAGGCAGCAAATTTATTGGTCAATCTCGAGACTAAAGATGGAAACTCTAGAGTTTGAATGACATTTAAACCAAACTTTGGAGAAACTACATGGATGGACCAGTCTAAAATGGCTCGCAGCAATAATTCGTCGCAATCTTCGCTAGATTTTTTGTGAGAGATCTATTACGCTTCTGAATAACTACGTCTTTGGTTTCGCGCTGTTCACGTTCACTTGGACTTTGCGAACTTAAAGTTCAATCAAGTCATTGTTCGGGCATCTTCGGGAAAATGGTCGTTTCCCAACGTTCCATAGCTTCGTCCTGTGATCCTCGAATAAGGCAAGAAAACAGTGAGCACTATCCATTTCAGTACTTCTAATCGACCGTCCGATGGGAGAATCTTGGACAGATGAAATCCCGGCCCTCATAAATAGCTACAACCACGGTAGGTATGGTTTCATGGATTTAGCTAGTCACATGCTCTACTGGCCTCCAGATGGTAGGTACCGATACCTCGCCGACTTTGATGATGTACTGTGTCAGACTCATAAGAGTACATGAAATAGTTGTTTGCATACCGCAAATTTGGATCCACTGAAAGCAGCGCGATGACACACCCGCACACACACACACACACATCTACACACACAACAAAATGACTGAAAGAGACCACATAGGCTGGAGACAACGGGTGGCCAAGGATATGAACTGCTGGTGAGTTCTAATCAAACAGAAACTTTCGTAGATGGTTGTTGGCTCGTTCGCTGAGCTGGGCAAGCTAACTGGAGACGTTTCATCACCAATCGAGGTGACATCATCAGTGCGTTGTTGGGGCGGGTAGTGGTGTGTAGCGGTGGGTTGGTGGTTGTGCGTTTAGTAGTGTGACGCGTGTGTTAACGTACGTGCTGCTGGCCGGGGATGATCTTTGTTCGCTCGGGTGGTTCCAATGGTTAATTCTGTTATCCTATGTCCTCATTCGCCGATGCCCGCGTGGCCTTTGTGCTTAGCATCTCCTGCCGTCGTACTCTAGTCGATGCTGGAGTGGCCTTTATCCTTTCGAGTCCCGGCTTGTGAACTTTATTGATTTGACCCCATGGGGTTCCTTGTTTCTTTGTTTGTCAATCCAATATTCGGTCATCCTTGAGTGTTCCCGTTGAGATGTTGGTATTTTGTACGTAGGGGTTGCGCAGTTGAGTGCGCACTGATGATGTCTCCTCGTATGGTGACGAAACGTTTGCCAAGCTCGGCGAACAGATCAACAGCCACCTGATCAACAACCAATAAACTCACCCGAGCTACCAATATTTCAACAAATTAGAAACTAGTCTATATTGTTAATACGCTTCGATTACTGTACTTCGGCGATTGTATCACGTTCTGATTCACCATAAGCTTATGGTGACCCGAAGTGAGCTTCAATCAGCGCTTGAGGTATGAATTAGGAAACGAAGGGCCTGTCAGATCTACTTCTGTTTCATTAATTTGAAAACAAGACAAATGGCCATCCTCATGGAGCTCTGGAGGTCATGCACACAGCGGCATTTTCAGCGTGACTGCCTGCGAGATATTTTGATACACTATGCTACTTTCTAAACTGCACCAAAGCACATTGAATAATTTACGGCTTTGAAAGTTCATAGTTCCTGTGAAACAGATTGTTGATGGTGGTTTCTGGATTAATGCGGAAAGTTTTGAGATGTCTCTTACGGCCGACAGCAGTGTCCTCTGATAGAGGTTAAAACGTATCTGGTTGGCAAGTCCTGTACCAGAAGAGTGACAAGTTTGAGGCTACAAAAGTTTGATACGTGACAATCGGAAAACCAACCAACTGGTTTGGGGGTAAACGTGTCCAGCCAAGTTCAAATATAACATATGTATTTATTGACTGACCAGCAAGCGAACTAATTCACGACACCACGATGTGAATTGTGTTCACATATCAACTAGTCGCTTTAGAATAGATTATCTATCCCCATTCAGCAACCGTATGACAAAAGAGCGCCACCACATATTCACGTATATATGTATATTTATCCATCGATTACCTTATTGATGATTGCAGCGCTGACAAACACTTTGGGCTATAGCCAAGATGTTCAACTGTTATTCATAAAATTTGATACAAAGACCTTATACATGTGTGATTGAGTTGACTTCTTGTGTTTTCGAAACGCGGTCGAATAATGGTGTGCCTGTTACTGATTTGGCGTGTGGAGATGGGGATCGGTCGATCGATTTTTGAGTCCAACGAAAGCTGAACTGTCGAGAGGAAAAAAGAACGGAGAAATTCGATGAAAACGGCCATGGGGTTCTTTAAAGACAAGGAACAATTGAGTTTGCCAAAAGACAGCTTATTCTGCGGATACAGTGCCTCATTGGAAGAGCGATTTCAAAGAGATGGCACCTCGGGAGACTGCCCTCCTGTTAATTCAAGGTAATTCAAGGTTTAATGGTCTAAAAAGCAGTTAACTTTACAAGGACCATAGGGTGAACGTATATATACAAACGAACGCAAAAATATGCGTAATGTTTGCTGAGTGTCACATGGAGTTAAACAGTTCCAGATTCGGTTTGGACATAAGATATGCA
>NW_008751667.1:252811-264256 GCF_000715545.1 Opisthorchis viverrini
GACCATTGCTGGCGGACGTCTGGACCTTCTGAATACCAGTCCGTACAATGACTCAGGGTATTCGACAGTGCTTTCGTGTTCACTTTCCTGATCATTTTAAGCTCATATTTAGGTCTCACCGCCGAACAAACAATCAAAAATGAGAACGACGTGATCACTCGATCCTAATGGACTTTCATATGCGACGTTTCCACAACGTAGGGATGGCAAGTTTGCTATGGAATTCAGAGTTCATTAAGTATTTTTGATTAAAAAAAATAGCTAGGAGGTCTGGCTATGAACTTCCGTCATAACACCCCAAGAGTGATTTCTAGGGTTCGGCAAATGATCTAGGATTTAGTCACTGATACATACAACATGTCTGTCTCACCATCCGGGTAAACGAATCAAAATAAGCCGGCGTTCAAGGTCAAGCTGTGTTTGCATAACCCAAGACAGCCAACATGCGCGCACTATGGAAGAATTAGGTGGAGAAGTTTTGAAGATTTTGAAGTACGAAATTCTCGGCAAGGGCTTCTAAGTCATATGAAGACACTAAGGTCATTATATGGTAACACAAATCAGCTGAATGTGCAACTTATCGCAGAAATTGCGGCCCGATAGTTGACGTATTCGCAGTCGGCACTCGATCACCGAAAGGAGGGAGGAACCCCCCCCCCCCACCGCAGTTTTTGCTAAATGTTCAACCAGAGATCACTGAGCGCTGCTAAGTCCTGCATCGACCAACTGGTTACATTCGTCAGAATATCCTACGTTTTGGTTACTGTACCCCGTACTCGGACTGTTTCTTGTTTACTGACCTGTCTAGCTGTTTCATTAGTGCACCCTCAATCGAATAGAAGCCAAGCCCATTTTTTTCATTTGATTCCAGTTTTCCTGGAAGGTAACCAGACTAAAGTACAACCGAGAGGTGGTTCGGATATCTGGGAACTAATCCCCACGGGAACCTTAACTCAGCTAGAAAAGGGTCAGAAAACATAATTTTTCGGATTAAATCTTTTCTTGGCCGGATCAATCTTGTGGAATTTCCGTGAGTTCAGAAATTGAGAATGAATGAATTCTGAATGAATGAATGAATGAATGAATGAATGAATGAATGAATGAATGAATGAATGAATGAATGAATGAATGAATGAATGAATGAATGAATGAATGAATGAATGAATGAATGAATGAATGAATGAATGAATGAATGAATGAATGAATGAATGAATGAATGAATGAATGAATGAATGAATGAATGAATGAATGAATGAATGAATGAATGAATGAATGAATGAATGAATGAATGAATGAATGAATGAATGAATGAATGAATGAATGAATGAATGAATGAATGAATGAATGAATGAATGAATGAATGAATTATTGAATTAATGAATGAATTTGGTAAGATTCTACCGAGATTTCGTCCTGTTTTTGAAGCTTGCTTAGATGGGACATAGCGCCACTCACTCTCACTGCTATTCAGCCGCTCGCGGCTGCAAGGACCAGTGTCCAACCACTGTCCGGAAGGTTGGGCATTCGAAATTTCCTGAGTTGCGCAATGCTGCGTAATCCCGGCAAGAATGGAACAGCTATAGAATAATGTGCTGCAATTTTGCACAGACTGGCTTTGTTGACAAAAGGGATTTTTTCATACATACATACATACTTTTTGTTTATAGATATTCAAACTACAAGACACCTTATGAGCTTGAATCGATAGCTTTTCATACATCTATGTGAAGACGGACAACCAGACTCAATAATGTTATGGTGAAAACAGGTAAAAGTTAATTGAGCATGCTTTATTAAGAGATTTCGCCTAGTACGTGAAACCGATATTTTCTGAAAAACCTGGAAGCAGTGTACAGCTGTTTCATTCTTATCGAGAATCATCAGCAGTGCATATCTCACGAAAAATCCTAGGAGCTTCGGACCCACAATTTCCAGCCTGGTAGACCGAACACTTAATCGTACTCCTTGATTTTCAACATAAAATGCCTTCATTAACGAAATGAAATCCCTATTTAAGAAATTCCCTAATCTCCCCACACTTCGTAGGATCAAAAACGTCTCTTGTTCTCCTCTGTCATACATTACACTGTGACCAACAGTTTAAGATCGTTATTAAATCTACAGGTAAACCCACAATCCACCTCGTTAATAACAGTCTAGTAAGCTGGCGAACTTGATGGAGCAAAAGAATTCAGGCAACAGGAAAACGTTGCCGTTGGTTTAAACTACTCCGTCAGAAACGAGTAGTCAATATAGTATGAATCATTCTGTTCTCTGGCCTACCTTCCGGTGGAGAATGTCAACGGAGAG
This sequence comes from Opisthorchis viverrini, assembly GCF_000715545.1. NCBI lineage: Eukaryota > Metazoa > Platyhelminthes > Trematoda > Opisthorchiida > Opisthorchiidae > Opisthorchis > Opisthorchis viverrini. Next base: position 255,122 of record NW_008751667.1, read on the forward strand.
AGCGAGAACAAAAATGTTAGATCAAATGCACAAGGATTTAACTAAAGTTTCTTGAATCGCTCAGGTAACCATATCGTACGAAAATACGGAAACTTACATGGCCTGACCGCGGATGGTAAAATGGTTCACTCAGTCGGGAGATTAGCTCTTCAACAAGGGTACTTGTAAGGTTTTGATCTTCTTTCAGGGTGCTGAAAGCAAAAATATGTATTCAGCGCCTGGACATGAGTCGAAACATCGTCGCAGTGGATCAAAAAATTTACCGTAACTAACTATTGGATCGACTACTGTTGGACAGCCAAATAGATGATATTTCTAATGCACCTTCAGTTAACTCTAGAAAGTGCCAGGTTTAAGGCAGAGTAATAACAGACACTCCTATAACTAATAATATGGCCAAACTTTCCCACTGGAGTTTCGTGAGATTTCGCATCACATCGTATGCAGTATGAATCAAGCCTGATACAACTTTGAAATCAAACATAAAGTGTGCTTCCCGCATTTTTTAAGGCCATATCCTATCGCCAATAAGATTTGGAACTTGATTAAACGTGCTTTTTCCGGATCAGGGCAAGGCATTCTTGAAAGACCTTCGGAAGACCAATAGTCCCGTGAAAACCAAATTGATTTGCAGATGAGTGATTAAACGTGCTTTTTCCGGATCAGGGCAAGGCATTCTTGAAAGACCTTCGGAAGACCAATAGTTGAACACATTTATGTTTTAAAAAGCAATTTCATCCTGCCAGTCACGCTGATCTCCACTGGAAAGCTGGGAAACACTGTACAGCGTCAGTAGTGCGCATCTCAGGTAGTTTTGAATCTTTGACATTCCAGCCAGTGGGTTAACCCCCAACCGTTTGGTTACGAGTAGCTTTTCAGCGTAGACTGTCTTGTTGTTGATCTCTGTTCGCCGAGCTTAGCAATTGTCTTGCAAACGTTTCGTCACCATACCAGAAAACATCATCAGTGCGCAGTTCGGGGGGGACTTCTTCCTTGCCTGCGTGCGTTTATATAGCATTCGGAGGCTATCAGTTGTCTTCTGACGTGATTGGCTACTTGATGTGTGACGAATTTGGTGAAACTATTAGTCTATTTGTGATCTTTGTTGCGTTGTGATCTGCGTTCCTTTGTGTTATTATACAAGATGTAGTTTAGACCTCCCTGCCTTAGAAATCTTCGACTTGTCTGTGAAGGTTCCGCTCCTGCGCAAGGCTCTATAAAGGGGAACGGATTACGGCACTCGTTACTCTGTTCGAATTCCACTTTCAACGACCAACTTTGGCGTCGGTTGTTGCTGTGACTGAATCAGAACACTGGATCGTACTCATTAAAGTGTTTTGTGTTTCAACTTCTTTTGGTTGGCGAAGAAACTTTCATGTATAGAATTTATAATCCACTACTCGTAAGGTTGCTGAAATTTCTTCGACAACCCACGACTGTTTTCGCCCTTCTTGGGGCTCATCATATAGCTGCAATCCACGAGTTTCCGTCAACATTATGTTTTAGTTGAAACCAAATTACACGAAGTTCGCAAAGTAAACTCATTTGTGAACAAACAAAAAACTCACCCGGAACCCAACTGAATCTCTCGTTTATGATGAAGGACGAAACCGGTCGTGGGCTGTCGAAGAATTTTCAGCAACCTAATGAGTAGTGCATTGCGTCCAAACGTGTATCGCGATATCTCGAATATCCTAGCAGTTGGAACATGAGGCGGCCTAGTGCAGTACATTCAGTTGCCTGGAAACATGACAAACGAGAGATTCAACAGGGTTCCAGGTGAGTCTCTCCTAAAACCGAACCAGTTTGGAAATGAGTGTATCTCGCTAAGATAGAATTCAGCTCACTTGTATCTAGAACGAGGGTCCTTTGTGTTCTTTTCCAGCCGGTAGCGCTCTGTAGCAAGGTCAAACCTCATCTGCATGACATCATTGATACTCTTTTTTTGTGGAGGGAGGATGAAGAATGAAGAAGATAAGTTCAGTTTGGAACAAACGGATGACAACTTACAAAAATACCGACCTGACTGTAGAAAAGCCAAATGACTCATGCAAATTACTAACCATGCGATCGAATCTAATGCCAAAGGCACTGTTGCCAAAATAGCGTACGAAACCTTCCCTTAGTTATGAAAACTGATGGGGATTCGAAGTAACTCCCAATGGCGTAAAGGACAGATCTTTTATAATAATATAACGTTGGCCATCGTGGGATCGTAAAGGGAACCTATAGGAACCAAGGGCGATCTCGACATGTGGCGTGTTTGAAGGGCGCAGATACCCGCAGAGCAATATTCACCGTAAACATATGGATATCTTCTCGAGTCAAACTTCATAGATGCCGATGTGGTGCCATTTAGATATTCAGGCGCTTTAGGTAGTTACAGATCTCTTGGTTCAGAAAACAAGGCAGATTAGAATGCCAATGCAACCGGGTATCCTGTTGAGCAATGAAGGCTATTCACCATCTGTTACATGCTCCTCGCTGAGTAGTTGTCAGTGCCTGATATACGTACAAAAATCTATTTGATCTTGTAGATGTGCCCCATTCTAAGATACATCCCGGTGAGAATGGCAGTGGGGTTTGGGAAGTATCTGTCTCATCCATATGACTTCATCAGATTGGATAGGCTGTGGGACAAACTACCAAGTTCCACAGAGCTAACCTGACTTTATCGGTAAAGGCAGTGAGGTTGGAACTCTATCTCACTGAGACCAGCGAATTTCCAAATCAGACTGTGACGGACTTTTTAAAAAACTGTAGAATACATATTTGGTTGCACTGTACGACAATAAAATCTTTGAGTTATGCTTACGGAACTAAATAAATGATTCGTCAACAATCAACATGGACAGAAAGGCTAGAATCTGCCCTTTAGCGAGAAATTCACATTAAAACTATGCTTTGAAAGTGTCGGTATTGTTCAAGGAGAACCAATAAGTCACAAAAACACTAACAGGTTAAGGCAACATCACACTGTCTTGATAACGACGTGCTTTTTAATTCTTGAAAGTGTGACCACCTACAAACCAATCTAAAACGTCTGAAAGATATAGGATGAACTTCAGATGTTCTCACGTTGTCGGACACCGTCAAGACACTAAGACAACACGTTCAAGCTTAGTGTGGTATCTTGAAGGTAGATGATTCCTGTTACTCAGCGTTGTGAGTGTACTTCACTAAGAATAAATTGCATCACCCAAAGTGGACGGATTTTCTGTGATACGTTCACTTCAAATACAAGATACCCGATTGCAAAATCGATGAATAAACTTCCAAGTGTATCATCATCATCAGCTGTAAAAACCATATACTTGCTGTTACGTGGTTTTTAGCTGCCACCTGCCACAACGCTCTGGGCAGGTGGAGTAGATAGCTGCGCATTTCAGGGCGGTAGCTGGTATAGGTGATGCGTAAATAAAATGTTATCAGTGGATTTTTAATGGGGAGACTGGGAGAGGAACTTTGCATTCAAGGCAGTAGCTTGGACGTATGAGCGCCATTAAGGGCGTAACTACACCAGGGCTGACAATATCTCGGGATCCCATCCAGGGAGACGGCAATGACCAGAGTAGTTGGGTTTACTGGTAGTAGCTTTTTTACTTCATTTCCAAGTCAGTTTGACATCCCCTTTGAGTGTTTGTGCGGAAAGAGCCCTTCGAAGAAATCGATCGACTGGCAAACGGAGCATGTGACCAAGTCAGCACAATCTATTGAGCGTGATCAGTTGATCTTTCTTGGGTGAGTTGTTCCTTCTGAACACCGTTCGAGGTACTTCAGCATTGGTGATGTGGTGTTCACACCATACTATAACAATTCGCCGAAGACATCGATTGTCAAACTTGATAGGTAGTTCCTGAAAAATTTTTGATCCAAGTTGTTGAGCTTCAGGCAAATGTGTGTAGTTGTGCAGTTTCACTCAAATCTTTAATACCAAAAAATTGCGATCAGCGGTATGGCTTTCATACCGTTTAATTCTACTGCATCACCATCATCATCGTCATCATCGACAGCGTGACATCAGTGTTCAACACCGATATGTGCAGTTCATGTCAGGGCGCCCACACCGAGACAGGAGGACGATTAGGGTCCTCAACCAAAGCCTTTGGCTAAAAAGCCTAACGGCAAGGAAGCGGTGTTTGGCGGGAAATGCAAATGCATTACCGTTTCTACGGAAGAAGTGGCCACATGTTCCAGCCCCCAACCCAGAGAACCAGCAGAATGTTTTTCAGATCTCTAATCATTGACCAACCTGGTATGGGAGACTCGGTGAGTGTCACGTGACACTCTTCAGTATAGCTCAATGGATCGCTGAGGTGCGCAAACCGTCACACCACGGTAAGGTTCAGTCTCTTCGTGACAGTCTAATTCTACTGACCAATCAGCAATCTTGTGCAGACAGTAACTCATAATTCAAGGTTCGATACACACTCAGTATGACTACGAATTTTGTCGAGTTGTATTTCAGACTGCAGTGAACAAAGCAGCTCTGTTCGTGAGAGACAGAAATGCAGAATTTACTCAGCCAGGTTCGTGAGCACCTCTTTGAAACTGAACAATAGATTTTGATAGATTTTTTTTCCAAACGACATGTTTGGCCGACACCAAACAAGGCGTAGGTCATGTGTGATCCCTGGCTTTGACGTACGGCATAAGTTGAAGCCTTCTTGAAGGACTATTTAGGGAAGAATTCGATGAGCACTACTCACCGATCGGTTGAATTCCCTCTATCCTCGTGCAGTTTGTCTATGTCACCTTTTGTTACAAGCGAAAGGGCATATTCGACTTGGGCGTCACACCGGGCCCTCTATGTAGGCAAAATAAAACCAGATCAAGGTGTAACACTGCCTTATGGAAAATACAGAAAGCCCGAAGGGAAACACTCGTCCCCAACATGTAATTTGTTTAGACCAAAATGATACAAACAGTACAAATGAAGCGATTTCAAGCATATGAACATGCACGCATGGTCAAGCGTAGGAATTAATTACTTTTGAACCTCAGGGCAGATTAAGCCAAGTGGGTGGGATAAACAAACTAGAAGCTAAACACTAATATTTTGAGGGGAATTCACAAATAAAAGCAACAAACGTGGGGAGTTTACAGAGGATTATATATGCCACGTAATTAGAGGACGTTTGGACGGCTTTAGTCTTGTTGCAACAATGGTAAATTGCTGTTGAGCTCACGAGACTTTCAAGCCAAATCACGGCCTCTCCATGAGCGTACTGGGCCAATCACCTTTTTCAAACTACTGGGACAAGTGGAGGGAAGCACGAGAGCTGTGAACTTGTAGCTACCCCGTCATCCATATACTTGACCGTTCAGCCCAACAGTCGCTCACTGAATCACGAGACTTGTCTTTTTTCATACCCACAAACCACGTCACATTAGGGTGACTCATCGGACATCGATCGTCTGTACTCACTCATGTGCCGACGCGCCCACATACACGCACTGGGATCCACATAAAGGCAAACCGAACCCAGTCAAGTCACACAGACTCGCGCGCGCGCAGGTAGCAGGACGTCAACCTCTCCACAAGTACACGGACAATCATGGAACACATGTAGCAGCCATACTGCGAAGAAAACACGTTCCCACCGTCCGGAATTTTATCAAGGGACTCTCACATACGATAAGTTCCCTTTCGACCCGCTCCCACTTTCGCATTGTATTTATTTTTATACGTGTTGCAACCCACCACTGTCAACCATGCTAAAAACCTTTATTAGTGCATACACCTGATTTGTGTTGTGACCATCAACAGCAGTGCACCACGCACATTTCTCAGAGCGATTTGGCCCTTTTTTGCTGTATGGCAGGCACGCAACAGTTTAAGCAAAATGTGAATGAGTTTTTATACTTCTTGTGCGAGAAAGCATCCACTGGAAGGCGTTGGACTTGTTGTCCTCATCAATATCGTTTGATGAAAAACAACGGATTCATATTATTTACCGGAAAACTGTCACAGAAATTTCCTGAGGAAAAAACTTTAGTGAACACCTGAGGAAAACTAAAATCCTGAGTGGGTAAGAAATTCTATTAGCTAAGGGAGAAGTAAAGTAGTCTGAAGAGCGACCAGTCTTTCCCGTCCGTAGTACGCAAGGAATATTTTATTGAATGTTTGTGTGTGCGGTACTTCTTGCACGTTCGAGCCGAATGGAATTTGAACAGTGGTCAAACAACATAAACGATGGAAGCATGCCAACAGCTGGTTTGCCAGCACACGTTCGACGCCCCTGAATGATCACGTCCGATAAAATGAACATGTTGACGCTTAGGGGATAAAAACTGGTTTGGCTGACTGTGGGATAATTGAGGTTTTTTGTCAAATCTGTGAGATGGCGAGCCCCAACAAACCAGTAGCTCAAGTATTCCAAACACACCAGTGTATAACAGTTGTACCTGGGGAGAAAGTGTGTGAGATATAAAATAGTGACAGAATTTTAGGTATTACAAGACAGCGACAAACAACAATGCCTCCTGTTTTGACTCACCTTGAGAAAAAGTGCCTCATTCACAATTCTGTCAAGTTCATAGGGATCTGAAACTGAACAACATTTGGAGGATGAGTTGGAGTGCGTTTCTGTTCAGTTTTCTCATGAATTTTGTGCCATCCATGACCTTCTTCTGTTGCTTTATATCCAGTCCTCCTTTTTTCAATAAAGGAAACTACTCACAAGGTTGCTGAAAACTCTTCGACAGCCCACGACCGGTTTCGACCTTCCACTTTAGACTCATCAGGTAGGCGCAGTCCCCGAGTTTCCGTCAACCTCATGTTTTACTTGTTGGATATCATAAACGAGAGTTTCAGTCGAGTCTGTCGTGAAAACCAAATTGACTAACAAATGAGTGTATTTCTCGAAAACAGTCCAAGTTGGGTTCAAGTAGAACATAAGTTCGACAGAAACTCGGGGACTGCGCCTTCTTGATGAACCCCAAGAAGGGTGGAACCGGTCGTGCGTTGTCGAGGAGTTTTCAGCTACCTTCTGAGTAGTTTCCTTCATGAAAATATACTGCGATATCTCGAATATCGTACCAAATGAAACATGAGGCGGCCTATGTGCAGCACATTCAGTTGTAGAATATCATAAACGAGAGATTTAGTTGAGTCTCTCGTGAGAACCAAATTGATTTGCAAATGAGTATACTTCTCGATAATAAATATCCGTACACAGGTGCCAATCGAATACAGTGATTAAATCTAACCTTCCCAGGAGTCGAATTAGTTATGTAAAGCTTTTTTCTACCATCGGTTTTTAGATTTAGAGTTAGTCTACCCATGCTGATATGACGCTTGTCTAATCTTTTAGGATACCATTTCCAGTTGAATCACGTAACCGTCTTAGCATAGAACAGATTAAATATGCGCTCCTGCATTATGGGCAATCAACTGTTAATAATACAAATACACAGGCGGCAGATTTGATGGCTGACCTGAACTAAAGAGAGAGATATTGACTGAGAATTTTATGCAAATCTTTACTTCCTACACTATAACACTTCCCTTTTTCTCGCTAATTTCAGCTATTTTATGTTTAGGCAAACCAGTGAAGCAATTCTGAAATCTGAATCCTTAGCTTAGGAGAGAAATTTTCGGCAATCTTCAATAACTGACGTTTAGTTCGGGACGAAAGATTGAGTATGGCGCGTAATAATCTAGGCAGCATGATGTAAACACGGGCTTTGAAATCACAGACAGCAGTTTTTAGATTGGTCAGATTCCTGGAAATAGCCCGAGAATGCATGGAACCTACTGGAACCCTAAAACTTTACCAAAATCTCAATGGGGAAGCCGGTGAGCATCCAGGCCAGTCAATAATTCAATCGATTCAGCAAAAGCTGATGAGTGTTCAGGCACGCCACAAAGGCACGACCGACCATAAGTGTTCAGGTACTTCATGGAAGCCCACCATGATAAGTGTTCAGGTACTTCATGGAAGCCCGATCGATGATGATGGGTGTAGTAGCTGCTTCGGTGTGTCAGAACTACGATGAGGGTATCCGCAAAATGCCGATCAAACAGCCTCGATCAATATCAAAAAGTGTCCTTCAAATGACGCGAGGCGGTGGTAGTTTTTGGACTTGCTGTTTTTAGGTAAAGCTGTTTTGTTCCTTGTTAGCGAGTCTTTTTTCCGGCACTAAACACTAGAACGGGGATAGCAGTCAGGTAGAACAGTTGTGATTGCAAATTGCCTGTATTTTCAAGCAGCTGTTTGTCACGTTTCGGGGAATTACTTTTTTAGACGCTTCAAGGTGTTTTTTCACAGACGGTCTCTTCAGGCAGTTTTCTCAAAGCAAGTATGGACCAGGGAGCGACTGGGTTGCTATTTAGTACGTCCTATCGGAGTGTTGCCTTGACTACAGGCAATGGAAGGCGTTATAAAAAGTAGCATTTGATGAGTTTGAACCCGACCAGTTGATGACTGATCTAAGTGAGCGGTCTTCCAAGGCCTGTTTGGGTCTAGGAGATTCTTAGGAAGTATTTTCTATCTCCCATGCTCTTATTAGAATCAATCCAACCAGAAACTCTCAGGAGGATTACACTCTTGGTGTAAAGATCATCTAGGGCTAAACGAACCAATGCAAACGTGGTTACACAAGCTGAAGTTTGAACCTAGTCACGCAAATTTTAACGCCTTTCATCTGTCTCGCTCTCCATCATTTATACTTTACAGTTTTGTGTGCCAGAAGGACGCATAGGTCAAGTTCGCCAAAACCAGAAAAAAACCACCTGGTCGGCGAGAGGTTTTGTCCCTCGGAGGGCTCCTCGTGCAATGGAAATAGTGAAATAAGCTACAGAATTTGGGGATCTCAACTGTGACCAACTGACCAAAAATGAGCTGTAAGTTAAACCAGTAGTTTCATAAATGTGCTGATTTTGGTGGCATTCAGGCTACTGAAACATCACTTTCGGATGGTTGAGTTGCTCAGTAGATTTGGTGTCCTGCTAATGATAGAGGTAGCATCATCATTGCGTCTGGGTTATGCTTTAGTTATCGTTCCATTCGCAGGATCAAGGGATTTGCTGACCTTCAAATATGGTTGGTGGTTCTGATGACAGCCGGATAGGTTGCATTTTCATTGGTCGACGTCCAGACTTCGACTACCGACAATGGACTGACGCTGTAA
>NW_008751667.1:265002-267742 GCF_000715545.1 Opisthorchis viverrini
GTGTGTCCGATTGGTTGGCTCGCGTGAGCGCTGTGGGTTGACTGGATATGTGACTCAGTTGTTTTGCTTGCCTGCCACGAAAGCGTACCAGTTTGGCCGCGTGTACTCAATACACCCGTGTCCATACTTACGTGTTCTTCTGACTTACTGTGAACTACGATGATGGGTATCCGCAAAATGCCGATCAAACAGCCTCGATCAATATCAAAAAGTGTCCTTCGAATGGCGCGAGGCGGTGGTAGTTTTTAGGTAAAGCTGTTTTGTTCCTTGTTGGCGAGTCTTTTTTCCGGCACTAAACACTAGAACGGGGATAGCAGTCAGGTAGAACAGTTGTGATTGCAAATTGCCTGTATTTTCAAGCAGCTGTTTGTCACGTTTCGGGGAATTACTTTTTTAGACGCTTCAAGGTGTTTTTTCACAGACGGTCTCTTCAGGCAGTTTTCTCAAAGCAAGTATGGACCAGGGAGCGACTGGGTTGCTATTTAGTACGTCCTATCGGAGTGTTGCCTTGACTACAGGCAATGGAAGGCGTTATAAAAAGTAGCATTTGATGAGTTTGAACCCGACCAGTTGATGACTGATCTAAGTGAGCGGTCTTCCAAGGCCTGTTTGGGTCTAGGAGATTCTTAGGAAGTATTTTCTATCTCCCATGCTCTTATTAGAATCAATCCAACCAGAAACTCTCAGGAGGATTACACTCTTGGTGTAAAGATCATCTAGGGCTAAACGAACCAATGCAAACGTGGTTACACAAGCTGAAGTTTGAACCTAGTCACGCAAATTTTAACGCCTTTCATCTGTCTCGCTCTCCATCATTTATACTTTACAGTTTTGTGTGCCAGAAGGACGCATAGGTCAAGTTCGCCAAAACCAGAAAAAAAACCACCTGGTCGTCGAGAGTTTTTGTCCCTCGGAGGGCTCCTCGTGCAATGGAAATAGTGAAATAAGCTACAGAATTTGGGGATCTCAACTGTGACCAACTGACCAAAAATGAGCTGTAAGTTAAACCAGTAGTTTCATAAATGTGCTGATTTTGGTGGCATTCAGGCTACTGAAACATCACTTTCGGATGGTTGAGTTGCTCAGTAGATTTGGTGTCCTGCTAATGATAGAGGTAGCATCATCATTGCGTCTGGGTTATGCTTTAGTTATCGTTCCATTCGCAGGATCAAGGGATTTGCTGACCTTCAAATATGGTTGGTGGTTCTGATGACAGCCGGATAGGTTGCATTTTCATTGGTCGACATCCAGACTTCGACTACCGACAATGGACTGACGCTGTAAGAGGTCAATTCTTTTTGAAAAAAAAAAACATCAGCCTCCTGATCTGTGAGGTAATTGAAGAGAAGTTACGATTTCTCAAATAACGTTGTACTCCCATGATATCCTTCAAATCTTACGGTGTTTTGAAGGAAAGCCTGGAAATGCCGCGAAGGAATTCAGCCCACGCATTAAATGTATGCAGCTTGTACACCAATTTTCGGGCGCACCGGATAACAAAATAGACTTCATTGGTGATGATAAGTTATGTCACTGTGATGCCGGATTAGGTCTGTGGGTGAAAAGACCAACTGAACAGGCGGATAACCATGTATGATGACCTGCAATAGTGCGCCTCTTTTCCTCACCATAAAAATACTAGCAGCAACCTCATGGCTGTCTGGAAAGGCACCTGTATAACAAGGGCCTCCGCTTACCGAAGAGACTGGCCGCAGACCACCAACTTCGAATTTCTTCTAACAACTCGTCGGGTGAAAGACTGTCATCCATGGCTTGTTGTCCCATGAACGGGAGTGTCGAATCTCTTGCACGTGCCATCAGCTGTGATGGAGAGGGTAGCAATTCTAGCCATCGCCGAAGGCGAGACATCATGTTGTGAACAGTGTCGGGAGATGCAACGTCCCCCGGTGGATAGGAAAATGCTGGTTGACGGTAGATTACCTTCGGATCATCCATGGTTCTCCACCGCCGTGTAGACTCCGGAGATCGAGCAAAGTACAGGCCATCTGATGGTGCTGGGGATGTTGGAGGGGTTTTCGAAACTTCCAGAGTAGGAAAAGTAGCACTCTAGGGGAGAAAGGATGTGCAACAAAGTGAGGATGCTACTGATTTCCACCACACTCATTTCCTGAAACTATTTGAAGGCATGAAAATTTGGTGACGCATTAGCTTCTTGGGAATTACCATTGAAATACGCTTTTTAAAGTTGGGAGAAGCGGTTACGCAGTTATAGTACCATTTCCCCTTTCCAAAAATGTGGTTAGAACCTTGGCGATCCCCATACCAAGCAGACGTACCATCATCTCCACGACAAACGTAAGGCGTAAGAAAGTGTAAAGATGTAAGGATGCATTCGCTACTTTACTGACAGCAGATTCATACATTATTCCTCCTGTTGTCTGTGTTTTGTTAGGTGATATGAATTGCTATATAAGTAGCTTTGAAGAGTGAATCTTGAGCATTGTAGCGTATCGGCTGAGAAAATCTGATGAGACAGTTTGCTAGCGCGTCAGTGAAACAGTTCAAGTTGTAGCTGTACATCTAAGGAACCTTGACGGAAGAGGTGTCTGAATTATGTTTGTAGCTACTCGGTCACCCACATACCTGACTGTTCAGCCCACAGTCGCTCACTGGATCATGAGACCTGTCTTTTTTCATACTCACAAACCACGTCACATTAAGGTGACTTATCGATTGTCTGTACCGTCCAGATGAGCTTAGCAACAACTCATGTGCTGAA
>NW_008751667.1:267968-280535 GCF_000715545.1 Opisthorchis viverrini
AAACCCCTTTTCCTAACCCCCCCCCCCCCGTGTATATGTAAACGGACCTACATATAGGGAAACCGAACACAGCACACAGTTTCGCGCGCGCACAGGGAGCAGGAAATCAACCTCTCCCCAAGTCGACGGACAACTGTAGAACACATGTAGCCGCCATACTGCGGAGAAAACACGTTCCCGCCGTTGAGACTTGCACCAAGGAACTCTCACAGACGATAAGTTCTTCTTTTGACTTGCTCCCATTTTGCATTGTGTTCATTTTTATACGTGTGGCATCTCAACTATACTAAAAACCTTTATTAGTGCATATACCTTCTGATTTGTATAATGGCCATCATCAGCAGTGCACTAGTATGTTAACGGAGTTTAGTCCCTGCTATACTGTTTCACAGATTTACGTGACTTCCTGAATGTTTCATGTTGTGCCAGATTCGTTACAGTCGGTCACGTCGAGCGATCATGTATGCCGGACGTTTTCCAGCGACAGCACTTGAATCGAACAGCAGCCATATCTCGCAGGGTCTTCAACCAGACCCAGTGGGGGTGACCCGGTACCCATCCTGGAAGACGAGTCACACCGCCAGTAATCTACTTTATCCTCCTCTACCAGGTCAGGTGTTGCACACCTCTGCTTCAGCCACCGCCAGTTAGGTGATGTCTCAATGTTGAATAAGTGTCAGGGCGCGCCCAGACAGAAGAAAAAGTACATGTGCAGAGAGTGACGCATCCCCAATGTCACCATCGGTTCGAAACGTCCGGAAAGTAGGTGAGTTGGCGGTTCTCACCAAACACGGCTTAGCAGCATACGACCAGCATAGTGGGCCTGAGATTGTTCACGACCGGAATACCGCCATTGGCTGTACGGAGCGAACAAGTGAACAACCATATTTGGCCATTTAGTCATTCTATATATTACGCAGACGCTCTGTATGTTTTGTCCTGGCAATGCAGCCGTGTTCCCTGTCTTCTTATTGCGTAGTCTGGCAGGCTCAGTGCAGGCGTAACCAATAGACGGCCCGCCACCCGCAAGATACAACAATAAGTTAGAGAGGAATCTCTCCAGTGCGTCGCTAGCTGGCGAATGGCAGTTATTCCGAACAAAAGAACACGTAGCACGAAAATTTGGCATTGTGAGAAATGTTGAAATAAGCTTGTGGAATTGTTGTCAGCTGCTGAAGTTGTTCACGATAGACACGTTTTGATTTAGGATTAGTTTTACTTCAAATGAGATGGCATGACGATTCATGTTTCATTGTGGGCTGACATACTGCCAAGGCACCCAAGCTTAGATAGGAGGATGGTCAACGCCTTCCAGTAAAGCTATTGGTTTAAAAGATTAACCACAGGGCAGTGGTGGTTGACTTAAAACTCAACTTTTAAAGAACTATACGAAGCGTTTGTTTCAACCATCAACTTGAAGTACCAAGTGAATTTGTTTATTGGACCGCTAGGTATTGAGCAAACCTGACTGAAGAGGATCTGCATGGTCATTCATGATTGCCATTCAGAGATTCAATGGGGTACACGAAACGCCGCAGGACAGTGAGGCCCAGTCTCTTCGCAACACAGTAAATGAGTATTAGCGATTTACTGTATATACTACTGCCTTTGGAAAGACAGGAAAAGGCTATGCTTATCCGGTATGTCCCAGAAAGTTTGAGTTCCTCGGGGAATTCAAACCAATTATTATTTTAAAAAAATATGATCATCGGCAGTCGAGTTGTCAGGAGTTCTTTTCCTACAGACCCACCTAATTGTGCAAAGCAAGACACTAACTACCATTAACCCCATTGCATTACAATGAGATCAGAGGCCTGATGAATTTTGCGACATTCAAGAAGGACGAAATTTCTTCGAAAGCCCATTGCTTTTCTTGGTCAATTGTGATCTCGATAGTTAGACAAGTTACTTGAGCGTTTGGCACTATATTTCTCGGTGGGTCATTGAAATAGGTTATTTTATATACTCTGTGAAACAAACCTACATTTTAAAATGCTCTAAGTAGTACTCTGACCACACCGTGTCTGTGTGGCGTCAGTTCAGTTTGAAAGTTATCCACACCCCATTGGGGCTCATCAGGTAGGTGCAGTCCCCGAGTTTCCGTCAACCTTATGTTCTACTTAAAACCAAACTGCAGGAAATTAGCGAAATACACTCATTTGCAAGCTAATTTGGTTTTGCGAGAGACTCACCCGGAACCCCATCTGAGCAGTGCATTATAAAATTACATGTATCGCGATATCTCGAAACATGAGGCGGCCTGGTGCAGCACGTTCAGTTGCCTGGAAACATCACAAACGAGAGATTCAGCTGGGTTCCAGGAGAGTCTCTCGAAAAACCAAATGAGTTTGCAAATGAGTGTATATCCGCTTATTCTCACCTGTTCAACAAGGACTGTTATTAATCAATGCACGTTTAGGTGAAATCAAGTCCGACTGACGATTTTAGACTCTGAAAAGTTGTTCAAAACAGATACTTTTAAGTGAAAACGGACTTTACCAAACTACAAGTGCTCATCATCGCAGTAAATAGAGGCGATGCAGTGGATTACCGCTGAAAAGAGGAAAGTCCTTCGCTGCAAAGTTATTGACTAGCAAACACGAACTAGGCCATATGCAAAGAGCTTAAAAGAACTAAACCTTCTTACGCTTTCTTTTGAACAATGCTGTGAAAGATCAATGTGGAGCATTTCCATACTTCCTCGTAATAAACTGTACCTTCCATACGATGCGACGGCGTAGATTGAACACCAAGTCAGAGGCATGCTTTGTCAGTAGCATACACCGATGTACCGTAAGCGAACAACTCGTGTTTGGAATTGGTCGGATCGGACGGAATGGGTTCATTCTTGAAGCTTACTCGGGATTAGGTTCATGCTTAGAGATTTCAGGATTTGAAAGTCTGTGTACAAGTAGTCAACCTATCTATGTAGCGGCCTGTGTTTATTAGTGCACTATTCAGAGCCGCAGAGACCGAACGAGCTTAACCTTAAATGAACAGGTGACCTCACCACTCTGGTTATGGACAAGTATGCAGCGGGCTATGCATTAATCAGCCTGAAAGCTACGAGCCGTTCGATACCGATACATTCAGCCTGGAGTCATGCAGAGATTGTACCTCGTAAGTGGTCTGACGAACAGCAACGTGTCACAACAATTTGTATGATTATTCGAGTACTGAAAAGTGCAACACAGGTGCGAAGTGTGTTCAGTAGATACGAGCTCTTTCGTGGTGAAACGCTTTAGAAGAAAAAAAACAAAAGCATAGAAGTCAGTTAGGTGTGATTCACTCTAGAGCGGTCTGATCGCGCAAAACTTATCGTACTTTGTCTAGATAAATGCAGTTTGCTTTGGTTTGGTGAATTAAACTGATCAGATTTCCGTCCAAGGCACCTAGACGGGTGCAGTTCGCTCTATCCTAGGGTTTCCCATCCACTATATCATCGGAGTAGTGGATGACTGATAAGCCTATGTTCTACAGGGGAAAAGTAGAAAGACTTTTCTCGGTTTGTGTCTGTGTGTGTGTGTGTGTGTGTGTGTGTGTGTGTGTGGTCCTACCGACGTCTGTGTCGCCTGTAATGTTCGCTTGAGACCTGAGTGAACGATTTCGCACACACGTATTTTGCATACCGTAACGTAAGTCAAACACCGTGCATCCGAAAAAGACGAACTGAAGTCCCTTCCCATGTATAGTCATCGTGAGAGGACAGACAAACTATCGAGTGTTTGTTGACAATTCAGCAAGTTACACATGGGCAGAGAGAGGAGATAAATGGTGAGAACTCCGAGGGTTTCTTAGCTAAGCTGTCGTTTTACCAACAGAGGGGTGCAACTTGAATATACAGGGGTTTGTGGAAAAAAACACGGCACTCCGGCTTGTGCACTCAGCTGGATTAGAGATCGGTGGCATTCGGATTTCCCTTTTCTGACGAACCGAAAGGTGTATGAGAAACGTTGTAGACGATATGACCACGTTGGTGACTTGGGACTATCTTGTCATTGTTACGGGCGTCTGTTACCTTATATGGAACGCGTGATGGTGGATCCGTTAGCTAAATATGTCAGCGAGATCAAAGGGCTGCAGAGTGAAGACATTTCACCGGATGGCAAATTTGCTGCGTCAGACAGACAGATAAGTTCACAAAAACTGGCGATGCAGTGGCCCTCTGAAATTGTTCATCTCATACAGGCAGTTAAGTTTTGGTACGCAGTAATTCTGGCGTGATTCTGTCGAGGGCGATGATCCACCGATCATCATCAGATCGATTTAAGAGGTGATGGATGAATTTCAGTGACCTTCCAGATAAGCACCAACTGTTACTTTCATCTGCTTCTACATACACTGCTGACGGTTCTAATTTTTGTGTAGACAGCGTAGAACTACAGTTTTTTTCATAAAGGAAACCACTCACAAGGTTGCTGAAAACTCTTCGACAGCCCACGACCGGTTTCGCCCTTCCACTTTAGGCTCATCAGGTAGGCGCAGTCCCCGAGTTTCCGTCAACCTTATGCTCTACTTGAACCCAAATTGGACAACAGTTTTTCACATAAAGGCTTTTCATGAGTTGCGGCTTGAACCAAAGAATATATTCTTATTCTCGTCAAACATGAGCAATCCTTACGGAAACAAAACGGCGATTGTACAAACGAGATTGACTGCACGAGTTTCGCGGCTTTTCACACCTAACCAGAGCAAATTGTCCAACACGTTAATATTCTAATATTTATACTTGGAACGGGTGCCTTAGCAAGAAGGGCCATCGATCAATGTATCGGATACATTCCTAGGATCGTTGCTCGAGGTTCTGGGCGTACTAACAACTCGCTCCTGTTGTGAACGTATTCTCCCGTTCGAAGGTGACAGGTTATGATCTTCAAAGCGGGTTTTTGAAGATGTGGCCGTATGTTAACGCTTAATGCTGAGTTGAGTTTGCTGACACCTCCGTATCAGCATTTCGTTAGTTGCGATTCTCCCCTACTGCCCGGCATCGGACTAATGATGGTACAAGCCGGACTCCTCGACACTTGTATGCGCGTCGATAGAATCGGTGCATACATATCACGGCGCATGTTTTAATTAAGGGGGTATTTAGGTGTTTTTGAAGGACGTATCGATACCATTCTTGGGACGGCCCACCAGAAGTCGTTCAAAAAAACCAGAGGATGTTCTTGAATCACAAAACATTTTGCTGAAAGGAATCAAAATCTGCGGGTTTCTGATGGGGTTTTAACACTCTTGGGGCTATCTCAATTTATTAACATGCCATCTTTGAATTTCTAAAATGTATATCTGGTCGCTTTTGGAATTCTTGCCGGAAAACGTGCAAAAGAGCATGATTATCTAAAAAGAGAACAGCACGCTTGCGTTCAACCTAATAACCTTAGAAATTACTATCACGACTGGTACGATCCAGACTACTATCGATCGCAGAGGCGATTTGATCCGCAACTTTGCATCCAAAAGAAACTTGTGCGACCTCTGAACTTGAACTGGCCTACGAAACATCCGGCTCCACAAGTCTCTCTGACCTTGACGTCACTTACCTGGTTCCGTGACCCATTGACCTATCCCTCATCCAACTCCCCTTCCTTTGATTTCTATTTCTCTAAAGTGTATATAGCCTGGATCTTTACATTTTTCCACGTGATCTCTGCCACCATATAAATTTGTGATGTATTAGCCAAGAGAAGCAATCACAGGAAACAAGCTTTGTTTGCTACCTTCTTCGTTCTCTTGAAATTACGAATGGATATCAACCAATGTCATCATCGCTCTACCATCTTTCCACACAAGCTCCAATTGGATGATTTCACGGTACACACATTACGCCACTAGCTCTTCTGGTCATTATTAGTTTAAACCGGGATTCTCGTCATAATCATAAAAACTGGTACTTACCTGTCATAGAAGCATGAAAGTAGTCTCCAGGAGAAAGTGAATTGGTATAAAAACCTCTAGCCGGAACTCGTCCAAGCGTTTAATGCCTAAACCTTCCAAAACAGCTGAAATGCTCGCAAGCTTTAAAGGCATTCCTTGTGGGTCGATTATATGTAAAACAGCATACTTGACTACAGAGTCGGTTTCTTTGAGGTCAAAGGAAAGCCAACACATCTGGCATATATGAGAGGCCTTGTCGTGCTAAGAACATGTGGTCAGTGCGAATCCCACACGCGTGGTCTTCTCAGAGTTGTGTCGTGGGGTGATGTCACCTCGGTGTTTCTAGACAAAAGGTGTGGCCAAACTGGAGAAAGGCTTATGCCCCTATGGTTGCCTCAAGTAACGTTTTTGAATGAAGGTCCCATTCGCCGCTGGTCGCAGGTTGTTGGAACGTCTTCTCCTTCCTACGTTAATTTTTAAACCACCTGGCCGAGGCAAAACACAAAGGCTTATTACCGCTTTTGAACAACGCTGGTGGGGAGGTTGTAATCAGAGGACGTCTGGTAAGACCCAGCATAGGAATATTTAACGTTTTATGTTTGTTTTGGCTACAAACTCAGCGTACGTACCATAGAAACCAACTGAAAAAGACCCCAGGGATAATGAGCAATACCGATTTGACTAAAGGTAATTTGTACGCCACCGAACACAGTTGGATAAAATCTAGTGATTTATTGGAGAGAAGGCTTACTCTCTTTTCCTTTTGCAACTGCCTTGAAAGTCTGTAGCGCAGCTGGCGGCGCGATCGTCCGTGACACATGGTCAAGAACTCGTCAAAGCGTTCTTGTAGTCTGCAAGGAATAATGATGCATGGTTCATCATCCATTTTTACTGAGCTGTTATTCTTTTGACAGTTGAACAGAAAAACTGCACAGTGCATCGAATTCAGATGCGGTGTTAGCAAATTTCAGACGTTCATTGAACAAAAATTTATGCTACATCACTAATTCTGCATTGGACTAAACTTCTTTCTCGTGGAGAACGGCCAGTGGATTCCTAAATCACCGGTGTACTTGCTTCAATCTGCATAGGACAGTCCAAGCATAGCGTCATCCAGAGTTTGATCCGTTAATTGGTCCCTTAGATCACCTGATTTCCTGGTATGTAAACGTCGGGCTGTTACGGAATCTGAGGAATTCAGTTGCGCTGTTTGGTTGTTGGTCTGTTCACCGAGCTTACAGCTTCAGCCTAGGCAGCGCCACAGTTCCCACACTCTGTAGCGTTCTTGAGCTAATTGAACGCTATTCCCTCATTCTGGACTTCAGCGTGCAAAAATCGTGGCGGGCTGACAGGTCTCTGTTTTTGGTTACTCAACATAACTTTCTAATTAGGGTTCAGCTCAAGACCTACTCCGATATGTATCAGTGCTTACTGAATTATCCCAGAAGAGCTGTCGAAGAAACTCTCCGGCTCCCTTCTTTGTGTGCCAACCCTTCTCGTATAAGGACCTTGTGACTTCAGCCCATAATCAAGTCTCATTCTCTATGTTGACTGAGACCGGATGGGGTGTTCTCATTCCAAATCGTTTATCGTGGTTTATCCCTCGCTTCACTTGACGCGTTATTTTTCAACGACCACCCATATAGCGTACTCATCTACTCAGCACCCCGAACAGGTAATCCCTGAGTTTGAAATTGCTTCTATCGATTTGTTCCGCAATAAAAATTATCCAACATCCAACGACTGTCATTTTCAAATCTCTGGCAAAAGTACGCTGAATGCAATATCCGCAATCCCCCTAACAGACAGTGCTAACTATAGATATTGTCTGTGAGCACGGTACTGCTGGCATGTGACCCCGTTTTCATCTTGCCACTTACTCTCCTAGTCTCACCAAATTCGCTTATGTCATTGTTGTCTTTCCTAGAACGACTTATTTCGGACATCCCCTCAACCTGCTCTACCCAGAGCTAATTAGATGTCACTTTAACCTTCCGCCGTAGTGCCAAGGAAGGCCGACGACACACGCGTTTTGGGTCACCCTGGGACAAAGCTTAATTTGCACTAGTCTACTGCGCATTTGAACTATACCAAACTGCCTGGTCATATATAACCAGTCAGCTGTAACACCCTTTCGGTGCCTAGCTGCCATGCCACCTGAAGGAAGCACGAGGGCTGGGATACTGCCAGGTTACCCAAGCCTAGGCAGGGGAAGTCGAGAGGCAGAGGTCGAGCTCGAACCACAGACCTTCCGGTCAGTAAATTCGAGCTCTAACCACTTGAGTCATCTCGCCCCCTGGTCATATATAGCAGAAGTATGGATCTGGTCGAACTCCCTACTCCACATCAAACTTCATTCTCCACCCAACCCACGATGGTCCCGACTACATCAGCAAAAATTATTGGACGTTTTCCAAAACATGGCATGCTCTTGATTTTCGGTTTTTGCGTCCAGAACACTTCTGCAAAATCAGCCCCATAATCCGCGGCCCAATGTTGGATTTATACTTGGGCTCGGTCTGCTCACTCTACAAAAAAATGGCCACATTACCTCGCGAAATCGGTGTCTCACGGTAGACCCATATGTCACGCAGATCGTTGCAAACATTGGTATGGTGAACACCGCAAGTTTCAGCGTTTCGGCAGTTCATAGGAAGTATACACGCTCATGCGAATGAACTGTAGATTGACAGGCACACGTGCAGCAGATGTCATGAGGATATTCCCAGCCTCTTAGGTGTCAAGCAACACCAGAAAATCTAATCGTGGGACTCGGCATGGTGATACATTTCTCACTCTCACTGGCTCCATAGTGATCACAATTTTTCCAGATGGTTTGAAGCACACGGTACTCAGCCGTACGCATCGTAATACCTGCAGTTTTTAAAGCTAAACGTTGGTGTAGTTGAACTAGAGTGTGTCCGTTTGTTCAAAATTTAATCGATCTAAACCTATTCACCTAACTCTGACGGATCAAATCACTGGGCGTTGATTTGTTCGCTAAGCTTAAGAATTTGGACAATTTCAAGTTTAGCGTGCAATCTGCTATACTACTTATAAAACGACTTGATAGAAAACCTCTAGTTGCGTACAGTTTAGAGGTGTTTTATCATAAAGCCTATGAACTGTTCTTCAAAAATCAAGGCAAGTTTTTTGAGTTCAGCGCAAAAATACCCGCAATTTCTAAAGCTAGGTGGGAGAATGGAACATTAGAACAAAATTGACGATTCAACCCACTTGTTCAACATCTTCAGTTCTCCATGATCCGTTGAAACTTCCAAAAACAGTGAGGGAACCAATCGGTTAACTCCCGTAATCTTTGGAAAAAGAGAAGAATGTTCTTGAAGTAATATTTATATGGTCGTTCAACGGGGAAATTTTCGGTAGTTCAGCTGTGGGGTTGGTCTTTTCCAGTATGACCGGGGATTTTAGGTTTGTACACCATATGTCACCCGCGTACGGTTTAAGAGTGCACGATTTTTGGATCGATAATGCCAGAACTCACAAAAGTTTGGTTTGACGGAGAAAACGTTATCGCATGACGGGTCAAACGAAGGCATTTCAATAAACTGAAATGGAATTGGACCTCGTGGTCATAAGAGTGGCGCTGCTCGACAAACTCGGCGAAGTCATACTTTTTTCCAGTGGCTCAAAATAACAGAGTATGCGAGTACATATGAATGATGTTGGTATTGAAACTACTTGAAGGAATATAGAGAAAGCAGTATGGTTTTTATTAACTGATCAATTGTCTTTATGAACGAAGATTGATTACATTCAGCAGAACACAAACGCCTTGATTCACACCAAAAAGACAGATCCAATTAAACTTTGGTTTCAGGATTTGTTTGACGCGCCAAAGGAACAATCGAATCTGGGTACCCGCTGAGGAGTGATCACTTCAAGTTTGAACCAATCAATGGGAGTTGAAGCATACTGCAATGATTTCAGCAGAAATGACCTCAAAAACAAACATCAGTAGATTTGCTTCACTTTGATGAGAGCGTTGGTTGCATGAGGTGCGTTTTCCCTTTGCTGCGAACATCACCAATAGGAAATGAATGGTGGGATAATAAACATTCAAAATCAAGTTCTATTTGAGGAATATATCGGACCTCTCCGCACCACTTTTCTTGCTTAGTTGCAGTAATAAGTGAACGATATATCTGGGTTCTAGGTGAGTCTCTTGCAAAGTAATTGAGTGTATTTAATCAATTTCGTGCAATTAGGGTTCAAGTAGAACATAATATTGATGGAAACTCGGGGACTGAGTAAAATCTCATGAGCCCCAAGAAGGGCGAAACCGGTTGTGGGTGGTCGAAGGATTTTTAGCAACCTTATGAGTAGTGGATTACAACCGAATGCTAAACTTTTCCTATTTGGCTGTTATCTGATTCACGTTACTCAACATGGAAAAATGTAAACCGGTATCAATACTACTTACCTGCCAGGCGTGTGGATTCAAATTGCTGCACACAGTGTAGGACTCATTCTCC
This sequence comes from Opisthorchis viverrini, assembly GCF_000715545.1. Taxonomy (NCBI): domain Eukaryota; kingdom Metazoa; phylum Platyhelminthes; class Trematoda; order Opisthorchiida; family Opisthorchiidae; genus Opisthorchis; species Opisthorchis viverrini. The sequence continues at coordinate 278,342 of NW_008751667.1, forward strand.
CGAAGTCTGAAAGTAGACTTTCGGAAAAAAGTACATGTTAACTCGGTTGTGGAGGCCGCACGGCAAATAAGCAACTGAAAATTTCATACACAGGCGGCAAATCCTAGTCAGCTACTGCAAAGCGAGTAGACACTTTAAGCTAATAGTGTACCAGGCGTTCTGCGCTGGTGAAAATTGCTGACTATCCTACCTTTCTTTGGAAGTAAATTATATACTACCGAATAGTTCATCGTTTCTGGTGATCAACCAAGTAAGCCTCCCCTTGGCAAAACAAATTTATTGCCCCCTGGCATCGTTCCTGACCTAATTAGCGGTTTATACACCTCAAACAGATCAACTCAAAAGAACGGGTGCTCTGAGCTGAGTAATTTCGGGTTCTTGAGGCTTGCTATATGAGGACATCTTTCCAACTGACGTTCTTTGATTTCCTCGAAAAGATCAGCATCAATTGCTTCATGTGACCAGATGTGACCACATGGAGTGAAAAGTTGAACTAAGCAGGGATCCATGTATCACAATGGAGCAAGGGACATAAACCTTGAGCGTTGCATCCGGACGTTTCTCCTTACCACTTCAAACCACGGTTTACGGTTAATCTGAGCATCCAAAAGCACGTTTGTCAGGCCAAACTATAAATAGTCCAGGATCCCGATTAAACAAAATTGTATGCTGTAGCTAATTAGGTCGGAGATCCTTACATGGACCGTTGCTGAATGTCATCTAGGAGCTACCGCATATGACATGATGAGCTAATAATCTTCACTGGTTCAGCAAACAACAGAAACGAGCTGTTCAACGCAACAGGCGAGTCACTGACGTAAATCACGAATAGCAGGGTGTAGAGGATTCAGCATTCACCTTAACACTGAGAGCTAATTTTTCCAAGCGCCCCTTAATCTAGCCGAATAAACTAGGCGTCTTGCCATAGGCAAGCAATTTGACAAATATAAGCGGGCTTTCAGGTGATTCCGGATAACGCGCGCTTAACTCTAACTAATGACCATTTATATCCCCATACCGTCCAGCTGTAGCACCCTTTCGGTGCCTAGCTGCCATGCCACCCGAAGAAAGCACGAGGGCTGGGATACAGCCAGGTTGCCCAAGCCTAGAGAGAAGTCGAGAGGCAGAGGTCGGATTCGAACCACAGACCTTCCGGTCAGTAAATTCGCGCTCTAACAACTTGGGCCACCTCCACCATATCCATCCGGAACTGGGATGAGGTTTGTGGGGTGCAACCGTACCCCGGAAAATACATGTTGGTAAGACCTGAAATGTCGCGATTCGAACCACCTTCCGGTCAGTAAATTCGCGCTCTAACAACTTGGGCCACCTCCACCATATCCATCCGGAACTGGGATGAGGTTTGTGTGTGGGAACCGTACCCCGGAAAATACATGTTGGTAAGACCTGAAATGTCGCCTTTGACCACCCTTCGCATGTTTTCTACCCCAAGCTGACAGGTAGATACTTCGTCGCAAGATTTGACTCCTGACCCTTGTGTCCAGAACCATTTGTCGATACATTCGAACCAATGAGGAGAATGCCCTCTAATAGGGGACTGGCGACACCAATTTGGCAGCAAAGGCTTGCATCAAAGCTAGATCCAGGTTACTCGAGGCAGGTAGCTTTTTTGCACCAAGTTGGTTAAGCTGACAGTAAGTCAACCCTACCGTTACAGCTAATCCATTTATCCATTCAGATGGTTGTAGGTGCCTTAAATCATGAAAAGAGATTACTATAAGGAACTGTTGCACTTTCTCTGCGGTAACTACATCATCTCCCAGCTGTATTTGTTCTGATTGTACTACTTTCATCCGTTTTGTCCGCGGCGCATGCGACTGAAGTTTATCTCAAGATTTGTATGCTCGTGCCGATCATCATACGTTGGCCGTACGACAAGGCATTTTTCGGACAGAATCCCGTATCTCTGAGTGGTAGTGGGAAGAAACCAGGCCCAAAAGCGATTGCATCACATGTGGCCCAAACCAGTCATGTCATAGACAAGGAGCATCATATACCGGGCATCATATACCGAGCATCATATACCGGGTACCTCTGAACCGATCATGACTAGTACGATCCAGACTACTGTCGATCGCAGACGCGATTGGAATCCGACTGCTGGATCCGCAACTTTGCATCCAAAAGAAACTTGTGCGACATCTGAACTTGAACTGGCCTACGAAACATCCGG
>NW_008751667.1:281067-282923 GCF_000715545.1 Opisthorchis viverrini
GACAGACCTGTGAACTTGTTTTGACGCCACGAACGTGAACAATTGAGGTTTGTTGCACACATTTGCTTACCCTTGCGTAAATAGTACCGTAGAATTATGAACCCAATTCTTCCTTTTGATATTTGGGATTGTCGAACCTACGCGTCACTCAAAGTTCCGTATCGGGAACTTCTACAGTTTCATTTGATCACAGCTGTTGATTCTGATGATCCTTTTGTCTGAGTTCAGTTGGAATCAATATGTGCGTTGACTGCATTCATCGTGGAATACCCCACCTCCAAGAATTTTTTTGTGTTCTTGGTTCCAGGATTTTTGTGTTTTCCAAATTTAAATTGTAAACGTCTTGATCTTCTTGTACGAAATCAAAGAAGGTGGCAACGTTGTACTCTTTGAACCATGAAGACAACCTACTTCCGGGTTGCCTGCTTTACTGTTGGCTAAATTCAGTCACATTCCTCCGGCAGGTAGAATCCTTCTGGTTGGCCTGTCGTATTCTTCTGCACATTGGCTTTGAAACCAGTATTCTTAGGTGGGTATTCGCCTATGAGCCACTCAAGTCTGATGCGATCGCATTATTCTCACTGTTCGTCCGAACATATTCTCGGTGTGAAAAGACACTGGTGTTTTATTCATTTGGACTAGTTTATGCCCCTATGGATGTAGAATCCGCGATTACTTAAAAGCCCATCAAACATGGCTTCTTGGATGTCAGCTCTTTCAAAATAACTCACTGAGATAGTCTCTCCCTTTTCCATATAGTTCTCTTTTTGCATCTCAGCGCGCTTCTGCTCCTAGGTTTAGACATTTTCTATTTCGTCATCAGAGCCTTTTTTGGTTTCGTGGTGGCAAGTTACTGCCTCCCTCTTTTCTGCGCCGTGATATCTGCCATCACTACTGATATTCATGATCCCTGTTATCGCCTCTCTCATTCTCTCATCTAATAATATACCGTCCTTCAAGATTAGAGTATGAGGTCGATATGAGGTTGACATTTCCCGGTCTTTCGAGAGCTTGCCCCGAATCGTTGTCGTAGCACCCATTTCAGGAAATTCGATATTGCAATCTCCTCTGGAGTTTGTACGCTGGAGCGCTCGGTTGCAAAGCGATTGGCTGAACAGTTTCGCTCTCAATGGAGCTTTGGCAGTACAATAATGCCGTAAAAACAGTACTGTTGTGTCTGTGAGCTAGCTGGGTGATTTGTCAGATTTATGGAACTTGTTCTACGACGTATGATAAACCAAGTACTTGAGTGGGAAAAACCCCAAAGAAGATGAAAAAGGTCACGTGATGAAGAGTGGCTATACTGCGGATGAACTAACGGGAGGCTCAGCTGGCAACAACAGAGAGAAAATGAAATGTCAGTGAAAGGTTACAAAAGGTAAAATTGGTTGTTATGATTTGACCGTCCTAAAAGCTGGTATCATCTATTTTCGAAAAAGTTTGGTGACAATCGGTAGATTTACTGCTGGGCAACGTTTCACTTTTGACACAAAAGCTTTGTCAGGCCAAGTGACTAAGTTCCGATGTTGGTCGAGATTTAAGGCGGAAGGAGAACCAGTTGAAAGATCCCCTGCCGGTTGAAAGGACTAGGGACTGTGTGCATAAAATTAACTGCAACGATTGCGCTAAGTTCGATATAGGACAAACTGTTAGGGAATTGCACACCAGAATTGGTGGGCATAAAAGAAGGATTAACAAATCACCAAGGAATGCAGAAGCATACCAAACGCTGGTCAAAGACTCAGCGATGGCGGTACATGCCTTAGACACGGGACATAGAATAGATCTGGAGAATGTGGAAGTTTTAAGACGGGGACTGCGATTCACACCACAGCGGCTGATAGCCGAGGCGGTGG
>NW_008751667.1:283157-301582 GCF_000715545.1 Opisthorchis viverrini
AGGCTGAACCCAAACACGTAGGTTTCCCCACCGACCCAACCCTTGTTCAACCACTCCAACACACTAAAATCCCTCGGCCGACACCCAACAGAGATTAGCTTGACTTAGCTGATTGGTTCCCCTTCCGCCTTAAATCTCGACCAACTTGGCCTGACGAAGCTTTTGTGTCAAAAGCGAAACGTTGCCCAGCAATAAATCCACCGATTGTCACCAAACATTTTCGAAAACGATGACTACCCAATCGGTTCCAAGTATTTTTCACATAACTGGTATCATCTATTTTTATTTCCCATCATTCTTAGTAGCCTGTATTACTTGGCATTTTTAGCCCTGATCGAATGAGTGTTATACACTTCCTCAGTATAAACTGGACTATTCAGAGAACCTATAGAATGTCCTCTACCTGCTGGAAGTATAGGAGTATTTTCACTCCTTCTTCGCGAGTTCTTGAGTCAATCCTGTGCGTCCTTGTTGACAGTTTGTGCGACTTTGTTGTGATAACTAATGCTTGCGTAAACTCTCCTAAAATTTCGCTTGCTCTTAAGGCACGTACCGGGCTCACCAAGGTTTTTTCTAAAAAGATACTGTCTTCAGAGAGGCCAGATGATTCTTTTATCCATACATTGCTGTGGGTGCGGTTATCCCAGTTCCATAGCTCGTGTGATTTGGCAGCCCCCATCGTTTTTTGCTGATATTTATTCTGCTTTTATTCGTTGAATCAACTCTTGGACCCTCATACTTTTTTGCAAGTGCAGTGTTTGTATACTCCATTGTACCATTGTACAATTTAAAAGTACGGTTCCAAAAATACACTTCCAAGCAGTCTTTCCAGATGAGCCCAGATCGTTCGTCATATCGACCGGTAAGTCGGCTCAACGAATGCTATTAATTTTTTGTTCTGTTCTAACTTAGAAATATAACAATTAATTCCATAATTGATTCATATTTACAGCCACACTAATGAACAGTGATATGCTACTGTGACCTGCGTATCATGATGTGTCACAAATAGTTAAGCAAGTCAGCTGATAATGTCACGTGGATTTAACGATCTGTGATTCGAATTGATCGTTGCCGGTGACATGATGAGTCTGTGCGTGTAAGACGAGTGTATTGTCAAACCACAAAATCCTGAAAGTACTGAATCATATGTGGCGTTGAAATAGGTTTGGAAGCAACCATTAAGTTAAGTAGTACCACTGTCACTTACAGAATGGAGACGGTAGTCTGTGAGGGCGCGCACTTTCATGCTCTCCTGCCTTTTCAGAGGTCGAACACGATGATAGATTGAACCAAGATGATGAAGTAATTTGCCGCAGATTCGAAGGGCCTTTAAATTTTCGGATATTGTGCTTATAAAGTTCTACAAGGGGTTGAAACAATAAGGGGTCTTATGAGTTGCGAAAATTCATATGGCTATGGGCATTTGAAGACCGCTGGTAAGCGGTCCCTCAAAAGACGAGACAGATGAATTATCCAGACAGGCTTTGTAACCAGGCGTTCTACATTTGGTTGCACACGAGTTTCGAGAGTTTTAGTAATAAACATTGAAATAAAGGAGGTATAGTAAAAACACTCTGGGTCAGTTCAACCTCCTAAAGGATAACTTGAACTGGGTTGACAGAAAATGCAATATACTCAGCCCGTGTAATCTAACTGGCATAGTGTCCTAACTGTGGCTTGCGTATTCTACAAAACAATTCGAAACGGCATTGTTCAGTAAAATTACTCTTTTGATACGACACTAGTTTTGGAGTAGAAGTTTGCTCTTGGTGAAGTCACTCAAGTGGACCGTTTCTAAATTTCCTCATCTTATTCTGTGTCAAAATTCTGATCTCCAAGTGAATGTTTTGCCACATATGAGACCAGCGGTTCACAAAGAATGGGCGAACTGTGAAGATGAATGTGGAATGCGTAGAACCTCAGGCGTTTTGCCGAAAAATCAAAGTGGCATGCATTGCTTTTTTCGGTAAGCCTGGACTATCCGGGCCGACTCGTTTTCACTTGGAGCGCAGTGTGTATAGTTTACTACAGTCTGTATTCTGTACTCTGTATCGTTACAACACTGTACGCCGAACTCGGATTGATGTAGTCGGAATGAAGCAGAAAACAGACATGTATTTCGGTGAGACCATATCAAGAAGCATTAGACACGAAGCAGTTGAATCAGTCACATGCACTTCTGTTCGTCACTTGGAATTGTCAGCCCCGCAGATCCTCAGGAATCAAACTCCTAGCTAAACATTTGAAAGTGGAAAATGTATGTACACAAAACAGCTCTGAAATCTCAAACTGTTGACCTGTGTTTTTTGAGGAAAAACCTGGATATGAGTCCGCATAAACAGGACAAAACTAGCCTGGAGGTAGCGGGTTTGACACTATTCAGAGTTTCGTGAGATGCATGCAGCTGATGACTTTTGAGAAAGTATGAAACAACTCCTTGGCTTTTCAGAACAGACTGACTTCACTTACAAGGCGAACTCTCCATCGACGATGATAAAACTCCGGGAATACTGTATTTAGTGGGTTCGGAAAACAATAACGCTCTTGCAGTGTTAACTTCGGGCTTCCATAGTCATTATCATCATAATAAAAAACAACAGCATCACTGTTATGACTGGTGCTTCACTGCCGTACAACCATAATGTTTGGCTAGTATTATATGTATATAATTATACTAAAAGCCCTAGGGTGAAAAGAAGAGAAAAAGAGTGGGTGAGGGAGGGGAACTAGTGCTGGCCTATGTCAAGCACTTTGAGGTGCCTACACCTCAGACAATCTGGAAAGAAACTGACAGCACGAACGCCACTGACATCGATTAGCCGCCTTTTCTTGCAACGTCTCCAGCCAAGCACAGACAGGATCACGGGGACCCCATCCAGGAAGGCATACAACACCAATAACACCCAAGCTCCTCTTGGTCTCTTTCACGCCTTTCCGCCAAGTCATGTGCTGTCCACCTCTCGGTTCGCGCCATCCTAAAGGAGGCACGGAGAAAGACACTCGTCTCGCTAGACGGTGTTTCGGCATGCGTAGCACATGGGCAGGCTTAACGGATGGTTGCAAGTTTTGTTTGGAAACATATCTCTGAGGAAAAGAACATTTTTGCGATGTCTCTACGGGGGGTCACATGAAGAAATCAAGACGCGGAATAATTGGAAGATCACATTGAAAATGAAAACACAATGTACGCCCGTGCCCGTGACCTTGAAATCCTGACCATCTGTCAGCTGGAGTGCAGGGAGACATGACAGATCACGTGTTATTGTGTGCTGAGAGTTATGTCAAGTGAGGCAAACCGTACAAGTTGTCGGCTTCTGAATGCATAAACCACACCTAGGTTTTTGGGTTTCAACGATTCCAGCTACGCACGGCAATCTGACTCTCGCTGCCTCTCGAAAAAGCTGACCTTTTTCCACACAGACTTTTGGGCTCATTTCTTTTTGACTGTCTGTTGGACTTTCAGGCACTGTCATACTCAAGGCCACTAGTGCTGCGACCATGGTCCTGTGCATGTGAGTTTTACACGGATCCTCTGCTTAACTTGATCCATCCTAACTGATTAAACAAGCATAGGTGATGCGCTCCGCACCAGCACACTAATCTTCAGAAAATCCAATTTATTTTGATAACGCTTTTGAATTATTCCCAGGAATTCATGAGGATTTCATCTGGATTCCGGCAATTCATGGCAGATAAAAAAACAGCCGTTCGTTTTAAATACCATGTCTTTCGTAAAATAATGAATTCCGAATTCCGGGGGTCAATACAATACATTACTTTTATTGATTTTTACGACTTTCCTGGGTAGCACGAAACTGTTGGCAAAAACCAATTGGTTCAATGTCCCACAGAATCATTAGGTACTGGTCCACGCTGTCTGGTAATCAACCATCAACTAGTGCCTAATGGGTACAATATTCATTCCTGCTGCTAGGAATTCGAAACCTGTAATTAGGCCTAGTACAGTGACCGTACGCCAATTATATAGTATTGATCACAAGATAGTAGATGAACCGGAGAAGACAAAACAGCCTGTCAGAACTCAATATCTGACTGCCATTAGGGCAGATAGAACAATGAAGGTAGGTCGGATACTCACACTTCAGGTGGATCCTGCCTAGATTGAAAAGCTGGGAATCAACAAACAGTCCTTCGGGGGCGAGGTGGCCCAAGTGGTTAGAGAGCGAATTTTCTGACCGAAAGGTCCGTGGTTCGAACCCGACCCCTACCTCTCGATTTCCCCTGTCTAGGCTTCGGCAACCCAGCCCTCGTGCAACCTTTGAGTGGCGTGGCAGCTAGGCACCGAAAGAGTGCTACAGCTGAACGAGTCTTGTACTCGTGTCAAGCCAATTGCCAAGCTCGGCCAACAGATCAACAGCCACCTGATCGACAACCAATGATCTGTTAGACCCCTCACTCCCCAGCAGATTAACTATTATTCTGGTGAGAGTTGACCAGACCTCTAAGAAGACCAGACCCTCTAAGAAGACGAAGGGCACTGACTTGCTTATCCTAGGATGACCGCCATCCGTATTGGCATAATTCACACAAAATGCGGCTATGGTCACGATCAAAGATCCAAAGTCAAAGTTGGTTACGTCTGTTGGTAGGTCCGACGGCGGCATCTGATCCATGGACACCGCTAAACATGCGAACTTTCATCGGCCTTCAGGCAAGTTGACAATATTATGCACACAGCAGTGGGAGAGTGTGAACCACTTTTTTTGAACCACTGTAAGCGAAGTCAATCAACAACGCGAAAAGTACATCACTCATTTATCCGTCACGCGATTTTAATCACGCGACGGGAAGGGGCCAGCTGATGAACAAAAAACATCAACTTAAGGGGGCCAGTTTTTACAGAGGATATTACTATCGATTAGACGATTAGGGTGCCCACTTAACAGGTGCAGGCATTTGGTTGACAGTGTAAACATTCTCGTAAACATTTTCGTTTCTGCCGCGCTAAACACTTTGTAAAATTGTGTATAACAAGAATTCAAATAAAGCGGTGCGGTTGTTTTCCTGGTCGCTGATTGGTCCACCCTGTCCACCTGAGCCTGTGTTGAACGCGTTTGTTATCCTCCTCTTTGACGCCTAGCCCAATAACTCGTGCATACTGACTGTTGGAGGCACAGTTTCACTGACTTGCTGCTCAGAAGTACGCCATCAATCCAGTCCATTTTTATGGTCCACTCGAATGGTCCTGTTGGATACGTTCCAATCTACAGCCAATGGAGGAACTTAACTGTACTGATGGTATTGTGTAAATTGGGTACACGAGTATGCTCTTCTGCTGCACGCTTTGGTGAACTTTAGCACCTTCCTCGAGGCGTAAAACACTTCCATGTTTGGCGTTTTGTCACTCGATTATTCTGAATTGATAATCCGGCTTGGTCCAATCAGCTACCATTCTGTGTTCAACTCTCTGACTGCCACCCTACAATCACCTGACTAGACGTAGTTGCGCGATTCACCTTACGAATAGCAGTGTGATGTTAGTGAATGTGACGTATTCGGGGATCGGACAGTATCAAGACGTATTTCTCACGGGTGCAGATACTGACTGTGATAACTTTTGCACAACTGATATCGAAACTACAGAAGAATGTCCTTTGCAGTTGGAATGAAACAAGCTCACCAACTGCAGGAGTAACCAACACTAAATATGCGTGCATCTTTGATTCTGGGCGAACTAATTTGGCTAGGGACTGGTCGTTCCGCGCCACACACACATGTTTGGCAAGCTACCAGCCACGGTGGAGAGCAATCAGATTTATTCTGTTCGGGGATCGATGGAGAGCAGAACGCAGTAAAGATATTTATAAACCTTGTTTGATTAACAAGAGTATTTTAGAAATTACAGCGACGTGTGAATTGTGCATTGTACAGAGATCAATTAGGGGTCGAGAGCTGGGAATCTTTTTTGACCAAGTAATGTATCAGCTGGCTTGTTCTTTACAAAGGAGATTATACAGTGGTTGAAACAAGATTAGAGTCATGCTCCAACTGAGTAGTATTCATAAGTATGGTCTAACGAAAGGAATAAGGGATGTTATAAACACTTACAGGTATCTGTGTATGCATTTCATAAATAGACATCACTTGAAACACTCGATTCTCGGTTGCATCCAACCAGTCCATTATGCTTCGAATAGTGTGAATGACCTTTGTTAAAAGAGCAAGAAATTGAGTAAGCCTTTGTCCATCGAAAAAATTTCGGATCAATAGATTTCCTTAGTCCTGTGGAACAACTGCAGCGACGTGTGAAGTGTGCACTGTACAGAGACCAATTAGGGGTTGTCTTTCTCAAGAGTTTATCATACTGCATACTATTGGACAGTCGAGAGCTGGGAATCTTTTTTTGACCAAGCAATGTATCAGCTGGCTTGTCCTTTACAACGGAGATTATACAGTGTTCGAAGCACAGCGACGTGTGAATTGTGCATTGTACAGAGATCAATTAGGGGTCGAGAGCTGGGAATCTTTTTTGACCAAGTAATGTATCAGCTGGCTTGTTCTTTACAAAGGAGATTATACAGTGGTTGAAACAAGATTAGAGTCATGCTCCAACTGAGTAGTATTCATAAGTATGGTCTAACGAAAGGAATAAGGGATGTTATAAACACTTACAGGTATCTGTGTATGCATTTCATAAATAGACATCACTTGAAACACTCGATTCTCGGTTGCATCCAACCAGTCCATTATGCTTCGAATTGTGTGAATGACCTTTGTTAAAAGAGCAAGAAATTGAGTAAGCCTTTGTCCATCGAAAAAATTTCGGATCAATAGATTTCCTTAGTCCTGTGGAACAACTTGTGCTACAGTTTTGCAATTGTTAAGTATGTGCAATTCACTTCTAAGGTATTCCTCATGGAACAGGAACGCTGAAGTGAATATGGAGGAAATTCGAAAGTCGCTTTCAAAAAAATACTCAAGCTGCGCCATTTTATGAGAGAGTAACTGTGACACAAAGCCGTATTCTTGCCGGGATCACCAGTTCTGGTTCCTGAACTGCAAGAATTTAACTTGACTTTCATTCAGCTTGAGTTTTAATCACAGACGTTCTGCTGTCGGGATCGATTTGCACCAGAAGAATGTCCAATTGGTTTGAATAAACGACACTGAGCAACACTCAAATTCTAGACTGTGCTCGCACTTTACTCCCACAACTTTATCACAACAGCTAAGCATTGCTCCAAAAAAATTGGCACCAAACACATATGTGGTGCATTCTACGAAATTTGAAGAAAATCTATTTGAAAACATACTAACGAATTGAAGGTCATCACATTTAATTTGAAATCCCACTTCGTGACTTTTATCGGAAGAAGTCAATCCATCTCGAACTGGTTGAGATGATCCCACCACCATAACGTACCCTTTTAAAGTAGCAACCTGTTTTATTTCGATATCTCAAGAGTTATTCCGGACAGCTGAAACGTTTTAAAAAAACGATAATATTTCAGTTCTTTTGCCGATTTTTCGAACGCTGTACGGCACTGTAGCCTTGCGCATTTCTTGTCGGACACTCGTTGAAAAGCAGTCGACACAGTTGAGAGCTTGTCGACTGCAGTCACACACCTAATCCCAAATAGGTGCTCCAAAAACGGTTCCCTTCTCAGAAGTTATTCGTTGCTGGTCATCTTGATGAATTTAACGGGTAAAATCAAGCTGTATGTATTCCCATGATATCCGGTTTTAGAGGCTCCCTTACCAAAGCCAAGGAACTCAGCTCACATTCCTGAGTGAAACATGATCAAGGGAGTTGATGCTTTTACACCGTACTCATCGAAGACGAGTCTACATTTTGATTATTCCGCTGATAGATAGGACAACAGTTTGATAGCTTTGTGCCACCGTACTCGTTCCATGTATTTCTTAGTGAAGATCTGCCTGAGCACTTTTGAGTCGAGTAGGCAGTCTTTCGTGAGTTTAGCTCAGGCGGTTTGAAGTGCCGAGCAAAAACCTAACCACGAAGTTCTATTCCCAGTATTATTCTTGCCTGAATCAACACTGCAGCTTGACAACTCATCACAATTTCGGTTAGGTCGACAATTTGGTGTAGCAAAACGAATCGAGTAAATTAGTTGGGTAAACACATTGTGTTACGTCCAAATTCCGTTCACCACATGCATAGCTTCTCTGTGCGAGGCTGGCATGCGTCAATCCTGTGAGAGTCGCGTGTGTGCAAACGAGATTGTTGAAACCGATTCACGTCTGGGAACGAGGGTGATGAAACTGACCAATGATGGTTCATCATTGTAGCCACAAAAACAAAAACAACGATAGGTTGTCGATGTACATTGAGAATTATGTTGACCTCGGAAGTGTTGAGTAAGGAGTTGAGAATGCTAAAACCACACTGCCGGCTTGATGCGTTTGATCTTAAACGAACTGCTCAAACGGTGTTTGGGTTCACATTGGTTCTGTCCTGGAAATCCGTGCTGTTGAAGAACACCACCTATTAGCCAGCTCAATTTGCGTTTGTGTCTAGTACGTGCTGTTTTGCTACGAGCGTGTGGCTCTGCCAGAAAATGATCTACTCTCCCCGGTTGATTGTGTGACGAATAAGATACATCCTGACCCTCTGAAAAGGCGCCATGGAATTTAGGAGGTGTGCAACGTTTCTTTTGATCATAAATTACCGGTGGATCAAAGTTCTTGCCTTAACTACTGACAAAGAACTACGACTGCTGTGAAGTTTATAGCGTTTTAATAGTCAATGATGTTTCGAAAAGAGAACGACTAAACAGCCTTTCCCTTGGTACCCCTAGTGAAGCAAAATCACAGCAAAACGTATGATAATATGTCCAGAAAATTCCTCATAAGAGCGAAGTGATTTCCACTTTGCTAGATTTGCTTTATACTATTGCCGAATATTCCAGAAAACCGTCATACTGTAACTAAGGCTTCCATATCTTCTCATCGTTATATGGTCATTCTCAAATCCCGGTTTCTGAAATCAATCAGTTACAAAGGGTAGCTGGGGATAACTTCCAAGAACCTGCCAACCAGAGTAATGCGTGTGACATGAACGTTTTAAATCTTGCAAATGAGTGTATTTCTCGGAAACAGTCCAATTTGGGTTCAAGTAGAACTTAAGGTTGACGGAGACTCGGGTAGACTCGGATACTGCGCCTACCTGATGAGCCCAAAGTGGAAGGGCGAAACCGGTCGTAGGCTGTCGAAGAGTTTTCAGCAACCTTGTGAGTAGTTTCTTTAGTCAGATTACCTGAGGCGGTCCGGAACCCGAAGATTCTCTGCATCGCCTACGTATGGAGTTGAAAATGCCCCACGAGACTAAATTCCAGGTTCAACCATGTTTTAGTGAGCGAACCCCGCTGGAAGCCCAAATCAAGAACTCACTAAGATTTCACATCGGCCAGCTGGTGTAAAAAAAACTCAACGTTGAAAACGGGTCGCAAAAATCACTGGCCATTTCGCCCAAATCATTTATTGGCCAGATAAAGGGTGTTCTTCTAATGTGTGGATGACAGTGCATCACATTTTTTTTTAAAATCAAAGATTATCCCTTCACATTCCAGACACAACCGCAGCAAACACAAAAGTACATCGTATGGTCTTATTCGCTATGCTACAAAAGCTGTACCTATTGATTTTGAAAAGGCTGTTGGATGCGATGATACTCCGTTCTAGGTTTTTCGGAACACATAACCGTATAACTGGAGAAAGAGTGAGTTAGTGTTGATCCGCTCAAAATTTCAAATAAAACGCAGATTTTGAATGACAAGAGAGAGGGGTAATTTGTCCTAAACCCATCTAGTGTTTCAGAATGTACGCTCATTTGTATATAGATTTTTTCAGCAACCTGAAACCCAGCTGAAACTCAGGTTTGCGAATACGTGGAATTCGGGTTCAAATAGAACTAAAAGTTGACCGGAACTCAGGGACTGAGTTTAAGCACAGTTGTGAGCTACCCAATATTCTTCAGCAACCTTATGAGTAGCATGTTACGCCCACTCAAAATTGTTTGATAATGGACTATTACACGTCGGTCCATGGAGAGTGGGGTCGCTAAAACGGGATCCTTCTAAATCATGTTGTACTGTAAGCTGAAAACCCCATTTTAGGCCGGAATGCTTCTATTTTCCGATAAATACTCCTCTATTCTCCTTCTTTTCGGAAAAATATCAACCTATTAATATCATGGGACAATTTGCCCATTTTCTTACTCCGAATTCCCAGTTGTCCAGACACACGACAGTGAAGTAAGTGTGATTCTTTACACTGTTCAATTATACAACGGAAAATGTGGTATACAGTCTGAACGAAGGTCGCCATTTTAACGCAGTGAAGAGGTATGAACAAAGCCACACCGTATACGACAAGCCTTAAGTGGTGGAAAAACTTAACTGTGAGCAATCCATCTACTCAATTAAGCTGAAATAACGAGAGACGATCTGACCTACCCCACGGAAAATGTCACAATACACTGCGTGATTAACTGGAAGACATTTCCTAAAATAGTGCAGCACAATTTTGTTGCCCATCGTGAGAAGATTGTGAACCAGTTCAACCTGAGACATCACCGGGTGTAACGCAGTTCCGGAAGAATACAAACCTGACTAAACGGTATCAAGTTCTCACGAAAATAAAAATATGGTTGACCTACAGCAGAGAGGACCCCTCATACACTTTGCTCACCTTACCATCATTGGAAACAATGTATCGAGATTAGTAAATCATTTTATCTAAGATAGGAGGTCTTCAATTGGATCTTGAATTGGAGTGACATCAAAGTTGTAGGACTCTGCTGGCAAGTGTCCAGTTATTTCGTAGCACCATTCAGGGCACTTCCTGGAGGAGATTAAAGGGAACGCCATTACTACGGCTCTTGTCCAGACCAGTTTGGCATGCAAACTTCTTCAATGGCTTTGTATGTCTATGCCATTGTTCCTCTAACCTTCACCTGGAGAGTGATGAGACACGTGACCGGACGATGCTAGGCTCTTGACCGTCACATCCGGTGAAAACATATTTTAATGGACATTCCTGTTTCCTTGAAACCGAGGGTTCATAAGTTATCGTTTGTAAATTTCAAGTTTTATTTCTGTGCCCCACATTTTTGGAAATCATTGAATAGTCCCCTAAATACCAATCACAAATTGAGGTGAGTTCAACATCTTTGGACGTTTTTGCACTTCGCACCCTCGTTGCACCATCAGTTGCGCTTTTTGGTCCCAGAAGTTCAGCTTGGCTCCGAAAGCACAACTATAGTTGACTGGTTTCTGAATTTCGGTGAACACGTTCGTCTGTTCAAACGTGAAAATTCGGATGTGTTGGTCGAGTAGTGGTTACACATTCGCCTCGCATTTCACATGTCCGGAGTTTAAATCACGGCAAGACTATCGGATATGCACTGCTGATGAGCTCTAATAAGAGCGGAACTCGAGTCCGGTGCTTCCCCTCGGTGTGGACTCACCGGAATAATTACAGCAGAACAGGAGGACGACCGTTCGAACGAGAGTGGTTTGACTATGAACAATAACAGAAAATATTTGGTGGTTCAAAAGTTTGCGTGTGGTTTTTCTTTCAAACGTTTGAAGTTTGCTTGATCCACCCCTATTGGGGGGGCTTGAGTATAAGCTTTCTTGCTTAACAACTACTCTTGTTTGTTCCACACTCACTCGCAGCTTTGCGTGTTCAGTACACTACAGTGGCTCCGATAACATTTATCACGTGACCAGTCATGTGATGGGCACTCACTAATGTCATAAACTGCGATTGGCTACTATATAACTACTGAAAAGGGCAAAACTAACCTTGCTCATGGCAAACAGATTGTCCATCTGGTAGCTAAATGCAAACATGATGTTCGTGGGGACCGGTTTTTTGTAGAACAAGATTCCGCACTTTGCTAGCTGAATGTGAGAGCGGGGGAAGAAAAACAGGTCGGATAGCATCAGTACCCATTTTCAAATGGAACATGCTCTGTTGACCACTTTAAACTACTTACAGAGTACAAAACTTGTTAGAGACAAAAATATTGAAGGATCTCAAGAAGGAGTAACAAGGCTAAAATATCGCGGATGCGTTGGGTTTTCTTCGGACTTATCTGATGGGTTTAAAAGTGTCGTGTAATTGGGGTACCTATTAAGAATTTCGGTTGTTTACTGAATAAAATGATGGCTGTTGATCAGGTGGCTGTTGATCTGTTCGCCGAGCTTGGCAATTGACTTGCAGACGTTTCGTCACCATACGAGGAGACATCATCAGTACGCAGTTGGGTGGGTACTTCTTCCTTGCCTGCGTGCGTTTATATAGCATTCGAAGGCTATCTGTTATCTTCTGACGTGATTGGCTACTTGAGGTGTAACCAATCGGCAAGCCAATTGCCAAGCTAGGCGAACAGATCAGCAGCCACCTGATCAAAACAAATAAACTCACCCGAGCTACCAATATTTCAACACATGAATAAAATACGTCCCCACTGCTCAGTTTGCCTAGTTCGGTTAATTCCGGCTTGGTTCCCGAGTTGACTTAGCCCACATAGCGATTAAGTTGGACAAACATGTGACTGCTAATGAATAGTCCAATCGCTTAGTCTGAATAGTTATCGATCTTCTTCGGATAAGTGGTCGTTCGAGCAAGCAAGCTTTCTGGACAGGATCAAACCAAGTTTCATCACTAATTGAGAACATTTTGTACTCGGCTGGTTGGTGTTCACTTCATCGTTTGACAGATGTGTCATTTTTTATCTCTGTGTTCGTCTCCTACATAAGTTGGAAGCAGATCAGTGGTGTTGCGAACCCCATCCAACATTAGCATATCGAAATGAATACTCATAACTACTTTGTAGTAAAAAACGATCCTCGCCATAGTCCAATCCGAACAGCCCGGAATCTGATGTGTGCACAAACACTTTCCGAGTTAGCTGGACCAACTGAGATTTAGCAAGAACAGTGGAATCCAGCAGAAAAATTGTCGGTGAAATATTGTGGGAATAACGGAGCAAAACTCGCAAACGGGACAGAATTGAACGAGGTTATTTATTTTGGGTTGATCTTAGCTAATGTCCGGCGAGTTGACTACCTTCTTTAACATTCTTCGACAACAAGTGGCGAACTTAGACACCTATATGTCGCACGTTGTTGCGTGTTCACGGTGGTGCTTTTCGTTTTTTCAGCATGTAAACAGCGGACAGGATTATCCGTGATTTCATAAACGCAATTAGGGGAATTCGTTATCAAAATCTAGTTAATTTATAGGCAACTGCCTGCAAAACGGTCGATTGGGAGTCATGTGCTCTCACAGTATGGTTCACACCATATGTGGTAGCACTGGTGGGACGCGGTGTACTACTGATGAAACACGCCAGTAGTGTCCGATCCGGTATTCAGGCTCTATCCCCGCATCTGATAGAAGGGAAATGTTGGTACGGGAACCGTCAAACCGCTTCTCAGTGTTTATTTATCATTGTTTTATGCTCAAAGAAATTTGGGGAAAGTTCAAGACAGCGCTTGGAAATGTTCGGCTTTTAAAAACCCTGTGCAGATGTGATATTTACTTTCGTATCTCTAAGTTCGTGTTGTCCAGGAAGGGACTGCACACGGTATGATGATCTTCCATCCACTGGTAATTCTTTGTCATAGTAGTCTGAAGTTCACTCCATTATCTGGGTGTCGCACACATGTAACACAATCTGATGATATCTTTGAGAAGGTGAGGACACTTTCAGTCCAGATTTACTTCTGCAAGCGAAGTCAGCTTTTTCGATAATGGTACAGCGAGCACCTCAAAAACTTTGTGGAAGATGTGAGCTCATCACGCCGTCTAACCACTGTGCCACGAACGACTCAGCAACGAAGTGACGAACTCGCTCTCTGGCAGGTAATGGGGTCGCATCTTTTGGTTTCGTGTTAACGGGCCACTCGATTGCTGACTTCTGAGATGGAACGTCTACTGGTCATTCTCCGCTACTCGATCAGCGGCTCCTGTCCGAATCGTTTGTTTTTCAAGCAGCCAAATTTTGAAATCCTCTTTGAGGATTTGCGAGATGCACATTGCTGATGATTTTAAATAGAAACAAAGTAGGTGTGAAGTGCTCTTCGGCCTTTCGATACCTTTTGTCTTCACTCTCAAGATAGAAACATCATCTACAATCATTTTTCCAGCGTGTAGGAAATTCGCATAGAAATCTTGATTGGGGAGTAGTGTACCACAAGTGTTTCAGTATATTTACAAATGAGAACCCTATGCTAAGGAGTGCTTTTTTCCGTAAGTAGGTCGTCTCGAGTTTTCGACGATACAGTACTGAGACAGCCTTCCGTGATTTAACTGAGGAGGGACACAGAAGTATAGTTCATTAGGCTATCCTAATACAGGGCCCATAAATAACTTATGGAAGTTTGATCAGTTGATAGCACATGTTTCGATGCACGTGGCACACGGATTACGTCGAAGCAACTACAGTCCTAGGCCTGAACTCAATTTGCGACTCATAGATCAACCATCTGCGGGGCATTTTAGCTCCAGGAGTGATTTGTTTCTGAAAAGTGTACAGCCAGTCCTATTAATCATCTCTCTGCTGCATGAGATGCGCTGAAGTAACTAATCAATAAATGGACCAAAACTTATTTGTCGGTGGAATAGAAAGTAGTACACAATGTTAGAGGCCAGCATTACTAAAAACAAACTCAGCATGAAGTGAGAGGTATCATTGTCTTCTTTTTGAGGCTAGGCGATAAAGCTTTACACACCACGGGGGTACACTCTACCGTTCTCACACAAGAGTGTTTCTCGCTGTACAGAAGAAATTGAACTGAGCCGGTTCTGACTGTGCACTTATCTTGTATGATTTTATAAATTCTCTGTAGAACTAGTCACAATTCCCCGCGTAATCCTCCGAGCTCAGCGCATCACAACCTAAGGTAAGATGCAATGGGAGGCCGCATCCAATGTACAGTCGTTTCGATAACAAAGTTTTGTACCCGAAGAAGTAGGCCAGGGTTATGCTTCCCTTTGAAATCGGTACACAAAAAATGTCCAACACCCTCATAACGACCTGCAAAATACCAATGGAAAAGCCATCGTTTTTCTGCTTGGAAGTAGCTAGTTTTCTGGCGAACATTGGTTGTCTCAGTGTCCTAATGAGGATACAACACCCTCATAGCGACCTGAAAAATACCAGTGGAAAAGCCATCGTTTCTTTGTACTCGGTAGTGAGTAGTTTTCTGGCGAACATTGGTTGTCTCAGTACAGTCGCAAGTGAAATGCACCGCTGATGAGCTCTAATAAGAGCGAAACTCGAGTCCAGTGCTTCCCCTCGGTGTGGACTCACCGGAATAACTAGGCCAGAACTGGAGGACGACTGTTTAAATGAGAGTGGTGTGACTATGAACAAAGTACCTATCCCGCGAAACCAGAAAACTGCAATCAATTTGTTTAACTTGCAACAAGCAGATAGCTCTCGGCCTTTCCTACCACTGGGTTTAGCCAAGCCCTAGAGCATCGCTGCTCGCGTCCCTTGTACTGATTCTGTTAGACAGAAATCCACACGGATCCCGCTATACCACACTTCTTCAGGCGCGGCTACGGCCGATAAGCCTAGCCCGCGCGAGATTGGCCAAGAATTCGGGACGCTTGCCGGTCCGGCATCAAGACGAGATCTGATTGGTCAACAATCTGGACCCAACAGCCAATCATGACCCAGTATTGGCCAAATGCCGGTTGCCAATGACGCATCCAGGACGCGTCGGAGATTCCAGAAAGTTATAAACCGCCTACGCTATATATCCGAAGCGCTGTACAACTGTTCCTGACTTCGTTTGGGCTTTACTAGACCTTGTGCACCTTTGTGGTTGTTTTTGACGTGAACGCTAGCTTGGGAGGGTCAGACCGAGAACCAAGTTGAGGAAAATACCGTTACTACAGATTCCATATGGGTTCACCGAAATGAGGATATGGAAAAAAGGCGATGATTTCGGGGCTTATCTCTTTTTTTTATCTCGACATAAAACCAAGCAACTTTGTCAGAGAGAACTGTGTGGGGTGACTCATTGTAAAGAAGGAACTGCGTTCGTCTTTCGAGACACGGTGGACTTAGAAAACCTTCCATGTTATTCGGATCTACCTCCTTAGAGTGGTATGGTGGTGTGAACCATGATGTACTACGTATGCGAATGGAACACCTGTGACTGAACTGAAAGGCCTCATGAAGCTTCGACCAAAATATACACTTTGTAATAGGCTTTGTCACTGGAATACAGTGTACCTCACCGCATCATTGACACACTAAGGGTTTACTGTGGAAAACTATCTACCCGCCTGTTGAAATGTTGCGTGCAGTAATGCGGCTTATTGAAACCGAATTTTACGGGCGGAAACTTGTCAGATCGCATGTTGATTCACGGAGGCCTCAAAATCAGTTAGGCATGAGCGTGGTTAGAGATAGATGGCACGTGTTCTAAGCACATATCGATAGACGATTTGTTTGGTTGCGCTTCGTACGCTACTGGATCCTGGGTGAGTTAATCATCGAGGACAAACTGAAGTAGCCTACCTTTCTTCAGCTCATAGTCTTTCAATTCTACAAAACGAATACACGCAACACTACTATATAACAATTAATGTACTCAACAGTTGAAAGGATTTCTCTAAACTGCAGTAGAATCGACGAAATCATCACGTGTTCAAGGTCACAGGCACTAGCCGAAACAGAGTTTCATGTTTAAGTTGTACATAGTCACACGACCCTCGTTTGAATTATCCTTCTCCTGTTCTGGCGTAATTATTTCGGTGAGTCCGCACCAAAGGGAAGCACTGGACTCGAGTTTTGCCCTTAACAGAGCTCAACGGCAGCGCATATCCAATGGTCGTGCCGGGATTCGGGCGAGCGTGTAACCACTACTCGACCAACGCATGTTGGACGCATCTCAATTTTCACGTCTGAACAGGCGAATGTGTTCACACTTGAGCGATGTGATTGGTGTGCCCAACCAATCGAAACAACAACCCGTAACTGTCCTGGTTGTGAGGATCGTTCGTTGTGACATCGTTCAAGTGTGAACACGTTCGCTTGTTCAGACGTGAAAATTTAGATGCGTCCAACGTGGACAATATTCCGTTTGACATGATTTCACATAGTTGACTCAAATAAGACATTCTCTAAAGTCACAACTGACGATTTACCTAAATGGTGTTGGGGGAACTATGGATCACGTCAAATATACATAGACTGGCTGTTCTGAATCACGTGGAGAGCTTGGTGGGGAAGACCAAAAAATGCCATTTCCAACCGCGGATAGACTGTGCCAATCGAGTCAATGATAGCTCACCAATGAAACGTCACCAGACCTTAAAGCATCGTGGTGGAAATTCGTTCAAACGATGTTGTGCAACCAGCGTTCAAGCCACGTTTTTTCGCCGTTTTCGGAATGAGAAAATTTCCAATAGAATTCGTCATTAATTTCTTTGTTTGTACAGCGTTTCAAATTTTTGAATCATCACAGAGGATTGATGTTACAACGCGTCTAATATATCTATGTATATAAGAAATACCTTTTCCAAAGACTGACAATTGCAGATCAATTCGAGCGGGCGCGCGTCTAATATATCTATGTATATAAGAAATACCTTTTCCAAAGACTGACAATTGCAGATCAATTCCAGCCGTCGCTGACAGTCCACAACTGGTTTGATAAGAGTCTTCACAGTATTTATGCGTAGTATCAATTAAGGAAACGCATTTCAACAGCTAGTATGCAAGCTGCTGGTAAGCGGTTTGTTGATTCCGCTGTTTTCCGCTAGACTCTCGAATATCTAATGAAATTCGTTTCCAATGTTCATATCGTATATTTCCTTACGCTTACATGACCCCTGGAAACCAGTCTATTTGCTTGGTTTTTGAAAACGTTCTTCGCTAAGTTGTACGTCACCTGCTTTTGAGTTTCACCCCATGAGCTGGATGGATTATTTTGCATTGGTTCTACCTTGAAAGCCTGTTTAGAAGGCTCAGTCTCAAACTCCTGTTTTCTATGAAATTCATTATAACAATATCTCCAATTTGTATAGCACTGTGACTGTAGTATCTCGAGAACCGACCAAACGCGGATGATGCTCTCGTTTGAAGCTAGGCTCGGCGAACACACCAAAAGTTACTTAACCAAAGACCAACAAACACTTTTGAACTACAAATATTTCTTCAAACTGCCACATGCATGCTATGGCATATCAGTATGCAGTCTAGTTAACATGACTTCCTAATGCTGAACACTACAGATGCTAATATGGTTGACCGGTTGTGAATATTTTTGTTGAATCTGTTGGATGAATGTGTTCTTGATTCCGCCAAGATAAGTGGCGTTCATCAAGATCCATTTCTATCAATTTTATGTCCCTCTATCTATCTATCTATCTATCTATCAATCTATCTATCTATCTATCTATCTATCTAT
>NW_008751667.1:303504-318405 GCF_000715545.1 Opisthorchis viverrini
ATCATCATCATCATCTTCTTCTTCTTCATCGACAGCATGATATCAGTGTTCAACACCGATGCTTCGCTGCCGTATCAGTGTCATGGTTGTACGAGGGCTAGGATACTGCCAGGGCGCCCACATCCAGACAGGGGGACGACTAGGGTCCTCAGCCCAAACCTTGGCTTAAAAGCCTAACCGCAAGGAAGCGGTGTTTGGCGCGAAATGCAAATGCATTACCATTTCTACGAAACAAGTAGCCACATGTTCCAACCCCCAACCTGGACGGCCAGGAGACTGTGTTTGTCAGACCTCTAACCATTGACCAACCTGATATGAGTGAATGTCACGGGGACACTACCCGGTGTAGCTCAATGGATCGCTTAGGTGCGCAAATCGTCACACCACGGTAAGGTCCGGTGTCTTCGTGACAGGGTATACACCTATGCTGTTGTCGGATCCTACTCACCGTCGTCGGTGATTATGATTGTTATCTGGTTGTTTGGATCCGGCGCTAAAAATCCATGTCCAACGTACACAGAAGGGTGAAAAACAGTTTATGGCTTCAGCAGCAGACGAACTATGCAACCGTATTGATGATCATCGTTAATGATGGTTGAGAAACGAACTCTTCGGAATCTGTGGTTAACTTTTTTATTTTTATTGTAAGTTGTTTATTGATTGTAAAACTTGTGGGAAAGGCTTTGGGCACGGTCAACACTGCTGCGTTAGGCAGCTTTTTAGCAAACTTGAATTGGGCGAAATACACTCAGTTGCAAACGAATTTGGTTTTGCGAGAGACTCACCCAGAACTCAGCTGATGTTTCCAGGCATTGTTTGCAGAGACAATTTGCTTGTTTTTGCAATCACTTACCAACATCCACTCGTCTGAAAGCGCTGTATGTTTAGTTAAAATTTGAATCTCGTTTTCCGTTTGTGAACTATTGCCCGCGCTTGTCGTTCACAAATTTCCTTGGTCTATGTGGGTGCCAGACTGAGCTCAGCCAACAAACCGATAACCACGTATACGCCCATCTCCTAAGTTGATGGCACTGTGAGGAGAGATTCGGAAACTGTCAAAGGTGATTTCGTCGTATTGGGGGGGGGGCAGTCTTCTGTGAAGAGGAGGGAGGTATCGAACAACCCTATCATTTTTATTGTGACTCATTGGCAATACTCCTCTGACGAAACTACTTGAGGAAGTTTTGAACCCGAGTGGTGGCGGCAGTTTGAACACTCAGCAGTTCGGACAAGAGAGGTTGATCAGAGTCATGATTGTCTCTAGAGTGTTTCTCCGTGCAAATTTAGGAGACTGGGCGTGCAAAGCGAATAACTGTGTGAGTGTTCTGAATAGCACTTACGGCCAAGCGTGGCAGATTGATGTCGATGACATCACGAACAGACTTAGGTATAAAACACAGATGAGGTTCAAGTGGAACATAACGTTGACGGGAACTCGGGGACTGCGCCTACCTGATGAGCCCCAAGAAGGGAGAAACCGGTTGTGGGCTGTCGAAGAGTTTTCAGCAACCTTGTGAGTAGTTTTTATGAAAACAGATGGGGTCAGATTCGGCAACATGTCCTTGTTGTCCAATGTAATAAGAAGCTATAATCTCATCCTTTAAAGTTGGATTGAGCAACGTGTCTTTCTTCGCCACAGTTATTTTTGGAGATTTCTGGGTGTTTTGCACAATGTCACACGGACCCATATTTTTGGCTCTGAGCTCAGTGCACTTCAACTTTTTTTTGTTTAAAACAAAGGCAGCTCTTTTTGCGGTTTTCTCCGCAGCCTACGTGTCACATCGAACTGGAATATTAGTAGGGGAAGATTTGCGGTCATTCTGCTCCTTCGAGGTGAACTTTGTGTCACCGGATGTCATAACCCAGGTCCTAAGTTCACTTATGCGAAATCTCCTGCAGTACTCGTTTAAATGATGCCCGACCGCAGACAGTAAACATCGTGGGACAAAAAGACGACCGAATCGTTTCACCATCCATTTTTTTTGTGGTGGAGTTGAAGATTTGTCGCGTAACTCAAGCTTTTTAGTTCGGAAAACCAAAATCAAGTTTCAGTTAAACATACAACGCTTTTAGACGAGTGGATGTTGGCAAGTGGTTGCATAACACCGGGCAAAAAAAGCACCTTGTTTCTGGAAACGTTGCCTGGAAACATCCCAAACGAGAGATTCGGTTGAGTCTCGTGAAAAACCAAATTAGTTTGCAAATGAGTGTATTTCGCTAAGTTCGGGCAATTCGGTTTCAAGCAGAACATAAGATTGATGGAAACTCGGGGTCTGCGCCTACCTGATGAGCCCGAATTAGGAGGGCGAAACCGGTCGTGGGCTATCGAAGAATTTTCAGCAACCTTATGAGTAGTACATTACAATACAAATATATACATGCATCGCGATATTTGAAATATCGTAGCGACTGAAACATGAGGGCGCCTGGTGCATGCAGCACATTCATTTGACTGAGACCATCATCAAGCGAAAAACCAATTAGTTTGCAAATGAGTGTAGATTCGCTAATTTTGTACAGTTTGGCTTCAAAGTAGAACATGAGGTTGACGGAAACCCGGGTCTGCGCTCACCTGATAAGCCCCTAGAAGAGCGAAACCGGTTGTGGGCTGTCGACGGAGTTTCAGCAATGCGAATACACCTTGTCCCTGGCTTTCAAGTTGTTGAGCTAATCAACAGAACCAAGAGAATCACCGAAACTGTGTTCGGTGGGACGGGACCTGACTGGTCCTGCACGATTAGCCGGCCGTTCAGCCACCCGGCCAAAAATGAGTGGTTTCCGTCTTTGTGGGGGGCGGGATGCAGGCAAATATGGAATTGTGAAACCCCACCAGTTACATTATCCCATCCATACAGGAACCAAAATCTGGCTGCTTTAGACTGAAGCCAAAAGTGTACCGCCTACCCTCAAACACCACCGCCTTCAAGGCATTGCATGTGGATCACCTGAGAACGTCGGATTAACAATGTTAAAGCCTGGTGAATGGGTTCTAAAGAGTTTTGGCAGCTTGTCTAACTGAAGCTGACTACTCTAGCATGGCTATCTGGTCCGCACACCAGTTGGTGTGTGGTTGTCTAGCCTCGCCTTGTTCGGTTAAAATATTCCCTCCTAGAAGGCACCCCAAAGTGAACGATGGATGGGGAGGGCACAAAAGACAACAAAAGGTGTTGGCTGTACAGGTGAGTGTCAAATGCCTGTGTGGGTTGGGGCCATCCTTTCGTTATGTTATCTGTCTGTGTTATCTGCACTTTGCGAATTGAAACACTCGGGTCATGGCTGTCAAACGGAATTCAGCTGAAGTCACCCAGGTCCTTGATGTGAGGTGTGCTTAGTCATTCCTTTCCATCGGTATATATTGCCTGATATGAACCTAATGTGAACTCTGGCTGCACATACTTTTAGTTCTTGTTCCCTGACAACCTACTGAAATAAGTCCTAGACATCAAACAATTTTCTTGCTCCGTTTTGATCCGAAACATCCATGAAGGTCATTCATTGGGGTTCTACCTGCACCACTGAACACATGTAGTTGAACTCGGCAACCAAACTAGATATGTATGATCTCTAGGGGAGGTTCGCAGAGTTCGCGAGCTTTGGTCAAATCTAATGTGCTTGAAGCGTGTCAGGAAACGAGTCAGCTAACGGATTACTGCTGAAGCGCAAGGCATATATTACGTATTATGAATACTATACAACAAGTCTTGACTTTGTGCGAAGCTGTCCTTCAAGACAGAAGGTGATTCAGTCGACGCTTGGACGAACGCTCAGAAAACCTGGGGAGAATTAGAAAACAATATCTGGTCTGACAACCGATTATGGAACCGTGAAGTAGATAACCGATCTTGGAGGAAAACATCTGAAGTAATTTCTGTGATTTCCGAATGTTTTTTCAAAGTACTGAAAATTCTACAACTGAAAATGCTGTACACAGACCGTCTCATGTTTCAGTTGGCACGATATTTGAGATATCGCAGTATATTTTCATAAAAGAAACTACTCACAAGGTTGCTCTGAAAACTCTTTGACAGCCCACGACCGATTTCGCCCCTTTTGGGGCTCATCAGGTAGGCGCAGTCCCCGAGTTTCCGTCAACCTTATGACCTACTTTAAATAGACTGATTTGCAAATCGATTTGGTTTCCACGAGAGACTCAACTGAATCTCTCATTTATGATATTCTAAAAGTAAAACATGTGGTTGACGGAAACTCGGGGACTGCGCCTACCTGATGAGCCCCAAAAGGGGCGAAATCGGTCGTGGGCTGTCCGGTCGTGGGTTGTCGAAGAGTTTTCAGCAACCTTCTGAGTAGTTCCCTTACTGAAAATTCTGTTCACATCTGATCTAACGCAAACTCCGGCACTTCAGTCAAAGATACAGGCTGACTTTTTCATCTGAGTTCATTACTGACACATCAGTCGAATAGTTTCATTCACTCAGTATACAAAACAACCATTTCATATATGTTTCTGGAATTTGTAATGAGCCCTAATGATTCATCCAACTAGGAGAAGGTTGACGAAAGTTCTAAAAGGCAGGGAGCTATGTTCCGAATATAAACTTGCGTTGCTGTGTGCCCCAAGCCAGATGCCTTGAAAGTACGGTCCTGTCCCGGAAATCCAGTCGCCCGAAGGCTTTTATCCTAATGGAGACCCTTCAGGGAGGTACAAAGGTTTCAGTCACGTGACAGTTCATCCCGTTCATCCTGAACCAATCATATCAAACAGCTGGCAAACTCGCTTCAAGGTGTGATTATTGTTCCATACGGATGTACGTCTATTCAATCACCTCATTACTAATAAATCGTCAGAATGCTTCGTTTCATTGGACCTTATAATTACCAGTGCAACAGATTACAAGTAGTTCTGAAAAGTGACCAGAAGCTGGTCAGGTTGTTCGGTATGGCGGCTTTGAACTTGTACACGTCGAAACTTCCTCTTAAGGTACTTGATTGATTTGGCATAAAAAAAGTCCTTTATCTCGATTGGGTGACAAACAGACAATTTAAAATAACACGAAAATAGGCAACTCACGGAACACGCATGGATCAGTTTGGCATGCTCTCCGGAGATATATCCCGTGCTCTGAGGCATTGCGACCGGTACCCACCGACGATGCATATGGCCGGATTAGTAGCGGTCCACTATGGCATGATGAATCTGATGGATCGGAGATTCGTTATCCCGGCTGATTCTATGAATTCAGATAATCCGTGTAACTCTGTGACAGTCAGAGAAATCAACCTCCCCTAAAGACTGCTTGGAGGTATTCTCACAGCCGAGCCGAGGCCCATTTTAGACACAATAAGCAACAATATTCAACACATCGAAACTGCTGCAATGCATGGTGTGTGACAGACACACCAGTGTTAGTTTGACAAACACACGGCTTGGGTGTAAACGATAGGCGGCGCCATGGTGATATGCAAACGGTCAGCACAAGGTTGCTGCTACCTCAGAACTATCAGGCAATTGTGCACAACTTAAGATTCTAATTGTTTCCACCGATTAGTCGACATGATTAATGCATTCTTGCTATTTAACGGATACAACATAGTCCGTTTTGAGATTGTTAAACGCCTTGAAGTAGACTCGAAGTGGGGAAAAGTTCTGGATCGATGATCGTTTCAAAAGCATTTGATAAAGTGGTCGATAGAAGATACTCAAAGGTCAGTCGTATCAAAGTCACCGGCAAATTACCGCCATTTGCGAAATGAGCTGGTGGTAAAGAGGAAGACTCAACTGAATCCCACCTGAATCCCTGTTCAAGACAGTTTTCAGCTGGATGTGTTGCACACAGATTGCCGCATGTTCCATCCAGATATCGTAGTAGATTGCCATAAATGCGCTGAAAACACTTCAACAACCCATGACCAGTTTCGCACATCTCGAGGAACCTCGAGTTCCCGTCAAAATGGTGTTTTAAATGGACATCTGAGTTTTGAACAATTGTGCCGCTAAAATCAACTTAGTCAGTAATTAAATGCATTTTGTGAGTTGCATTAATCACGTGTTCAAGGTTCACGGCATCCGGGGCACTGTGACTGGCTGATGATCTCCAACAAAGACGAGCCCAGTTGTGAGCCGTCAAGAATTCTTCAGAAACCATGTGTCAGTGTGTTCCGCCAAGAACATCAGAGTAACCCCTTTGAGCCGGGGAACATACGTTTTGACTTGGATGGACGAAAGCAGCGTTGTGCCAAAGTTTCCTACGAGGTGTATCCTGCCCGGCAAGCTATGGATCAAATTTTCAAAGGCCCGAAATAGCCAGATGTGAATAGGATAATAGATTCATCCAGTGTCACCAAACACCTTTGTCGTGAGCATTGTTCGCTGTTCCTAATTACTTCACAGACTCATGGTGCAAGGTTGTAGCTTCAAAGCATTCATTGAGCAACGCACTGCGGCCCACCATTCAAAAAGACACCGCGGAATTTAGGCAAAAACGACATGATCGGAATGTGTGTAACTGACAGGCGCCCGTTAAAACACACAGGTATGCTGCCTTAGAAGCCAAGAACATGTGCTTCTCCAATGTGTTAACAAGTAAAGTAGCATCGCAGTAAAGACTTTCCATCAACGTTTTACTGTCCTTTACTGAATCAGTAAGTAGTAAAAGACTGTTGGCACTCAGGATGGCCGCGAAAATTTGATTTGCCTGAAAAAAGTTTATTGTCTTCTCCTGAACTGTTCGCAGGAGAACGTCATATGTTGACCTAAACGGTAGCTGAAACCAAGATCTCCATGAGGAATGACCGGTAGTGTGCACCACGAAGGACTCTCTCACGAGTGCGGGGTCTGAGTCCTCCGTAAAAAGTGTACTACAGGTGATTTCATAAACAAATTGGACAGCTACCTCTTGGTTTATCACAATCAAATGGTTTTAACCGCATGGTTAGATTTGAACAAGTGACTTGGTCTATAGCGTGCAAACTTGCGTTGTGTGCCAATGATGAAAAAAATGGGTCCACATCGGACAAGAAAAATATCCAAGTCCGACTAAAAATCAATAACCAGCGGTAGGAAAGAATAGGATTGTTTTTATCTCAGAAGTGTTCAAGGAATTCCAGTCAACCTATTTGTTATGGCAGTCTGTTCGAAATACAAAGTTTGCATACAAAATTTAAAGATAAGAAAGACAAGAATGCGTGCTGCTCATTCATTGTACTTACATCAGAAAAACGACTTTTTCTACACTAACAAGCCGTCGTTTGGAAGCTCGGCAAATAACGGAAGTAACTTTCCAACTGTCGCTGATTTTATCAACCCTGATACGTATTATTCAGTGCGGGGAAATTTTTGCTCCATATCCAGGGTAAATTTAAGCGGTCGCTAAAATATTCATTGCCCCGCGTGTGAATAAAGAGATGTAAACTAATTATTTTCTTCTTGTTGCCGTTGTTGTTCCAAAAATTCGATGAGCCGTTATTCACAATCTGGTGAAGTCGTTTTGAAGCACCCAGAGGCAGGCCGAATTGGAACAACCTAGAATATTGCTACACTACTTGAAGGATAGTCAGTAGTTAGACCAAACTAGAGAATCATCATAGTTCATGTCCATGAATACACTTACATTCCCCGGACAAGACCTGCGGTCGATTTGAATTCTGTTATGCTTACATTTTAAACAACCGTTCAGCGCTCTACAAGACTGGCATATAAAACCCATCCTCCGCGGTACAGGACTTTGGCACACTAAAGTTTTTCTGTCACTTCGGTAAATGCGTGTTAAATCCTTCAATATGGAAAAAAAACGATAACACCACTGAGCTTTTTCCACAGTTTGTGGCAATAATGACTTGTGGGCCACAAATCCTCTACCTCAATGACTGATGGAATACTCTGAATCCCAATTCTATGAACGGAGTTTAGAGTTTTACTCGAACACCGTCAGTACAGTTGGACCCACGACGAAACCTCCCATCCTAGAGACCAGCTGATCTACCGCAATGCAACGCGAGTTCTATGGCAAATTTAGTGATTCACTTCCCAGAATCTGCTGCCTTGGGGCGATTTTCGTCGGTTACCAGATTGATCTATTCGGTGGACCTTAACAGTCGAATGGGTATTTTGCCAGCCTATCAACGCAGATGATAGCGCTGAAATGATCCTAGTGGTTTGATACTGAATGAGTTTATGGAAAAATCGGGTTCTTGATGCAGATATGTGGGAATATTCGGTGACCATTGAGCCGAATATCAGATGATGTGTTTCAAACTTTTTTTACTGACGTGTGGCAGATGGCTACAGAACAAAGACAGTCCGACTGGTAAGTATTCACTACTCAGCTGAAAATAAAGGCCAACGTTGGAATGTACTGGTTGATAATGAGACAGCCTGGATCCAAATGAAGATGCGGATCTTGATAACTATGAAACTGTAAAAGGCCAACGTTACACTGCGTTGGTTGATAATGAGACGGCCTAGGTCTAATCAGAGATGCGGATCTTGATAACCATGAAACAATGAAAATGTGCCTTTGTCCAGTAAAAGTTGAAGGTTAAAGTGATGGCATTGCATTGCTAATCAATATTAATATATCCGTAGCTCAGCCCTCATCCTAAGCAGAAAACTAGGACATGCAAATAAATGATAAAGTTGTTAGTCTGAGAGTTAACGTATCCAGCTGACCGCAGTATCTTTACCAGACGTGTTTGTATTCAAACTTTAGACTCGTGGATACGTGTTCAAGTGGCTAGAACACCGGAGGAGTTAGATGTCGGCGTCAGCAAGAAAGATTTTTGGATTAATTGCACGGTCTGCTGTCACATTGACCAGATGTCTTGATCCCAGTAACTCAATTAATCTTGATCTAATTTTAGAACGATTATTTTGCCTCTGAGAACATGTCGAATTTGCTCGAATGACCGATCAGTTGTTCAGCAAATGTGTTTTCCTGAAAACATGGGTTATCCGCACAACAGGCATAGATTGTCTGATGAGCAGGCAAGCTTTGAGGCTGACTCGTAAGTAGCCGTGATAAGGTTTCCAAAGAAAGTTGTATCAAGTGTTCGGACCCAAATCCAACTCACCATATCAGTCCGAATATATTGATTTTCAATGTTTAACCTGACGTAACATTTCTGAGGGGTTATAGTGGCATGTGCGTGCCCAGCGATTCAGGGAATTCAACATTTTCAACTAGAGTAGACCATCAACAAATCTTCAATGCCTTGCAGCAAACGTGTTCTACACAAGTTTGCTTGACTACAAGTAAAATAAATCGATTGAGGTGTGCGTAATATCCGTTTCGAGTGGTTTCATAGCAGCGTTTTTAATTTCTAATCAGGTAGGCAAACAAGATCGTTCTCAGCGAATTACACTCATTTGCAAACAAATTTGGTTTTGTGAGAGATTCACCTGGAACCCAGGTGATTCTATCGCTTATAAGGTTTCCAAGCAACCAAGTGCGCTGCTTAGTGGGCTTCATGTTTCAGTTGGTACGAGATTCGAGATATCGAGAGATTCAGCTGGGTTTCAGCTGCGCCTCCCGCCGAAACTAAATTTGTTTGCGAATGAGTGTATTTCACTAATTTCGTGCGATTTGGGTTCAAGTAGAACATGAGTTTGACGAAAACTCGGGGACTGCGCCTACCTGATTAGCTGCAAGAATGACAAAACCGGTCGTGGGCTGTCGAAGAATTTTCAGCAAACCTATGGGTAGCCGATCTTTTTTCCTTCATTTTGACCTCACTAGAAAATTAAACGTCAAACATTTCAGAAGATGTGTGAGTTCCAGGGAAATATGACATCTTAAAAAAATACGCATCCTAAAATATCTCAAATGACTCCAAAGGATGAAGAGCTTGCCACAGATTCGATCTTCACTAAAGGGCGTAAAAGAATTGGTATTGGTGCATTGAGTGTACAACGCGAAATTGTATGCCTCCACTACTGGTCTTCAACAAGAGAACTGTAACCCTCAACCTAGAAATGCTCCAAAACTTCACAAGGTATCAACAATCAGGCAACTTTTATAGAGTAGATATCCCGCATGAACAGAATCTATCGGTACCATAGAAATGTGGTACACAGCCTAAGGTGGTGTTTTCAGCTTACGGAAGCCTATCTCAACACTACATCTTCAACCTATCGCCGTTTTCGCCCCTCTGATACGAAATTTCACGCAGTTTCGACTCCACAACCTCTATTTAAGCAGAGGGGGCAAAAATGGGGAACTTGCGAAGATTTTTAATCAATTCATCAGAAATTCGAACGTCAATCACGAACGAAGCCTCGTAAATGCATACTGATTCAAAATCAGTGAAAAATACGCAGGTTATATATTTACACGGATACACGTGCGCTTAAATTATCGTTCGAAAACTGGGCTTAGCTAGGATTTATCGTTTTCTACGTCCACGAACAAGTATCGTACTGAAGCTTACCATTTTGCCCAAATTTCCGCAAACTTTGTACACGCAAGTGTGAGAAACGTGTTCATATAGGTGAAAAATGTCTATTTTTGCACACTGGTAAGACTAAGCTGCTGACTGACTGGAGGTTTTTTGTTCCAAACTATAGTAATAATGAGTGACTGTTCAAAAGGTGTCGAAATCTGGAATTCAAGAGATTCAATCTACCTAATTCGTTAAAGTTGACTTTGCAATATGCTCGGCAGAAAGCCTGACCGAGAGTTAGACACTTTGGGTTTGATCCAATGCACTAGTCGTAATTAAACTATCTGCCAACTTTAGGGCGGTTAGTCGGCTTCCTTTGACCACAGGTTGAAGGTAAATAACTGTGGAGAACATATGTACTATGAACGAAAAAATCCAAGCAATCCGAAGCCTAATTCCTCTAAAAATTCAGACATCTTGCAGGTTTTTAGCAACTTACGATAGTAGTAGTTTGAATTTTAGGCGTTCGCAGCGGCAAAAAAAAGTTTAATTTGAACGAACCAATGTTGTCTATGTACTCGTGAGCACATTTGGGTAGGGTAGTCAATGGAATGCAGACGTAAAATCAATGGATCGATCAGTTGAACGCTAGTCGATATTTACTCACTCAGAACTGTTCACATGTTCACATATTTCCTGTGGATAACAGATCACTGTTTTTCGACCGCTGGTTCAAGGACAGTGCTTAAATAGATCAATTGAAACGTTGAATAAATTGAGTCTGTGATTATCGCCCTCAAATGCTGCATGAGTTGAGTTCAGTGCACGTAAAACAGGCCAACAACCAGCTGACTACGACCCTCAGTTTGGATTTGGCCAAAAGATTGAGCGTGGAATGCTGCGGCAAGGTTCGTGTCTGGAGATTTACACCGGACGGACGGAATGGTGAGTCAGTACGTTGATAGTATCTGCGCCCGCTAGTAGACGGCACAGGAAATGCCTAGTTGTACGTTATATATTACTTCGACAGTCAAGTTTTGACTTGATCGTCTTCTTTTGTTGTTTGAGTGGCCTTAACGTTTGACTAGTACACGCATTCGCACGCGAGTTTGGTTTTGACGGAAGGCTAACCTGCAGCCTAGCTGAAGCTTTCGTTTATGATGTTCCTTTCTGACTGAATGTACTGCAAAAGTCCGTCTCACGTTAGAGTTTGAGATGCCTTAATACATTGTAAAAGAACACCATAAACGAGAGATTTAGCTGGGTTCCAAGTGGGTGTATTGAATAGTTTACAGCAAACTTATCAGTAGTTTGTCACGTCCGTACAATTCTCTAACGTTGTTTCGTATTTCCATCAGCAGATGCTGCCTATCTGGTATTGGGCTTTAACAACCATGATACTGAATTCGGCCATTACAGTGCATTGCTAACGACGAATGTGGATTCGATTAACCTCGTGAGACACGGAACAATAAAGGAGTGAACTGATAGGCCCAAAGCCCTCATGAGACCTATACTAAGCATAAGTTACCTTGGACAAAATTTGTCATCAGTTTACTTCTAAAGAGATTATTCATGCGCTGTTTCCAATCATAGATGAAAACTTCTCAGGACTGCATTTTTTAAAATTATATTTCTCTCTGTAAAAAGCCTACTGTCAGTCTTTTTGCGGGATTTTTGAGACATGACCGTGTTCAATAGAGAATGAAGTCTCGACCAGTGGGCCCAGCAGTTTGAGTAACAGTTCTCGTTATCAAATTCTGTCACTCGTTTGGACAATGCAGCTGAACTAGAGCCTGGGAAGTTGAAACTGGAACCCCAATACGGCCTCAAAAATTAGTGAAAACGTATGCTCTCTAAAGCACGACACACCTGGTCCAAATGCCTCGCAACAGTACTCACTGTTCATGGAGAATGATGAAGTCCTCAGTCAGTGCTTGGCTGACCTGTTTGCCTGCATTTGGGAGAACAAAATTGTTCCAGACAGCTGAGGGGAATCGACAAAGTGCTCTTTTACAAAAAGGGCTCGTAGAGGATGCGGTAATCTCAGTGAAATCAGCTTGACCCTGGTCGTAACAAGATATTCGCCTTCATTTCTGCTTCGGCATTTTAGTAGTGAGTGGATCGTGAAACACTGACTCAAGAGGAGTGAGCAGGATTCGGCCTGGTAAAGGTGGCTTTGACTAAATCTTCATATTGCATCGGGTGCCGGAACAACACCATACGTACAAACGATTCACTCTTTTAGTATTCCTGGATTTCCTGGACGCATTCAAATCGGTTGGCCTGTCTGTTCTCTTTAACACGCTTGCCCATCAAGGAATGCTCCAGAAGTTTGTGAGCGCAATGCGTTTTTTGTATTCCCAGACTTCCGGGCATGTGCGGAGAGCTCTTCGAAAGCTTACCTACACAAATAGATGTCTGTCAGAGGTGCCCACCGCCTCTCCATTCCTACTTAAGTTTGTGATAAATGAAATAATGAGGAGGACGCCAAAAGTTCTTCGAATAGCTGTTGATGAAGCGCTTTTCTATCTGGAATGTGGAGAGGGCATCGTTTCCGTCTAAAAGGAAAAGAAAGAAGAGTGGGTGTGTTTGGATCGAATGATCAAAGTCATTCCGTCCTTTGGCATGTACTTTGCACCAGCAAACTTTGATATCATGCTCCTGAACCTGCGCTCACTGAACACAGGCTGTTTTGTCTTTTGGCAGCGGAAGTGAGACATCTTCGTGTCTTCATCAACAACAATGGCTCGTGTGGTTGTGTGTGGTTTTGTGTCGGCAAATTAACGAGGAAACTAGAAAGCGAGACTTCGGTTGTGCAACGGGGACTTCCATCGAGGAGTGTGTCGGGCACCTGAAGCTACTTTGGATAGACCATGTATCCGCGTACACAATCAGAGAGATGTTAAACATTTTGCTGGTTAGAGAGATCGGGAAAAGATCACGCAAAGCCTGGGTTGGTCGGCTAAAACCCGCCCTCCAGAATGGGGACCACATTATTTCGATGACGAGATTGCTGCTTCAGACCATGGTTAATCTATCAAACCAATCCCCAGTGGTCGGAAGAATAGCATGGAACTTCTAGACAAATACTCGAACTCGAGGTAAAAAGCACGTACTTTGGGTGTTCTTTTGCAATTTCCCGAAGAACCAGAGTTCCTTGCAACAAGACCGGCACCCTTGAGTTAGCTTCGTTTCGAAGCTACATGTAGTTAACAGTACTTTATGTGTACAAATCTTCAAAAGTTGAACCTGATATTTTGATGCGTGTAGTTGGAATTGCTTAACTTGTAGCAAAAGTATTAAAGTTTTTGAATGCCTGGAAAGACAACACAGTGGTTTCGATTAATCAACCAGCCTGTCCCGACCCCCGAGCCGTCGGCGTGTCACGGGACTGGCTCTGCATTGGACTTACTCTTCGCATTTCAGCTGTTCGATTTCCAGAGCAGGCAACGATATGCACTCATCATAAGCTCCAACAAGGGGGATAAACTTGGTGTGGATCAATACGAACATACTTAGCGCGAATCTCCTGGTCTGACTTGGTTTTATCTTTCCTCCCACCGACGAAGTTTCCTTGAAATTGCAGATGGCATAATGCTGAACAGGCTGCAGGTTGTACTACACCGAGACTTTGAGTACTACTCCTCGTCGGTTTATTTCAGACCCAGGTCACTGTGCTCTAACGATTTCGCTTATTCTGGACGAGCACTGTGACTTACATTCGACTACAAGTGAATAAAATATTTTACACAGTTTGCTACAACACTGCTTACGAGGACCTCATTCGTTTTGATTTTACTGATATATTATTAGTCACTTGTGCAGGTAACAAAAAACGCCTTTCGAATAGTCAGCTGTTGGAAAAAGTAGTTGGAAATTTTTTGGAGTGACCCAGTCGAGACTGGAAACAAATGATTTCCTGAAGGGAGCGGACGATGTAAAATGCTGGTAGTTTGAGGGGATGTAAGAGTTTTATTCAAAATTTTGTTCTGTAATTCAAGTCCCTTGACACCGAGAAGCCAATCAGGAGTGCGATTTACTTGAATTCTGACATGTTGTAGCGCCTTTCATTTTTCAATCACGGGTCTTGGATGACTCCTTGAGTAACCGATTCTCAGATGAAGGTTCCACTTCACGGCTGAACGGAATGACGGGCACCGCTGTATCCCGTCTAAGTACTAGTTATTCGCATTTTTCATCAAACGATCGTGGTCAAACTGTTTTGTGTTGAGGAAATCGCGATTTTGGGACTCTACTGGAATTTCATGAGACATGCACTGCTGATGATTTCTGATAATCATTGAACAGTTTATCGATTATTACTCATGGATCGGCTTCGCCTACCGGGCGAAGTCTTCAGTAAGATTCACAAACGTTTCCGCAGTGCTAGCTATCCTCGCTTTGTTGTATTTTGCTAAAGCAAGTTGAGTAAACGTTTAGTGCTAGTAGGTACGTTAAATCTGTTCAGAAAGAACACAATGAAATCAGTCAAACAGCTGCTAGTTAAAGGTTTCCGTACTTCTGAAATATATATATATATATATATTGTAAGATCCGGACGGT
>NW_008751667.1:318947-321731 GCF_000715545.1 Opisthorchis viverrini
GACTTTATGTGACATCTTAATTTACTGTTTAGTGTCAAAGTGTACGTGTCACATTGTGTTGAATTGGAGTTTTCGTACCCTTGTTCGTATATGAAAAGGATATACTCCCAGATGCATAAATTCTGGAATAGAGTACCTCTATTATACGCTAAAGTTCATAAACCCTACTTGCCTAGGATTGGTAGACAAAGATGAACTCAGCAGGTGATTTTGAACGTAGGAATTCTCACGGACTGGTCGAGCCGCTAGAAAATTTTTGCATCCAACTCACGGACACTCCAGATTTGTCCAGCTATGTTCACTGAAAGCACAGTGACTGGCAGCAAGATGTCCAACTCATCGAATGCAACTTTCTTCCACAATATATTGGTAATCAATAATTTTATGTGTACTGCGATTAGTAAGTCTAGATAGAGAATATTTGTAATTGCTGTTTCGTTTCCGATAGAAGTCCTCTTTATTGATGCCATCAACTTTCCGTTTGAATTTACTGTTGCTACTTGTACACAAAAGTTGGGATGGAAATCGATTCATGAGTCGGAAAATGCGCAAATTTCTATCTTCTGGTGCTCTTTAAGGGATTTCGTTTTGAGCTATTCTAGGTCAACAGAATATGCAGGAGTTCCACAGAGACTACCATAGGTTTTGACCGAACATACTAGACACAAGAAAACCTGTCGACCTACCACGACCGGTTTTGAACTTATTTTGGCTCGTTGGGTGGACCCATTGCTCGAGTTTTTTTCGTAGCCCTACGAACGGTCTCGGCTGGAATCCAGTTGATTCTCCCGTCAAAGACAGATTGGTTTGCAAACGAATGTATTTCACGCATTTTATGTAATTACTTAAGATTACACAAAACTGACGGAAATTTGAAGAGTCCACCTGCTTGATGAGTCTGAAGTAAATCGAAATCGGTCGTGGGATGTCTAAACGTTTTCACCGAGTTTGTGGGTGATTTCTTTCCAGAAAAATTACTGCCACAAAGCACACAGTTGTTTTATTTCTTTCGAAGAAAAGCAAACATTTATAAAATTTTCAATGTGGCTCTTCACTGGAATACTGACGGCATGCTTGAAAGGTGCCAGAATAAAAACCCAGGTGATTTCAGAAGGATTCACTACTTTGGTTTTGTTGTTATCGGACACGTGGTGCCCCATTTTCTGTCCAGCCAATCGCTGGAATAGAGTTTGTCCTTTTGATTCCATTGCTGGAATCATCATTGGGGAAACACCTGCCAGTTGTTCTGGCGAAGTTTCCATCCAGATATCTTTATCAAAAACTCATTATCTCTATCAACTGCAAAAGGGCCTATAATTTCCATAAATTTGCTTTGGAATGGCCGACTACATAAAGCAACTGAATCAGAAAAAGCTCCTCAGGTCACTTTGGTCTAAGTATTTTTACACTGAACAATACAAATGAGTATATTTGCTCAAACATGATTTCACGTGCTTCCAAGCAAATCTTTTACTGAAGTGGCCAACTGTATATGTTGGCGACTCAGATACCTGTAATAGCTGCCTCCGGTTAACAGTGACTGATTTTAGAGGCTGCGTTCAAGCTACTTCAATAAACAGGCAACATAAAACTGTCTTCGTTTGGGGGGTCAGTGTGTACGCTCATGTGCATCATTTTGATCAAGTAGCCCATAATGAATGAGTAACAAAAACTCAGTTTGTCCTTTGCTCGGTATAAAGCAGCGGTTACGATACACTGGGTTTCGATGCGTTTTGGCCCGCATTTAGTGCAATGTATATGACGTAATAGGAAATTATATGAAGACCACAGAATACGGAGGTTTACACCACTGGAACACGAGAGATTAATCGAGAAAGCAATAATGACAGTGAAGATGCGGTTGGTGAGTTTGTCCTGAATAATAATATGGTTCTGTTCCCCTTCAAATCGTATTGATGTACAAGTTCGAGGGACAAAAACAATGACAATCGAATAACTTAAGATATAATAAGCCTGAAGCAAAAGTGTCTGCATGTTTTGATTAT
Source organism: Opisthorchis viverrini (assembly GCF_000715545.1). NCBI lineage: Eukaryota > Metazoa > Platyhelminthes > Trematoda > Opisthorchiida > Opisthorchiidae > Opisthorchis > Opisthorchis viverrini. The sequence continues at coordinate 320,954 of NW_008751667.1, forward strand.
AAATGTCCAAAGTTGATCGTGATAAGGGAAACCGAAAAACGTTTTTACCGTGAGCTTGTGTGTTGCTTCCTTGTTTAGTGTAACCGTTCCGAAGTGGCGGAGTCTTCGACTGCTTTTCGCCTACAGTGAATACTGGGCCTTGATTGGCTGATGGGCCCACACTTCCGACCACTCAGAGCTCGACCTGATGGGCAGCCAGGAGATCAGACTTTCTGACCAATCACATGTGGGTTAAGCAGTTGCGGATTCTAAATGCGAGCAATGCTGTGGTAGGGCGCAGGAATCCACCTAACGGCCGTACTCCAAGTCACCTATACAAAAGCATTATTTCGGCGCTAGCCAACTGTCTTGAAATAGTCAGTGCGGACTAATCGATCATAATCAAGTTGACGAACCAATACGTGTGCCCTCAGAAGCGAATAACTGCATAAACATTTGAACTGTCACTAAATAAACAATGTCACAAGGAAACAAGTGAAATGTTACTTCATAAGTTCAATCGATAGTTTTTGGAATTTCGTTCTGGTTGCTTCATGTCGATTCAGTTTTTAAATAATACTTCCGAACCCATACAAACATGAGCGAAAATTCCGTAAAGCGGGTTTGTTAATCGAAACCTCCCTTCCACAGCCATGCGAAGTTTTATTTATAACGTAACAAGGAAAACAAAAAAATGTAAACAGATAAACATTGACCACTGGAATTCGCAACGTATGAAATGTCAAGCCCGTAGACCCAGTGGCTATCGGATTCGGTTGTCGGCCTGTTCCTTTTCAGA